>NW_026928505.1:0-349066 GCF_032062105.1 Saccostrea cuccullata
TGCGGCCATCAGAATGCCGAAATATTGTAGTGTTAATGTGCACACTTGGTAATATAGTATCAAAACACTGCTAAATTTGTAGAGTGAAATAATAATAACCACCATTTTGATTTCCTGTCATTGTAAATTTTCAATGTTTCCTGGATTTGAATTGAGAGACGCAGTATTAATAAGTGTTTATTTTGTTATACATTGCAAATTGTAGGATTATTTTACACATTTTCTTGTTCCAATATAAAAAGTACAAAGATCTGCATCTTGAACAGGTAAGAATTATTATCGTGCATCATACACTTTCACTTGTAGTATATCGAACTCAGTTCTACATGTTCTGTAACAAATTCAAAATCCTAACGCTATATGTTAGTGATCTTAATTTAGTGACTCATAATTTGTGTTGTTTAATTCCATATATTTTTAGTAACAGCGTGTTCTACAGGAAATTAATTGCATTATATTTTCCAGTAATGATTTAAAGGATTATATTCATTAAGAGTAGAAAAACTATTGCCATGATTCATTAATTTCAATCTTTTTTTCAGAACTGTGGCGGACTCCACTTTCTGTTGTGCTAATTTTTACAAAGACGAAAGCGGGAATTGTAGCTGTAAGATGTTGGTTTTAATAGTTGATAACTTTGATAATTTCATTAACGAAGTTTTCAAAATATTAAAAATTTCAAACAGGATTTATCTATATTTATTGCATTACATTTATCTTTTCTGGAAATTTTGTTTCTATCAATATTTAAACAAGTACCGTATATACTCGCCTATAAGTCGGTATTTGGGAGTTGAATATTGGTCTAAAACTCTATGTCCGACTTATAGGCGAGTCATAAAGAGACAGGTATTTTTCTGGGGGCTAAAAGGTAGAATCTTATTTGCATTCCGACGATAATCAAAGAAATTGTTTGGATATATAAGATAAATAATGTATTCTTAGATAATATATATAAAAAGCAAGTATATACATATTTTAATAATTTTATTTGCCTTTTAAGTTACATTGGCTTTTTGTTTGATAATTTAAGATTGAATATTAGTGTCACTTCGAAAAATATTAAATGAAACAAGGTTAAGATATCAATAAATTTACTTGAAATTGTCACCAGATTTTGGCAAAAAATTTGTACCGACTTTTAAGCGGGTCAATACCAAATCCCACCAAAATAACGTCAAAAATTACAATCGACTTATAGGCGGACCGACTTATAGGCGAGTATATACGGAAGTAAAATTCTCTCATTTCATGTTTTATACACGTGTTGTACATATTGTTTGTTAGATTTTTTCAATAACTTTACCAACTATATCTTTTCCCCTTCAGTTTATAATGAGTTTACAAAATCATTTTAAAATCTATTTAATGATTTGTAAATGGATTCTGTATTGTTTTTCTAGACGTCTGTTCGTCATTTCATTGTACATGTTGTACATGCATCAGTCATGATTACAGTATGTTCACCGGGATATTATGGGGAAACATGTGAGAAAATTTGTCCACGTGGTACATTTGGTCAAGATTGTGGTGGAGAGTGTACATGTTCCCGAGAGGATTGTGACCACGTGACAGGATGTCCACAGTTAAGCCAACATTTAACCACACATACAATCACAGGTATAAGCCATGTGTGCATATTAAATAATTTTTATACAGTATGTTCATTGTTGATACATGTAGCAAGGTGTTAAATATATTGACATCTGATTAATATTTTTCTTCTATAATAACAGAGCATTATGAGAATAAAACACCCTCAACATTAGTATTTGGACTACCTGTCTCTAAAATAAAGGATGACATTTCAGTAGCAATAAATGTATCAACAACAGTGAAAACTCATGTATCAAAAATAAGTACAAATCTGTACTCTTCTAAGATTCAAACAACATCATCTTCTTCTGATATAACCACGGCGGGGGAGTTTAACAGTAATTATTTACTGTCTGGTGTGGGATTGTTCTTAGCTATTTTATTAATTGTAATCATTTTCCAACTCCGCTTGAGATCAAAATCTAAGCAAAGAAAGATATCAAGAAGAGAACAGAGAAATGACACCGAAAAAAATGAAACTCATGATATTGAAAGTATGCCACGTCAGAGTGATAAAAAGCAATAGAGCAGGTTAGAACAGGATAAGGACAGCCGCCATGTCTATCAGAAGGCTGAGTCTGAGTATCAGGAAATTGATCAATGTCTAGAAATGTTGGATGTTTCGTCCAGACCAAAAGAAGGTTCTCTATCAAAAAAGGAAATTTCGAGAGAAAGTCTTTATTTGGAAAATTATATAGAACCTACTCTTTCAAAGGAAGATATAGAGAACAGGCATAGCATACCGCGACATTCATACATAGAAATTCTGGATTCAGACAAAATTATGGTGGATGTAAACGTAATTGATGGACCTAATGAAAAAACTAGTAATTCATCGTCCTCATACGATGATGTAATGACTGAATGTTCCACAGTTGCAACGGCTAATGGAAATAATGATACGTATCTTGATGTTCAATTTTGACAAGAAATCAAACAGGGAATAAAGTCCATTCAAAAGTGCTAAACTATTAATAAAATCAACTCATCCACTTATGCTACATGTATAAGGTCTTTGGATCACAAATGTGATTTTGCGATTGATGCTTTCGTTTTATGACCTTGAGAGAAAATATTATTACATAATAGGATTTTTTTTTGATTTTCAAGTATTGTATGTAATAATATTATTACATAATCTGATAATATTAATTTTTTGTTTTATTTATAAGGTGAATTTAGAGATAATGTTTCCTTCGTTTCTATTTTAAATGATATATTTCAACTCTTTTAAATTAATGCAACGTATAAGATAATAAATATATATTCTTTAATCCTGACACTTTTTAGCCGGGCTTATTGCTCAAAGAACAATTGCAGGCTTACATGTATGTGATCCTGTTCAAGACAGGATGTCAGCCCACAGGCACTTGTTTCTGTAATAAATTTTTGACCCAAAGTATAATAAAAACACAAGGTATCTAACTCCGATTTACACCGAGTACCTCCCCCCCTTTAGAATCGCGCTCATTTACACTTTCAGAGGAAATGCACGGGTAAACCGTTTATACCTTTGTCTTTTACGATAATTTATCTACACAACCATATCTGGCATGCTTGTCTTTATTTTCTTTTATCTCCGTAATCAGCGTCAAAATTCTGGTCGCCGAGTGGAAAGTAAAACTGTACCATAGAATTGGATGTTCTAATCTCGGGCAAAGAGAAAAATTAAAGAATGCGTGGGTTTAAAAATTCAATCTCAGATTTTAAATATTACATTGAATTAATAAAATGTCATAGTGTCTTATTTTCCATAAAACGCTACGATGTTTTTCTGGAGTAAATTTAGAAACAGATTTTTAGCCAATCAAATTCGAGGTCTAATTTTTTGCATCCAATTATATACCTTGTGTTATTATTATACTATGGGTCAAAAATTTATTACAGAAACAAGTGCCTGTGTGTCAGCCCCATATAGTCGCCATAATTAAAGTTACGTGTAAAAATATAGTTCTTACTCTCAACCACTTTTGAGATAATAAAAACGCTCAATAAAGCAACAAAAATAAAACAAAGTTTAAACTAATTAAATAAACATAAATATTTAGTAACTTATAAAATTTCAGTCTTAAGTCAAAGAACATAGTTCATTAGTGTAAGAATTTTTGATAATCAGTGTTACATGTATCTTATTTCTCTACACATACGAAGAAAAGCAAGAGAGGGAACCAGACTGGCTTGTTTGTTTACTTACTTACGGTACCAGATTTATTCTTATTCTTACAAAATCGGACCGTGGTATTAGGATTGAAACTCACTGTCAGTGTCTTATTATGTACATTATAGATTTAAAATGATTTTTTCATAACAATTTTAAATCTTATATTCTTATTTTTTTATCTGTTAATACAATATAAACATATCATTCATGTAAGAAATTTATAATGATTGTACTCTGTAATGAGCCCGGCTCTCTGTTCTTCAGAGTACTTTGATTTAATTCTTCAATCAAAGGGGGTGCTCACTCCTCCATGGCACTCGAGCTAATCTCATCTGATGATTTGGAGGTAAAGTTTGCTTTGCCCTTATTTTGTATTCTTTTGTGGACTTTTTTAAAAGCTGTTTTATAGACTTTTGATCTTGAATTCTGTGAAATCCATATGTTTCATTAGACATGTATTGACCGAGTTCAAGGGCAACATGCGTCGGACCCAAGAATCAAACCGTCTGCCTGAGGTCATTAGGCCGAAGGCAGACAGTTTGGTTTGAGGTTCCAACCCTCATGTTGCTTTCAATTTGAGTCAAAAAATGTTTTGTAATACCTTTCATTTTTTTTTTTACTTTTTGACATACTAGCTTTACACTTATTCTCAATATAAGACTCAAATAATGTCGCCTCATTTTCATTTAGAAGAAATACTACTGATGTAATTTTCAAATCAAAATTATAAATAGTCAATTATCAACAAAAGAATTCATAAATTTATCGATCTGAAAGGGCATTGAAGGAGTTCCAAATTCGAATATAGTAGCGTATTTGAAATTAACGTTACTGTGGTTGAGGCAAATAATATGCTGAATCCCCTCTGTGTAATATGCAGTTTCGATTCTCAATAATTTTCTGATAAGTTAAACCTTGTATCGTATATATCTCTTTTTAAAACAATAAATACATTTTCTTTTTTATAATAAATCATTTTTATTGTGCAATGTCCCTGTCGCTTAATTCTATTTTAACCACATTACAAGCACCTGATAAATTTTTCCCATTTATTTATTGATGGACTAAATTTGAAATTTCAAAGGATTATTTACTCATACTTAGATGATGTAACATGATGTAACATAAAATGAGCAAATTTTATAAATATGGTTACGGAATGAAAGACATTTTCAATCGTAGATAGAAATTTACTTTACCCAATTTTCTTCTGTTAAAAATATATATTAAGGTAGTTCTATACTCGGCACTAAATGGGCTCCATCTTAAAAAAATCTGTGTTTAAATGATAGACAAACATCCCAGCAATGGATAGATACAAGAAAAATGATATGTCAACATGTTCACTTTTCCGCTACTGCCCATCGGAGTATATACCCCGAAATGTAAAATACTGAAATTTACCTATCCTAGATTTTGTTGTATTTAAATTGATTAAAGTCTTAATTTTCGACTTTAACACCCTAAAGAGAGTAGATATATGTTAGCCGACAATATATAATCATTGTTTTGCATGAATTATTATAAATATATGCACTTTGTTAAGCTAAAGTATTAAAATCTAATATGAGAAAATAAGCTTCATAGGTCAATCTCGGTCATTTAAAAAAAAAATATGGACTCAAACTTCGTAAAATTGCATTATTTTTACTAAATAATATCTAAAAAAAAAGATTAAGCTTAAAAAATTAATGTTGACGCATACTTTTCATGGTATGAGCTCTACACTAAAGGTACCCCCTAATTTCCTTCTTCGAGAAGTAGTACCGTATAGCGGGTTTTCTTGGTGGGCGTAAAATTTGGCGTTTTACCTGCTCAAAGATATGCATATTGATTTTGGCGTAATTTATTTTAGCGGACACAGAGTTTCAGCTCTTTGCAGATAAACACATAGAAGAGAACTTACTTTTTTAGCGACTAAAATCTTAGCGGTCTACCATCAAAACGCTAAAATAAGCCAAAGTTATCAACTCGCTAAAATAACCCGATATACGGTATGTTGCCACATTTACATGTAATACTGTTAATGTTTGAGTGTATATTTGTATTAGCAAAGTTGTACATATTTAAAACAATAATTATACACACCCAATACCTATTGTCCCTAAAATTTATCTTATTTTACTCTTAAAAAAAAATTAAAACACTTGTCTGTAAATTGGAGACAATTAAAATGAAAGTGATTGACTGATTCTCACAAACTGGATAATTTTGTTACAGTAAGAAAGTATGCTGCAAGTGAATCAACTTTTGTCAAATACTTATATTTGAAAGATAAATTTGCATTAATTCGTGGGTAAGCAAGGAGGGTGCGTCTTATTATTCAAAGTAAATTTCAACTTGTAATGTTTGATTAGTGAAACTTAAAAAATGTTTAAGTCAAATCGTTGTCATTACTTTTCTTCTGATTAATCACTATTAGCTTCAACTTGGCTGCTGACAATATAATCGCGAGAGTTTGATAGAAATCATACACGTTCTGATGTAGCAAGTTAGTGGTCCATGTTATCGGCACGGCATATAACACATGCATCATTCACAGAATTATCATTTTCTTACCTAATTATTTCTGTCAACCCAAAGTTGTTCCCAGCCTTCTCTTTTTATTTATTTTATTCTTAAACTGTAGAATCAGAATTTGTAGGTTTGTTGACGAGACCGACTTTGAGCAAAATCGTTACCGGATAACGCTAAGTAAAAGTCAAGCCAATATAGTTAAAAAATCACATCTCGGAAAAAGGAAGCGCGGTTCCGGTTTTACTATTCTGAAATGACGTAGTGCGAGTATAGAACTACTTTAAGTAGAAAATATGTGACAACTCTTAGTAAGCAACCCTTGTACATGTACCCTGTAAACTGGAAAACACGTTTTGCTAAACACAATTAAAAATTATTTTTTACATGAAAAGTGGTAATTCGAAATGTACGTGACTGAAATGTACGTTACCATAAAATTCGAATTAACTTTCACACACTCGAATGAGTACACAAAGGAAAGTCTCAAAGGTTGGAGGTCTGCTAAATCCCAAAATTAATGAAAAGTAATGTTTCTGTTGAGGAAAAAAAAATTATTAAGGTCATAAATATGTAATATAATTTTGATACCTGTGTATATCTTTCTGAATACGAAACCTGTATTATGCATTTCTTCTGATATGTAAGTTCAAATAGTATCAATATATTGTGTGTGTAACGTACGCTTGTGGAAGCGAATTGATTTTATTTTTTTTTTTCAATTTAGTTAATGAAATGCGTTTACACGAGCGAAACAAAATTATCGTTACAATCCATTTGACAACTGACCATATAAAGCCATCTAAATGCACCAAAATTACTCGTAAATGTGGTAGACTGTTACCATGTACTAGAAAATTTATTTCTAAGCGTCTTAAATTCTTCTTTGGCAAACTTTGTGCAGTTTGTTTACTTTTAATATGCGACTGATCTTCAATATTCATTTGATTGTTGTTGATAGTTTATAAAACAAAAACCCCAAAACACAAGACGGTCAGGTAGATTTCAAATACTGAAAGGCACACAATACTCATTTTTGTTTGAATCATTGCATTTTGGGCTATATTTGTTTGTGATTTGACAAACGATGTTGCAGTATACTAAATGAAATGGTTAACAAGACTGTGGGTGGATATATTCGGAATAGATTTGAATCATTTATGTTAAGTTTCAATGGCCAAACACGAGCATTTGTTATATCATAGCAAAATATTTTTTTACTCTTATTTGTCTTTGTCTGTACTCTTGCACACAGGTCGAAGTAAGTAAGCTACGGTGTCAATTTCAGCGAAATAACACAAAAGAATGGTAGAACTGAGATGGAGGCGACTCCCCAGTAATATGTGTAATGAACGTTACCGAAGCGACGAGACATTCATGTAGTTGACGACAAATAACCTCGTTTGTTACATTATGATTTCTTATGACTGTGTTAAAAAGCTTCATTTAAATTATTTTTATGTCAACAATTACTTTTTTATGCCCCCGGATCGAAAGATCGTGGGCATATTGTTTTTGTCCTGTCTGTCTATGTGTCTGTCTGTTTGTCTCACAACTTTAGCCTAGCCAATAACTATTGAGTGGTTGGGGCTATTGCTTTCATAATTCATAGGTATGTTACTTGTGACATGATCTTTCTTTGGGTACTACTAAATTAGACCTCTTGATCTTGACCTGGAGTTTGACCTACTTTTATTCTATTCTACTTTAACTTTCGCCATAACTTTTGAACAGAACGAGATAGAGACTTCATATTTAAAATGCATACTCCACTAAACAAGCACTTTCAACTGACACCAAGGATAATGACCTTTTGACCTTAACTGTTACCTATATGCTAAAAATAGGTTTTTGAACTTTCGGTATAACTTTTGAACCATAGGAGATAGATACTTTATATTTGGTATGCCTACTTCACTAAAATGCAATGACCTTGTGACCTTGATTGTAACCTTTACTAAACAAGTATTTCACAAACACTTTCAACTGATAAACAAGCACTTTCAAGGATAATGACCTTTTGACCTTAACTGTTACCTATATGCTAAAAATAGGTTTTTGAACTTTCGGTATAACTTTTGAACCATAGGAGATAGATACTTTATATTTGGTATGCCTACTTCACTAAGTAAGTGCTTTCAAACGACACCGAGGTCAATGACCTTGTGACCTTGATTGTAACCTTTATGCTAAGAATAGCTTTTTTGAACTTTGTTGACCTTAACTGTTACCTATATGCTAAAAATAGGTTTTTGGGGCATAGGAGATAGATACTTTATATTTGGTATTTGCACAAACACAAATTGTTTTCAATATTTACTTACATATTATTACAAGTTTGAAATGTACGTTACCTACTCATATTTTGAGGCAATCTTGTTTTTATAATGGTGATTGTGACAAATCTTTTATTTCTTGCTATATTTATCAAATGTAAAGGTTGTATGTTTTTTCAGACATCATTTTGCAAATTGTGTTTACCTTAAAGCTATTAATTTATTTCAAATAATTAAATGCTCTCAAAAAAAATAAATTCAGAAATTTGAACAAAAACCATTTTAGGCAACATATCTCAATAATGTGATCATTAAGCCCATGAGAATTACGGCAACAAAGATAATATGAAGCTATAGACAATACAAAGTTTTTATCAGTCAGATTTTTTTAATGTTTGATTAAAAATAGAAAAAAAATATAAAAATGACAGAGGAAATTCGGACTGTAATAATTATCACGCTTATGACCCAAACTCTACTTATTTCATTATATAGAGCAACTCTGTTTCATTACTATAATATTTCATTATTCAGAGAGTTTTCTTGTTGCTTGTAATATATTGTGAGTGAAGAAAAAAATGGTCATAGTGTGAAAAATTGAGATATTTCCTGAGAAATACTCGGGGGCCACTAGATTGAAAATGAGGTCATTGACCTAGTTCTTTGAAATTGAAATTTAACACAAGAATCATAGGTGTACAATACGCAATACGTGGTTTTTCGTTCTTATAAGTGGAATTTTTGGTCATTTGAGTAAAGGTATATCTTAAACTTTTTATCAAATAGGAAAAAGTCATAAAATTAACGTTATGCCGGGTATTTACGTAGCATTCTAAATCGATATGGATATATGTTTAAAAAAGACAGTAACTACAAAAGAGAATTTATTACATGCACATGTTAAGTTCCAGTATCTAAAGAAAATGACAAGATTCCAAACTGATCGCTCAAAACAAAACAGAGAATAATTTAAAGCATATATTATAAAAAATGTTTTTATACATCTTGATCTAAAAGTAACCTGTGTTTTTTTAATGGAAAAATCAAACGCACGTTCGTATACGGAGAGAATATGTTGCTGACAGAGTTGGTAGGATGTGCTCGTGTTAAGATCAGGTTATCAAATTGTGATTTTTAATGACTACATTTTTCTGTAGACCTTTTTAGACATTGCTGAAAGAGTAACGCGCATTCCAAGCTACATTTCAAAATAAAATCACCCCCTACTTTAACGTCTTGTCATTATTCGATGTATTAAAATTTGATGAAAAGAAAACTTGTAACAAAATCTTCAGATACTTTCTTTCAAAGGTAATTGATAGAAAAATTGTTATCTTAAACTTCATTTTTTATTTAAAAATCAGTGAGGTATTTGTGCCCTTATATTCAGAATGGGTACCACTGTCATGTATTTAGCGGTCAAACATCTCCATGAGCGGTCTAAAATCTCAATCATTTTTTTAAAGCCCGCTCAGCATAACATTAAAATGTGAGACTTTTTCGTTCAGATTTATATGGGAACAAATTTTTAAAGGTATAACAATTCTATTTGTCCCCAATTACTATTATTACGATTACCAAGCGGATTATTTAAGATAACTTTCTAAATAACGTATCATTACCTCTTACATTTGCCATTGTTAGCTTTTGAAGAAGTGTTATAAAGATACGTTAGTTTTGGCTCACTTTAATTCATTTTACTTCCTGATCATTAATGCAATAATAAGATTTTGTATATTAATATGAATATTCTTGTGTTTGCATATTTCTCCTAATTTATTACCGTTTGAAATACATCGAAACTGGAGGACCAGAATTCGTTGAATTTGCTTGTTTAGATCAGGTTTAACAATGGGTATCTGGAAACGTGTGGATTTAACTACGGTTGCACTGATCAGTAAAGCTTTGTCAGAAAACGTAGACAACAGGTTCATGAAAAAAATTGGCAAGAGGCTGTGATTGTGCTCCTTCAATCATTTGCTGCAGCTCAAGACTACCAGTGCATATTAAGTAATTTGTTATTAACCGATCAAGACAAGGAGTACTCATAGAATATGTCTGATCGGCAGGATATGCCCGCTCCACCATTAAACCTGTTTTCACCTCTGATGCTTCAGAAGTGTTTTTTCCTCCTTTTTCATATTACTTTATCGACTTTTGATATTGAATACTATTTTTTATTTTGACTTAATGGACTTGAAGTATTTGTCGGAAAGATGCGAATGTTTTGTCATTTAAAGTGTGCATGTAAGGTATATACAGTCATTCCCGTATAATTAATACAATTGAAAAAACGCTATGTTGCCAATGCATTTTTAGGCTATGATTACTGATATTCAAATTATTCCTTGACCCTTTATGTTAACATATTTTGTCACACAAAAAAACAGCTGGTATATTTGTTGATACTTTTTCTCCGAGCATTTACACAAAAGGAAGCCAGGAATTGTGTAAAAGGCGATGTCGCCATAGTATACATTGCAGTTTGAATGTGCATTACCTGGTCGCATTTTGTTCTAAACAAACAAAAATTGTTTTAATTAATGAAGAAACATGCCAAAATCTAATAAATGAAACTTTCATTGATAAATGAATAACGATTTTAAACAAATCTTTGACCATCTCTGTCGCCAAATTTCACCTAACCTACCGTAACATATGTATTGTTTGAATATTTTTTAAGATAATACAATATATCGTAAGTACAGCTAAAACTGTGTTTTGTGTCTAATATATATTAAAACTTTTCCACAGAATCTTTTTTAGGCAAATCAATAAAACCGTGTTCAAAATTTTTAAAAATATGGATTTTTTATAATGTCGCAGATAAGAACCTAACCTACGTGACGGTGATTGTGAAGAAACAGAGGCTACATGTATGTGAAGTACTATTTCAATGCAGTTGATTGACACCAATGGGTATGTCCAGTTAACAAAAAACAAATGTAAGGAAAGCTAAACAACAATTCAGAAATAAAGAAATTATTAATGGTTCTAACCTCCGTAACCTCTAACCTACATAACGGAAAATCAACAAAATCTGACGTGTGCATCATTTCAGGTGTTTAAATCTACCAGATAATGCCATAGGCACTTGGGGTATGGACCCCCCCCCCCCTTTCCATTTTTTTTCTTTTTAAATCTGGGCATTACCTTTTTCCTATTTTTTATTCTAATATGCACTATATGTTATCAAAAATTAACTCTTTTGTCTCTACAAGCTGTTTTTAAAAATGCAGTTTTTCACTGATACATATAAAGAGAGAAGGCTTGCAAAATCAAATAAATCCCTCGCTCAAACTTCGCTCGATTATTTATCTAAATCAATATAAAACATGGGATATGCATACATCAATAAATTTGTTATACATTCCTCTTCCTTTTCATATTTCCAGTTAATTTTTATATGCCCCCGATTTGTAAATATTTCGATGAAATTAGGGTAAATTTTGTTTATGTGCATCAACCGGGACGGAAGTATATTTTCGGGCGTCATCTAAATGTGTAATGTTATTCGGAACATTAAATTCGAGAGGGATTAAATTGAATTTTCTCTTCATGTAACATGTAAAGGTAATATATATAACTAGAAAGCTGTAACTAGTAGATTCTGATAGATACAGATTCACTTTTAACACACGATATAATCAACCAAATGTCATAATATTGTTATTACAAATCCTGGATTTTTTGTAATGCAGAACATTTGTAAAATAGAGTTATCGTTCTTTGGTACTTCCGTCCCGGTTGATGCATTTACCCTAGATGCGGGTGATTTCATCGAAATATTTACAAATCGGGGGCATATAAAAATTAACTGGAAATATGAAAAGGAAGAGGAATGTATAACAAATTTAAATGTATGCATATCTCATGTTTTATATTGATTTAGATAAATAATCGAGCGAAGTTTGAGCGAGGGGAGGCGGATGACTAGAAAAGAGTTGCAAGCCTTCTCTCTTTATATGTATCAGTGAAAAACGGCATTTTTAAAAACAACTTGTAGAGACGAAAGAGTTGCATTTTTGATAACATATAGTGCATATTAGAATAGAAAAATAGGTAAAAGGTGAATCGAACCCAGATTTAAAAAGAAAAAAAAATGGAAAGGGGGGGTGGGTGGGGTCCATACCCCAAGTGCCTATGGATAATGCTGGAAGTTTACTCTTTAAGTTGACAACAAATTGGAATATAAAAATCATGTTGTGTTTAAAGCATAAAATAAAAGTATTTTTGAAAAATATTATGGGAAAAATGTCCTTAACTTAGATGTTTTTTGCATATAACAAATAAAAATGATAGTGTTTTTTTTTTCGTTTTGTAAATGTCTAATATCCCGTAATGTGTATGGGCACAAAAAAAGGTCAACCTTATGTGAACTATAAGCGGTGTACAGGAAAATTATACTCGTTTATACGTAAAACCAGCGATGTTACTGAGGTTGGGTTTTTCTGCAAAAAAATGGATTTTTGTGTTTTTAAGTGAATTTTTCATATACTACGATATATTGAATAAGTTTTAATGAAAAATTATGTTGATGTGTGACAGTCACTTCACAATGATTCAATAAATCATTTCATTATTACAAGTTTCAGTAAATTATTTCGTAACGGAGGTTACAATTATTTGTTGTTTTTTTTTAATCTAAATGTATTTGCCTAAAAAACGTTAATACAAATTTTTTTTATCCTTTTTTTACAAATAAATATTGTTTTCTAACTGTTTTTTATTTAAATTCACAATTAGGTAAACGCATTCACACCGATTGTTCGAAACGAAGGTTGTATATTTTGTAACGGAGGTTATAGAAGTTTAAATCTTCACTTTCACATTTACAGTTAAAAAGACAATAATATATTAATAAATATTTGATTAAGTTGATTGACCCTTAGTATGCTGAGCGACATTAGTTGGCAAAGCCAATAGGTAGTCTACAAATCGGTTTACTCTTTTTGTAAATATGTAGAATAACCTCCGTAACGAAACACACTTTTTGGTAAATTGCTCTAAAAAGAGGGAAAAACTGTTTAGTACTTCTCTTAATTTTGTAAAAACATTCTTTTAAAAGTATGTTTGACACGTTTTACTAAGTATATTTATCTCTTAATCTTCAAAACGAGTTTGTGTAACCTCCGCTACATTTTTAGAGCAATTTGTATGTCAACTTTTCTTTTAAAAAAGTGGTCAATTTAAATTATAATCAGATAAGGTCTTTAATTTTCAAGATGTATCCTTTTATTTTTCAAATCAAGTGGTGCAAGTAATGTAATAATATGTTTGCTTGGCAATATTCCTACTGGAAAGTAGTGTTTATTTTATTGTCCAAAAATTCCGTTTTCTGGATTTACACATGTTTAGTTAATATTTTTTTATGTTTGCAGTTCAGAATTTCTTCTGTCATAATATAGTAATATATTGATAAACCTTCGAAGTTCAATAAAAATTAAAACATGAACAAAGACTTTAAAAAACTTTACAGCTGCTTTCTGAGTTATAACCTCCGTTACGGAGTTCTTGCATGTGGTGATTTGGAATAGCCATAAAAACTAAACGAAGAAAGATTAACGTGTAAAATTTCATTTTATTAATGAAGGATGTTTACTTTATCGATCAAACACAAAATTACATCATTGCTTCGTTTTTCAATACTTTGGACTTGGTAAATGTATGAATTATATGGGAATGACTGATAGTGGGCCTCCGTTCCATGTGTTTGTAAACCAAAAATGTACATTTTATTGCAAACTTTAAGGATAATCATATGTATTGAAAAACCTTATCAAAGTATGAAAATGATTATTGTTTTTGTTCTTTTTTGTGTGTATGCTTTTTCATTGGCAAATATTTTCAGTGTTTGTGAGATTTTTGTAAATTGTAGAAATTTTACATTAAAAAAAGAAATATATATCCTCTTCTTATATTTGTCGCACTATAGGCACTGCGTCCACCTTATCCACAAATCTTCTTTCGGAATATACTAACTTATTACTAAAAGTGTAATATAAACATTTAAACAAATATACCAAGCCAGATTAATTCTTAAAATTATTATTATAATAGTAAAATTATGAAATTCAGCCTATACGGTTTTTCTGTCTTAAAACATTTAGTAAGTTCCCCGATGAGAAAAGTGTATAAAACTTTTGAGCGAAGTACGTTTTGATTTTAAGGATATACGTACCTTACCTACTGGCCTTAAAAATGTTTTTAACTATTTATAGCACTAACTGCGCTAAATGTGACACAGGTGCCTGAGTTACCCGGATATCTAAAATGGCGTAAATATGAGGACGCAACGAAAGATAAAGGGAAAATGCACTAAAGTCTACTTGTTTTACTTTGAGAAAAACGGATGAGCATATAATTTGATTTTTTTCTGAGGTAAATATAACATTTTGCATAATCAAGATTAACGAATGATAAATTGCCTATCAACCCATAACATTCTTACAATAGTCAATACACAAATGTTTTGTTTACTTTCGTTTTGAATGCGATTGTATTATTGCTTTCTGCAATTTTAATGTTCTTTTCAAATATTCAAAATCATCTGTTGAAGCATTAATTTTTAATAAAAAGCAAATAAAGTGTACATGATTAATAGTTAACAGCGATGGAAAACTCTGTGGAATCATGTCCCCGGAACATTACGGCGGTCACAGAGTCCTCCACCAGGCTGGGTTGTGGACAGGATCGGTATGGAAATGATCAATACATCTGTGTCCCTAACTTTGACAAAACAGGACTCATAGAACTCTGTTACAATGGCATCATGGGGATAATAGAAAGGGGTTAGTGAGCTTAAAAACTTTTCATCTTATTTTACTTTTTTTTTTATTAAGATTTTGATAAAATTAAATATTATTTCAAATTTAGCCTAGTAAGACGCTTTATTAAACAAGTAAAATGAGAGAGAGGAGGGGGAGGTGCTCCTGCATTAATCAAACAGTTATATAAAGTATAATTATAAATTGATAATTCATTCTTACGCTCTGCCTAGCTTCTACACATGATGATTTTATTTCAATAATTAGATGTATAAATAACTGATATCGATACAGGCAATTGTTTGAGGACTACAGGAGGACAACTGTATCGTACCGGCTGTATGGGGTTTACATCAGGCTGTCCAGACATAGAATACAGAAGCAACAAGATATAATTATGTGAGACTCTTGTTAACTACAAATATCTTATTGAATATATTAATAAACGTGTGTCAATGTTGAATGATAATGCTATTGCTTTTCTTGTGTTTTAAGATCCCGCTTGCCAGAACATCAACACACGAGACAGGTGTTATTTTGCTGAACCCTCGTGTCCAAATACGTAAGTAAAGGTCTGATGAAAGAAGGTACACATAGTGATATACTGTTAATATCGTTCAAATATCGTATGAAATGGTCATATTTTCCAAAACGCAAATCAAAATAAGGGTCGTTCCTGACCAAATAGGGAAATCTCTATAAAGAATAATCTAAACAAATCGACTTCAACAAAAGGGGTAGGCATTAATTGCAAATTTTAATAATTAAAATTAACTAAAAAGAAAATAATGAATATATAACTTGTATGCCCTAATTTCAAAGTGATATTATTCAGAAACTAATCTTTATTCCATAAGAAAACATGATATATGCATCATATTATCATAACTAAAATTAAGTGATAGGTTACATAATGATTTTGTTCTTAAAAGGGTCAAAATTTGTAGACAAGTCTTGGAATCGAGGCTTGTAGATAATGACTTATTTCCAAATTATTCTAAATACCCTAATGGCTTGAAATATACATGTAGGTTTATTTAACAACTTTAGGGTCAATGTAAGTCCACACGTTTTTCAATTATATGTTTTGTATCTCTTGTTAATATATCATTACCTTATTAATATTTTTCATTTTTTTAAATTTCTGTATTGTTTTCAAAATGTTTTTAAATATAAATACACCAAACATTGTGTTATATACCATTTAAAAGATTACCTAAAAGGGTTATATACGAAATATGACCCATGGTATCTTGGTAAAATGCCTGGTAAGGTCCTCTTATATTTTGTAAGAAAACCTGTTTAAGTTGTTTATATTTTCATTCATACAGCACAGAGAACATAAATACTACAGAATATCAACTAGGGTTATCGACAATTCAAAGCATTTACAACACAACGGCTATCAACTTATCTGAAGGCACCTTTCCACAAGAGTCATCCGACTCTACAGGGGTTATCATTGGAAGTGTGGTTGCTGTTGTGTTTATCATCATTTTGGTATTGGCTGTTGTCCTCTGGAAACGGAATCAGAAGAACAAAAAACAAAGACATATTCCACGTATGTTTGAAATTCATTAAATTTTAAGCTTGTTAATGAATAAATTAGTAAAGTTATTTGTTACTTGTAAAGCGATCAGCTAAACACGTACATTTAAAACCATATATAAATTCTAATCCTATCCAAATGATATCTGGCGATAACAACAAGTTACTCAAGCGTTTATAGTGTTCGCCACATTGAGTATTGAGTATGTTTAAGCTTTGAAACGCCAATAAAAGGTATTTGATAAACAATACTGAATCTGATATGAACCGGTAGCACTTTTCACAATGCGTAATAACAATGAATTTGTAGCTCTTATGAGGAACAGTCTATCAGATGAAATACATTGCTTACTTAAAGGCTTAAATTCAAAATCCTTCTTTTCTGAAAAATATTAAATAATTCAGGATATTTTGAGATCAACAAACAGCAGCAAGAGGAAAAAATAACTGGAGCAGATTGTAAACGTCCGTTTTTGTCACTCGCAGACACCACTGATGGTAATGATTTTATAGAGAAATCTAACAACTGATTTAATGTGTTTAATTAAAAATCATTTAAAATATGAACTAATAGACATTGTCAATTGAAATATGATTTCATTGCAGAGGGCAAACGGTCAACCTCTCAATTTTTTTTGAGAAAAAAATGAGAAAAAATAATTCATATATAATCGTAGATACAAAAGATCTGCAACAAACATTTGACAAGCTTGAAGAAGTATATGAAGTCAGAGATACCGGTGTTTATAGTGAAATTGAGGAGCGTGTACAAGACTTTACATATCTTGTAACCAATACAAAGTTAGAAAAGAGAGACACAGGTATTTTTGATATTTGTCTTCTTAATGGACATTACTATATATCATCATATTAGAAATTCTTAAAATATAGGAACATATTTTTTCTTCAATGCTCAATCTACGTAAAAATAAGAATAAAACTTATTTATTCTGTTTTACTTTCAATAAATGAAATTGAAATGTTCTGTTTTTGACTGATTCTGACTGATAATAACCCTTTTGCGAAATTGGAAAAAAATTGCCCCCCCCCCCTCTAGATCACCTAAATGTATTTTATGATTTGGATTTGACGAAGGGGGGGGGGGGGGGTAAAAGTTCCTCTCCAGATTTGCTAGATACATGAAATGAAGCTATGGTGACATGAAATATAGATTCATATGATATAATTTTTAAGCGGTTAGCTTCGCTAGCCGCTATATGGCATGTGTCGGCAACCGGAAACCTCCATAAGGCGCTACCTATCGACAACAGAAACTTCAACAAAGCCTCTACCAATGATTTGTTTCTAACACATATAACATATGATAAATAAAATCAAGACTATCAAAACAACATTATCTTTCGGTTTTTAATTTTTATCTGATTTTGTTTGTCAATGAAATAAATTTATTGTTGTATTTTAAAATTTTATGTATAGGAGCATTTGGTGTCGAGATTAAATTTCCGTGACGTCAGCTGATGGCGATCGGGCCCTGTGACGAAATTTGAAGTCAGCATTAAGTTTAGCTGATAACATTAACGCGTTGGATTTAAACTTAAGGAAGAAATATGTAGCGAGAAATATCATATTGGAACCCAATGCTACACGAAACCAGTAGGCATATCCGATTTATGTGTTAAATTGAAGCCTGAATTGAACAGGGGGTCAAAATGGCGTTGCACACCTTGTGTATCTAAACTGTACATTGAGGGGTAGAATGTTTCGATATTTGGCTAATTTAGAGACTTACTGATAAAAATTCAGTTGCCTGTGATTAATTATAAGGCACCCCTCATGAACAATAAATATTTGATCGAATTATGCTACTGGCACAGAAAGGACGGGTTAATTACTGGCTTAAGGGGTTGAAGGTTATTACAGACAGCAAAACATCGGAGAATCTCTCGATCGAGTTTCATTTTCCTTGCCAAAATATTTAGCCATACCTTTAATTAAGGTAAGTCACTCGTCAGCTTTTTAGAAAAGTTCACGCAGAAGCTTTTACTTCAAAACTACTTATCAAAATTCAATTTTTATAACATATTTGAATTCAACAATGTAAATTTTTTAACATTCAATGAAAAAACTGCTCAAAAATTTACAAAGAAGCAAGATTTATGAGGGACTATTTCTTTTGGTGGAAGGATATTTAGCAGAAAATTCTGCAAATCTGCACATTTATAAAATTTAATGTAATGGAAATTTAGCCTCACATACTTTTACTCGGAGAATATTTTCCGTTTTGATATTGCTAAAAATATTTAATATAGGTCTTAATTTATATTTTTAGACTAAGTTTTACACCTTCCCTCAACAAACTTTTCCAAAAAATGAAAATACATTAAAGAAGTCAAGGTCAAATTTACACCATTTTTTGCCTGAAAATCACATATTTTGACAAATATTTCAAAATTAACATCACTGACCCCACCTTTTTCTTTCATTATTTTAAACTACTCGATACTTGTGACTGATCAGCACTCAAGTCGTAAAAAGTTTGATATAAGAAAATTTTTATTGCCTATTAAGTTTTTTAATACTCCAAATATGTTATTTTTTAGTGCAAAAAGGTCACACAATAATTTACGCGCATTAATTTGCAAGATTTGTTTAATGATAAATATTATTCAAACTATTTTACGTAAAATAAGGTTATATTTATTGCCATGCTTACATCTAATCAAATATAATAAGGGTTAAAGTAATTAACCAAAGAGATGAAATTTAAGTGCAAAAAGGTCAACTTAAATGTACCGTAGATCAGTAGGATGCACACTGACTCCCTATTTTCTTTGCGATTTTGAGTTACACTTTATGAGTACTTATCCAAAATATACTTCTCAAAAAATCCTTGATATAACAAATTTCAGGAGTGACTTACCTTAACTTAAGTAATACTAGTACATGAAGAAAGCTTTATATATGAAAAAACTGAATACATCTGCAGGGTTCTCCATCATTTGAATTTTTACTGTGTTGCAGAGTTTGCGTGAAGCACTAAATTTTTGCGCTATTTTCGAGATCAAATTCGCAACTGAATTACTTTTCATTAAACTTATATAAGAACATATGCGCACACTTTTTAAAATAAATCACTATTTCGATGTACAAATATTTTCGTCATACATATTGATAAAAGTAAAAACACGTGCTATGAAAAGCAGGGGAAATTCTGATCGATACAATCAAACTAATTACCACTTTTGAAAATAAGTTTGTTGTACTTTTTTGTCAGTTTTTTTTTTTATCAAATTACCGAATTGCAAAGGAAAAAATAGGGAAACATCAGGAAAGGATGATATTCTTACGAGTTCCTTAGAAGTATGTCGCATGCATAAAATTTTAATGGTTTCTGTGTCGTAGAAAATTTTGCTGTGTCGGGAGCAACACAGTAAAACAGCTCATGGAGAACCCTGCATCTGTAAGCTGTACAGTTATAGATTACTTCCATAATGAAACGTTTGTTTTCTTCTCCTTTTTTTCTCAATTGAAATTATTTAAAAGATGATGAAAGCTTTGATTCCAGGGATAAATTCTGTACTCAGTCTAATCATTACAAACGATTATAAACGTCACATTATTTAAATATTTGCCAAATACTCAGTATATATTCGTTTATATATATCGTGCTTACAAGACTCTTTTTTGAATTATTGTCATGTACCATTTACTAATTCGAACATTTATTGTATTTAAAGTCAATAGTGTACATTTCTTAAAACTTTCTTATCTTGTTTACTTGTCTTTCTTCCTGTGAGAGAAATAGTTCATAATATTAATAAACAGATATCGATGTACTCAGTATCTGTATCAAAATACAGAATGAATAGTGATCGGTCTCAAATGAAAAACGGATCCTTGAAAGTTCCGGTGCCTAGGAGAAGTAAGCATCCCCAATAACAGGTCACACCTGCTGACCCGCAGTGAGACTACGAAATTGAAGCCCTCTGAAATTAAATTAATGTACAAATTCTCTGCTCGTCCATCCGTTTTTCTCAGACTAGCCAGCTATAGATCTATGTACAGAACTCCAAATAAATTAATCTTAAGAATTTGAATTATCATTACCGTCTTCCTTGGAAGACGGTATTGTATAGTGAAAGTTTTTTTTACAATCGTCGAACTATGCACTTCCTCTCTTTTGTGATTGGTAGAAATTGCATGATGAGAAAATTTTCAATTATTTCATTGGTTGAAACGCTGTTCAAGGCAAGGGAGATAACTTTCTGATGATATATTTTTCGTACAATTCCAATCTTAAAAAAATGACAAAACGAACAACAAAATCAGCAGTAATTAATTCTTAATAACATAGCGTTTTTACTGTTTTATAGTGATAAAAGTGTTTTATAGCGATATATAAAAAGGTCTCTTAAATTTCATATAAATAAAATTTGATAGTTATTGCTTGCAGGCTTTACAATTTGTTATTATTCTTTTCCCCTTTCTTTTTTGAAGAGTGAATGGGAATCAGCCGAGGTTTGCCGAAAGCTCTCGGCCAGTGAACGTTTACGGAGATGACCGAGCGACAACCGTGGTAGGGCTAATGCCCGTAAAAAGCTTATTTCGAAATACAAAATCAAGAAATTCAAAATAATTATATATAGATCTGTTTACTATTTAAAATTGTTGCTAAAGACGGTAAGCTTTTTTAAGTAGGCTTTACAGTTACCTAATTTCAAAGTCAATAGAGCATGAAAGACAATTAAATTTGCAACATCAACATTTTTTTTCGTTCTGAGCACATTTGGACGCAACCAATGGAGACAATTAGGAAGAAATTTTTGAAATTGAACTTCCTGTCTTTCAAAGTGAAAATCTCAGGTTGATATTTTGAAACACACATTTGTGACATCAGTCTGGGATGTTATTGGTTTTTCCATTTTGTTAAGTACTACAAAAGTCAGTGTGTCTGCTTCTTCGCTGATGACATTGGACAAATATATGCATGCTTACTTTAATATCACCACTGAATGCATTTTTTGTTATTCTACACTGTACAGTCAAATTCCATGAAAGCATGCTAACCGCTTTTCAGTACTTTCAGTACTTTGATTTTTTACCTATTGACCCAGCCAAGTATAAAACAACGTTGAGTAACTTTCTCTGAAATGCAACTATTTTTCTGTTTGTCTTTCTGTCTATCAGTAGTCTGTCTAGATGTCTGTAAAGTTTTCACATGTTTGACTTACTCTTAAGAACCAGAGGGCCTTTATCAACCAATTCTTTTGTAAAGAACAGTCGAAGTTTTTTTGCAGAGGAAGGGTCACATACTGCGTTCAAGGGGAATATTTAGAGAATAGTGACAATGTGTATAATAAGCCTGGTGTGCGAAATCGTGTTGTGCTGACAGCGTATTAGCACCTCAGCATTTTGTGAGATATTGTATTATGGTGACAGCGTGTTGCGTATTAGCGCAACAGCGTGTTCTCCTGATCTGCGCTCTTGAGCTTTATTAAATGGCCCTATCAGACGGTCAGACACCATACATTTTAGTCAAAGTGAAATGAAAACATTTTCAGTAAATTCACTATTGCGTGGACCCTGAGGTCCAAGCAGTAAGTGAGGTTAAACCGGATGCCCTGAGCACTTTGCAGGCTACGCATGCGCGAGAATTATAGAGTTCGAGTCGGCAATTCTCGGCTGATGCCACAACACCAATCGCAACTTCACGGGCCTTTCCGACCAGCTTTTTGACCTTTGACGGAAAGGCCCGAGTCAATGCAATTATGAGATCAGAGATAAAGTATACAGTAATCCAAATACGGTTTGAAACAAGTTTTCGATGGGGGGGGGGGGGGCGGAAAAAATATGCGTACTACAGAGCTGTGTTACACGTGTACCGTCAGATCGTATTTTCTAACACTAAATTTCAGCCGAAAAAATATACAATACTAGTATATTTTAAGTCCCACACATGATGGGATATATATGTATCAAAATTTTAAAATGACGAAAATTAATGCCATGAAATCGGAGATAAAGTTCTACATATTTACTAGTTTTCAGACCTCTTACAGAAAGACATGAGTTGATGCGATTAAGAGTTCAGAGTTAAAATAACAGGAATCCAAGTACAGCTTGACACAAGTTTTCCATGTGAGTGAGGGGGCTCCGAAAAAAATAATCTGCGTACTACAGAACTGTGCTACACGTGTACTGTCAGATCTAATTTTCCGATGTTAGATTTCTTTCGAATAAATAAAGAATAAAAGTATATTTAAAGTCCAACATATTATGGGTTATATGTATCAAAATTTTGAAATGACAAAACTAGAAGTGGCAATCGGGGATAAAATTTGACAAATTTTCTATGAAAGTGTATCAGTCAAAATAGTCAGATCATTGTACAAAATGGGAACGAACTTGCATTCATATCCAACAAACTTAATCATTTTAATGAATTTCGATTAGATAAACATATATGTATGGTCCACGTATTGTAGTCCTTTTTTTTGTAAAGGACAGCAGCTTGTATATATTTTTTTGGCCAGGTCATAGCATGAATAGGGGGCAGGTTGATATTAAATAAATATTGCATGTAGTTGAGTGTAACATGGAACCCCCCCCCCCCTCCCCAAAAGAAAACCTTGGATGTCAACTGAAGGTCAGCCTGATGAATAATGAAGTCACGCCCTCCAGCGTAGCAACAGTCAACATTGCTTGATGCAGAGGCGTAATATCAGGGGGGGGGGGGCAGGATGGCCGCCCCCCCACTATTTATCCCAACATTACCTATACTATAGACATTTTTAGTGAAAGGAAGGGCGCCCTCCCCCCTCCCCCCATATTTCAGTGTTATAAAGAAAATATGTCCCAAAATGTTTGAATTGAAAGGTAGTCAGTTTTGAAAAAGAGTTAGCCACTCACCCGAGGGTGGTTTGGAATTACTTTGGAATTACCCTGGAGCCTTTTCAATATAATATTGATTTGGGCTTCTCTCAAAGCCAAAGTGGTCAGGTTAGCGATTTAGCCCGTTGGACTAGGCTTTCTATGCAATTATTCATTCTTATTTATTTACAATGAACGTTAAGCCCCCTTAAATACGTATATGTTTGTAGGAAAAGAGAATATAGCTAGGACTTTCCTGTCTACAAGTTCGAACTTCTTACATATTATATCTGAAGATGCAATATTGCAATGGGAATATTAAAATTGTCTATGCTGACAAGCACATTTCTCTTTCATTTTTTTTTTACAGGTAATACACTACTAAAATATTTGGGAGATTACAGTCTATGGAAAACAAGACTATCTGGTATGTACAATAATTATTGTAAAAAAAAAAGAGCAATTTACAACCCCCCCTCCCTCTGAAGAAAATATTACGACTGCTATCAATTGACGGCGGTGTTAAATTTAACTTAAACCTGTGTAGTCTACAAACCTATGACTGAACTGACAGTTTATGTGGTAGGTATAAGCATGAAATATCCTTAATACATAATATTTCGTCAAAAAAAATGTTTGAAAATTAATCAATGCCCTCTATACTTCTTTTGAGATTATTTTTACACGATTAGAATTTTATACTTTATATATACAACACATGCATTTCTCCTTTTGAGATAGTAATGTAATAAATTCTTTAAAAAATTAATAAAAAGCATTTTTTTAAAGAATGGGGAAAGGGAAGGGGCTACAGTTTAACCTTGAATGTACAACCGGGAAAGAATGCATATAATTCTTAGTTGATAACACTTTAACACTACAAAATAATATTTTTTACGTAATCGAAAGGGTATAATATTATTAATCCGTTTATTCTGTAGATAAGTTCTCCACACTGACTGTTGACGAGGTGTCCGTGTTATTCTGTTTTCTGTGTTCTGACTCCGGTCCTCCTGACTTCACTGACACAGAGTGGCTGGACATGCTTAATAAGATACGACAGAAAGTGTACAATAAAGAGAATTCTGTAACACGTGAGGAAGCACAGCAGACTCTGGACAGACTGAAGTCACGTGATTACCTTTGGGAAGATAAGGATAAGATCACGGAGGACACAAAGGATGAGACAATGTATAGGATAGCATCAATAAACCGTGATATACCATTCCATTACAGTAGTTATGACACAGCCAGTGTGTACCTGAGATCAGGGAGATACAACAGAAAACCCGGAGAGAAGTGTCTCAGTTGTTTTGACAGTGTCCTTGATTACTTACTGATACTCCGTCTACAGATGAACATACTGACTCACGTCACAATGGAGGACACGGAGATATATGATGAGATACAGCAGATATGTCAGTCAGAGTAAAATGATTGTAAATTGTTCTATTTTTTCTTCCAGAATTTTCTTTGAATAATTTGATTACATTTTAAAGAGTTAAAAAGTTATCAGTAGAAACATTTATACATTTAAATCAGTTTCTTTTTTTATTTGTAGTTGCTTCATCTTTTACAATTTAATGCTATTTAGTCGATTAACTTATTATAATAGAAGTAACTGATCGAATATGTTTAGTAAATCTATAATTTGATTGTATCTACCTATGTATACATAATAATAGTACAGTGTAGATGTTTAATGTACCATAGGTCGCAATTTTTTCTATTGTTTTCTCCGTGGGTTATCTACACCATAACCCATGGGCGGAGTCCTCATAACCTATAGGTGGAGCCTAGAATTGCATTCAAAATTCACAAAACTTTATTTTCAATCTTTAATAAGGTGTAACGTACATACACACGTTTACAAAATATTGGCCAAAAAAAAATAATTAGGTCGACATCTTTCAAGCAGAAATGATCTTGATTTACAATCCATTTAAAAACTTACAAGGAAATTTTCGTGTATGCCACATTCCTGAAAGTACCTTAGTATTCCGACACATAACATGTAAAGTGCTTGGAAATGGGGGGGGGGGGTATGGCTGGCCATCTTCTGCGAGCTTCCACAACAAATTTACCTCTAACTAGGCCTACTTGCTAATAAGTGCGGTTCGGTTAAGAATTTAATTTCACTTACGGGATCTAACTGATACACGCGCAGATAGGTAGGCTATTCTTTAAAAGTTTTCACACTCCAATTTGTAATTTTTCTTGTGTTTTTACTCTCGGTAGACTTTAGAAGGGCTTCCATATCATCGTAAAACTTCCCACATCGATCGTCAGAACGGTCCAACTGCTGGATTACATTCTCGGGTGTAACCGGTTCTTGGGTCAAATGAAAATCCGCTTGAGTAAGAGATAAATCCCCAATACATCAAACACATTTACTTCGTCCTCTTTAAACTGGTCCATCTGTGAGCGGGTTTTATCATCGATAGAATTGTACCACTCAAATTTTTGCGGCAGTTCAAGAAAATTAATATCCATACTCATTTCTTCACGTTAGTTTCGCTTTTTCACTGCGAGTGCGCAAAATGTTGAATGAAATCTAATAAGCATGAACAATGTATATATATATATATATATATATAGGGCGTGCTACTATAACTATGTCAGGTGACAAACCATATAAGGAAATGTTTTTTGGAACTTGTACATCATCTCCCTGCCATATTAGGAAATCTTAGAGTGATATGGTACATGTGACTTACCGTGTAAGTTTTTAAATGGTTTTCTCCAGACATCCTATAGAGAGGTTAAAAGGTCACTCGAAGGCTGCGCCTTCTCGTGACCTTTTAACCTCTCTATAGGGTATCTGGAGAAAACCAATAAAAACTTATACGGTAACTACTACTTATAAACGATATATTTTTTCTACAGTAAATATACCCGAAAATATAATCAAGAAAAGTAAAGATGAACGAGAAGAATTTCTAACGGAACTCAGAAGAGAGGGGGAGGCTGTACATTACAGAGGAAGATTACAGGACAGTGTAGATCACGTGACGTGGCTCTGGAGATACGAGAAGTGGGCTAGACCTGACATCGTGAGATCCTGTATAGGCCTTCATCCACACAATGATATTTACATCATCGACAATAAAGCTTACAGAAAACCAAGTAAGAATAGACATGTTTGATTTTATAGAAAAAAAGTTATCTCTTTGAATTTGGAACTTTACATATTTTATATAAACTCAGTCAATTATTTTTTTTATCCGTGACCTAGTACAGAAAGGTGATACATATGAAGTTTGCCTGTTGCCCAAGCCGTTCAGTAATTTGAATAAATATTACCTAAATCTACCTTGAAATTTGTTCAAACACAAATTTAAGAATGACAGGTGTCAATTTTTCTGCTGAAATAAAGGAAAGTATTGGGGTTTTGGGAGGTCGCAGTTCTTTCTTTACAATATTTTTTCTTTCAAACACGATCACGTAGAACCTCCCTCAACTTTAACTACACTACAACGTTTGTGTTAAAAGAGCGTTTGTGTGTGTGTGTGGGGCGGGGGGGGGGGGGAGTTGGGGTTACGTACGTCCCAATCTTTATTATCTATATGATGTCATCGTTTTAAAAAAAACCAAAAGTATGGTAGCCCTCCCCCCCCCACTCCTCCGCTACGCCCCCTCCCCTTCTTGTTCCGACGCCAATTGTAATCTTTTTTTTATTACTGGAGCCTTGTTAATTTGTATTTTGCAAATTTAAATGCCAGTTGAAGTATCAGTCTGTTTCTCTCCATCGATTATGTTTTAAATGTTGTAAAAGTAAATTTGTTAAGATATTAATCCAAATTAAAATCATTTTCCTTTCTCTTTTACATGATTTTCATTTGCTTATCTTTTTATTGTATGTAAGTGTACATGTATTCCACATCGTTGACAGGAGTTATCTCTCCATAATACGTACGAGTTATTTCGCGTTACAAAGGCGATATACATGAATTCCTACCTTCATTTTAAAAGTTTCACCTTATTCCTTCCATGGACCTGTTAAATGCAAGAAGAGTTTATTGCTATAATGCCTTAAAACAATCGTTTCATTTTTTAGTGCAAAATTTAGATCAACTTAATTTTAACAAGGAGCATTTGAACGATTTATAAAAATCCAGCATCATCGTAAAATGACAGCAAAACAATACAAACTGAAATGACTAGAGACGATGGAAATCCAGATATTGCACATACATGTATCTTTCATGGACGATAATGTCAAAGTTAAACCACTGATGTTGATCTTAATTCCACCCGACATCCTTAAAACCACGAACGTCGATCCTTTGTTAGCTTCAAAATTATGAATATCTCCATCTAAATTTCCCACAGTCCAGTGCCAAGGAAAGTTATTTATTGTAGTAATATGGGGTGAGTGTGGTCATTTCTTGACCTTAAACCCTATGAAAACAAGACTTGTGGCGGGCTTGGGGTGGAGTGATGAACATATAAAATAATTGATGCAATACACCTGGGGCCACAATTTGACACATTAGCCATATTCCTGGAGTGTTTGCCTGGCTGCCCCTTTGAGCGTTTTAAATGAATTGGAGTGCATTTTAAGACCGAACTAATAGTGGTCATTATATTTCGTTTATGCTATGTATTATATATCATCGGATTCGTAATAAATTAAATTCTTCTCATTTATTTACAAAAGTTTTATTGTAATGTTCTATAAATAAATAATTGAGATCAAAGCAGGTGTACATCGCAAAATAGAAATCTTAAACATGTAAAACGGCGTAAATGTGCCAATATACTGTCTTTAAGAACTAAAAAATTTATATGTGATGATGTAATTGATGGTTAAATTTTTTTTTATTATCCATTTTATAAGTTTGATTCCTCAGAAATCAATTATTGTAGTGATACTACAATATCAATCTTGCTAACAATTTTGCATACTTGCATGCTAAAAGTTGATTTCTAAACGTTTTTGAATATCTTAATGATCAAATCCTATAAAAATAATTATTTTCTACACCTTTACATTTATAAATATGTGTAAAATGGAAGGTATTATAACCGGTAGAAATACACAAGTCGGTACTTCGTTTTATAATTTATTAACGATCCAAACTTGGTTTTTCTACTCGATCTGTGTGTCGGCGTGGACAACACAAGGTCCAGTTTCCAACTGAAGATCGTGTACAAAACAACCAATTTATAACAATAATGAAGTAAACAATTACAATAAAGAGTTACTCTAAGCAGAAGGATATAATTGACATAATTACGATAATTGCATAATAATTAAAACTTTAACTCAGGTCCAGGTGGCATCAAATGTCTTGCGGTCAAGGAGTATAATTATGTTAATAATTAGCACTATATCAAAGAATATAATTATCACTTAAAATCTGTTCATTTTACACGGTCATAGTACCCCTTTTTATTGTAACCAAGAGAAATTGCTTAAGTCGGTTTCCGTTTTACAATTTTATTAAAACTCCTAAAACTTAACAAAATCTACAAGGTCGGGAGTCGGTGGACCGAGCGGCTTGGCTGTCGCTCTCCAACTGCCAATATTCTAACATGACAATGAATATAAAGATACAAAGTAATATTTTAACAATAGAATTAATGAAAGAGTGAAGAATACAAATAGATATCAATTATCGGATTAATTAAATAAACTCAATGTCACTTATATTGTTCAGATTAAAATCACTCAACGTGGCATGGCAGGGGAGAAGGTGTTATGTCTTTGGGGTGCATTTCACACGGTGATAGTATCTTCTGAATGTCTGAGAAACATGTAACGAAATCGGCACTGGGCGGTCCCGAACTTCACATCTTATATTGAAGTATTTTTATACAAATATATTATTATAATTTTCAAACCTTTCAAGAAATTTGTAGTTGATAGCTTGAATTTCATATAATGTTTTACTGGATGAGAAAATATTGCGTAATGACTGAGTTATATGCTCAAAGAATATCGTAAGTAACAGTCCGCCATTTTGAATTTTGATGGGAATTTTCGAGATTATTTTGTTTGTTTACGTAGCTAAATCATGTGATTTCTTACTGTAGTATGATGCAGTCATCTATTGTTAACCTGAAGGTGGCCACCTGTGCTCTGATAATTTATAAACAAGCGGTAATTTCAAGTCAAATCAACAATGAAAATATGCACATGTGTCAACATGTGGTCAAAAGTCTCATTAAGGGTTGGAAGCGAGGCGTCAAAACTTGTCATTAAAGGGTAAAGGAGGGAACGATCGAAGGGGGAAAGAGCTATTATCTATGTATGTACAGTCTAAAAATGCTCGAAAATACGTTTTTATTCATTTGCTACAAGTACCTTTTTAAATACGCGCGTTTTGAAGACTGTAGTTTTAGAACATATTACGATACGTAATCCGGATTTGCAATAAAAAGTGCTAGGGTTGGCGCGTAAAATAAGGGTAGGTCGGGCTACCAGAAACACAGGTATTTTTTTTTTGCCTAAAATAAGGAACTCACTACTCCTTGACTCCAAAGCAGATGCTCGAATCACTATGTCTCGCAGGTGACGAATGCAAAATGTTATTTCAATTTACAGCTATTGTTAAGAATAAAAAATCATTTTTTACAGATTTGCATTCGTATTTCAGGATTATTATTAAATTAATTAATGATCAATCTCCTCATCTTTTTTAATAGAATTTATTCAGGGATGGTTAAAGTAGAGATTTAAAAATATGGCGGGGGTGGGGTGGTTCACATCCTAAAACATCTCTGTTCAATAGGACTGAATACATACATGTACATACAGTGTAAAGAAAAAAAATGAAGTGCAGTCCATGTAGTTCGACTGAATGTTAACAATTTATTTATTTTATTTTATTAATTTATTTGTTTGGTGATTTATAATTTATTTATTTGTTTGTCATTTCAGGTAAAATCCATAGCTATGAGCCGGAAGTCAGATGTTTTCTGTATTGTTTACTTTTGTCTGAGAAATATCGGACAAGTTTCAATGAACAATCACACAGAATCACAAAGGACAAAATCAGACAGAGATATTTCCCTGATATTACTGATGACGGCTCGGTAGATCTTCCTGATGGAATCACAGAAACACATGACGGTGTGATAACCTTTATATCAGACGACATCCGACATGACGTCATGTACGCCTTTGTTACGGAGTGTCTGGTGGAGGACAGTGATTTGGAGTTTTTCTTTACCACGGCGTCACGTGACGTGATCTCAGAATACTGCCGGTCCTGTGATTATAAGAGGAGTGAGGGAGAGAGATGTCTGTATATACCGGACGAGCCGGGGGAGATGTACGACCTCTTCATAGACAGTCTACAGCTGGACATCATCGCACACTGTACCGTGTCTGACTGGATGATTCATGATAGGATCAGTGAACGTTGTAAGTATAATGTCTCCAAGATCTGTCTCTAGTTATGTGGTTTACTGGTTTATGACAATTGCAGTGAAAGAGGAAAGTATCGTTTTAATTACTATTTTGAATGTAACTATTTTTGAGATGCTTAGCAGCTAATAATAGTGTACAATGTATCCTGGCACAAAAAAGAGACCGTAACATACATGTATAAATCAAATTGTTTTGATGTCTTAATCATTCTATTTTTGATCCAATTTCCAACGAGTGTAAAAAAAACGTAGTTAAGAAGCACAGCAGGATGTTTAAAATATTTGTATAATTCTACCTTTCAAATTAAATGTTAAACTGTTACACACATAAATGATTAGTTACTAGTTACAATGTACAAGTTATCAAAATCATCAAGGTGAAAAGAAACAAACACGACTTAATCCCAATTTTATCAAAAAAGAAAATAAAAAAAAAAAACTTGAAAGGAATTTACATGTATGAGGGTCATTCAAAAGATACAATGACAAAGTTCCTCATCAAATTATTATTTTTACAAGATGAAACCTAAAGAGATTTTGAATTTCATATTGAAAAAAATATTACTTTTGTCGATGGATGTTATTTATTTTGTTTGATTATATAGAACAAATGATTTTCAAAAGCTACATGTTTATATTTCACAACGGAGCACAGTATGTAATGTAACGTTAAGGTCATACGCAACGTAGTTTTGACTTGACTGCTGGGGTTCTTTCCTGGAGTTGAAGAGTTCCACCAAATGAAGGACATGTGTGCAATACTTTAAATGTCTTTTCCTGGATTTATACACCTCTTCTGAAACAAATTTTGATGAACAAAAATCTGGAATTTGTTTTGTAATTTTTATACACTTTTCTTTGAGTAATGCAATTTTTTTGATAATTTGATATCAATTGGTAGGAAAAAGATATTTATAGCATACAGTAGTTTAGACTTTACTGGGTTCTTCCGTGGAGTTGAAGAGTTCCACCAAATGATTGACCTGAGTGCAATACTTTTAATGTCTATGTATGGATTTTTAAAACTCCTCTAAAACAAATTTTGATGAACAAAAATCTGGAATTTTTATGTGTAATTGTTTATACATTTTTCAGAATTTGATATTTTTTTCAAAACCCCTGGTAACGCATGCTGATTTTTTGTCTAACAACATGTAATGACACTTACCAGTCGTCAACTTGCGTTTAATCAATTACAATTCATTTTTTTCGACCTCATCTCGCTAAAGTCGACCCAAAAAAGAGCGCAAATTGACTTGGTTGCATGGAAAGACGCAAGGGCGATAATCGCGGTATAGCATATAGAGCAAGTGTCCTGTAAATAATGTAACAAATAATCTACATATTTACTAAAACGAAACTTTGCTTGGACAATTTAGCCCGTTTAGCCAAACTGTAACCAGTATTTATAATGTTCACGGTCTTTTCTTGTCAGTATATATTTTTCCTTCAAAGTTGGAAGGCTTTGTGTGTTTTAATCAAAAGTAAAATATAATACTAAATAATCATATAAGATATTAATGTGTTAATTACTTCAGCTTAGAGAATATTCTAGATTTATAGATTGATATATGTTTTAAAGATACATTTTAGAAAGAAATTTCATATCTCTTACACAGAAGAAATACAGTGGTATTATTGCATATTTCTTGCAATAGAAACAAGATGTGTTTGTGAAACACTATGCACCCGGCGGCAGCAAAATTTTAAAAAAAGTTTTGTTTAGTATTAACGCCACAGTCAAGGTCACAAGGCCATTGAACTTGGAAGCATTTGAAAGAACTTGATTGGTAAAGTATGGATTCTAGATGTGAAGCTTAAGTCTCCATCTCTTGTGGTTGAAAAAATAAGGCAAAGGTACGAAAAACTATTTTTGCATTAGGTCACAGGCAATGTCACAAAGTCATTAAATATGGTTTCAGTTGAAAGAGCTTAATTAGTGGAATATGCATACTTAAAATGAAGTCTCTATATTTCATGGTTCAAAAGTGATGGTGAAGGTTAAAATTTGCAGATAAAGGTTATTTTTGCATATAGGTCACAGTCAAGGCCCTTGGTGTCATTTGTAAATGCTTAATTAGTGGTCTATGATTCTAAAGTTATGGGCAAAGACATGAAAAAATAATTTGCGCATGCAGGTCACAGTCAAGTTTATTTACAAGGTCATTAACCTTGGTGTTATTTGAAAGAACTTTATAAGGGTATCATGCTTATTGAATATGCAGGTTCTATCATTTATGGTTCAAAATGCATGGCGAAGGTTCAAGTTTGCAGATAAAAGCTTTTTTTTTTGCATATAGGTGACAGTCAATATCACAAGGTCATTAACTTTGGTATCATTCAAAAGAGCTTATATAGTGTAATATGCATACTCAATATGAAATCTGTATCTTGCAATGTTCAAAAGTTATAGCGAAGTTTAATTTACAGATAAAAGGTATTTATTGCATACAGTCACAGTAAAGGTCCCTTTTTGTCAGTTGAAAGAGCTTAATAAGTGGAGTAGGAATACCAAATATAAAGTCTCTACATATGTATCTTTCATGATTCAAAAGTTATGATGAAGGTTAAAGTTTGCAGACAAACAAACAAACAGACAGACAGGACTAAAACAATATACGCCTCGGATCTACCAATCCGGGTTCATGATAATCACGTCATTCAAATTGTGTAAATTGTTAAAATGCTTTGTTGAAAATGACCCATAACATTTTTAGTATGAATATTTGGATAAATCTAAATACAATTTTTGTGATATTTCAAATTGTAGGGGAAAGGCGTGAATTTAGATACTTAGATAAATTGAGCTTAACCCCAGGGTTTAAGGATTTCACAATTAAATAAATTAAAAAAACACACATTTCTTTGATTTTTAAACAAACAGATATTGAATTTTTTTTTTAATTATGTGACTTTGCAAAATATTTAACTATTTGGAAAAGTATATCAAAACCTTTAATTTAGGCAAATCTGTTTAGATTTTAGGGGAAATGGTGATATGTCTACTTAAATACAGAAGTCTCCAATGAAGGTGAAAAGAAAAAATATATATATATTATTTGTTTTCTGTTTATCTCTATATTATATTGTTGAATGTTTTATGATACAGTGGGAGTCCCAAAAGAAATACTTAAATGGGACCAGGAGGCCAGAGAGCGGTATGTGGAGTACGCTAAGAGAGGGACACAGACAGTCCACCACGCCCGGGGGATGATTGTAGGATGTGCTGGGGCGGGGAAAACCACCCTACTTAAACGTCTGCTTGGTTGTAGTGAAGACGAGATTAAGAAAATAAAATCTACTGAGGGCTTGGAGGTGCATAAGGAAATATTTGATTTATGTGATGAAACAAAATCATTAAAAGGTATTGTTGAAAAGTACATCATCCTGCTTATTTTATTTGATCATAAACCTTTAGATTTAAAAAGAACGAAAACACAAAAAATAAAATGCGCCCATTCTATTCTCCAGTCTCTAAAAATAAACAGCTTTCATATGTTTTCGAAAGATTGTTGAAACATCATACAAGACCACTGTGAGTAGTTATGGTACGATCGCTTGTCTGCAATTCTTATCACCAATAAACATACAATATTGCAATGAAAAAAAAATCGAATTAAATTAAATCAAATGATACTGAGGGTAATTTTCCATTTCTAGCAAGAAATATGTACACAGGTGATAAAAAGGAAGAAAGTTCTGCTACAAATATAGACTCAAAGACCTTGACATTCTTTGACTTTGGAGGACAATGTGCGTACTACGCCTGTCACCAGATTTACCTGACCAGGAGAGCTTTCTATGTTGTGGTGGTGGACGCTTCTAAACGTCTGGACCAGAATGTGGATAAGGAAGTGTGCGATCAAGAAGGGAGTGTCTTCTCTGGATGGACATATGGAGGTACTTGACTGTATAAATGTTTAAAAAATGTCCATTTTCTATTGATACTATAGTTTTATTATGAAGTTTGTTATATTCACGTAAATGTTTAAAAATACTAGTAGCATATCAATCAAGCAATGATTGTTTGAAAATTAAAGCGAAATGAAAACGAATGAAAACAAGCTGATCAACAAAATTGTTTAAAATTACAAATACGAGACTCAGTATGTACTTTATATTAACTGACATGTTTATGTCCAATTTACAGGTAACATTAATGAAAGTTTATAATTATTGTAATGAGAAAAATGATGATGTTTATTCTCATCCATTAGTTAAGTAGCATTTAATACGAGAGTTGTCCAAAAAGTTCGTGGACAATGACGATTTTATGAAAATAATTTAATTCTTATTGATGGAACGTAATATTTTTGTAAAAATCAAGGTCTTTAAGCGTCACTGATAATGCACAGACCAAGGTTAAAATGGCATAAACTCTGATTAAAAGTGTTCAGATTAAAAAGATTAATTTCTATATAAGTAAAGTCAAAAATTAATAAAAATGATATGTAACAAATATAGAGGCTTTGACCATTTTTTGATATCTTATCGCTTACTATACAGACAATACAAATACAAAACAAATATGTGTCAAAACTCAAAAAAGCGACGTCGGTCGTCTGCATGGGTCACCGTCCTATCAAAACATTAGCTTTTACGAGGGTTGTCCGTAAAGTTCGTAGACAGACTAAGAATTAAATAAATGTTGCGTCATTGATATCTATTAATAGCATATTTTTAATTCTTTACTAAATGTGAACTGAGAAATGTAAAATCGGATTCAATTTCAAATGTTTAATTACAATTATGACTTCATAATCAGACGTGGTATGGAGACCCGGAGCACCGCAAAATTTCGATAAAAAAATTATTTATAACGTTATAAATTTCATTTGCATTTTATAAAATTCTGCAGAAATCTGGATGACTTTTACATTATGAGGTCGATAGAAGTTATCACTTCAAACCTGCAAAATTTGAAAATTCAAAGTTGTAAAATGGCTGAGCAATTAAAGTTAGAACATATTAAGACGGATCGGAAATATTTAAAAAAGGGACGTTTTCGGAAAAGGTGGAGCAGTGAGCAGTGATAAAATTTTGCGTAGACATCGGATTAAACAACTACAAAGACCGATACATTTTATAACCAATCGGAAAAACATAGTAAAAGAAGCCGTACATTATTATATAAGTGGCATATAGTATTTTCGGACGGAAGGAACAGTTTACAAGATGACATGCGTGAAGAAAAACCATCATTCCGAGATTGCAGCGCAAAAAATGAACTTCGTAACGTGACTCTACTGTATTTCCGTAAATAAAATCGTTTTTACGCGGACAGAGGTCGAATGATCGCATGATATGAGACAGGGATTGTTAAATATTATTTTACGTATGAAACTTTAACATTTTGTGCACATATTAATGGCTGATTAAAGCGACATAACAAATTTATTGAGTTAAACGGTGACTATATTAAGAAAAGTTACATGTACTCATATTATGCTTTTGACGTCGAGTAACGTCAAGAATCTTCATTTTAGTGCTCTGGGTATGAGTGTGTGTCAATTTTAAATTGATAAAAATATAACTATTTGTGCTCTGTTTTTGTTGACTTGCATCTTGATAAAAAGAAACATGAATTTAATGAAAATAATAGTTTCGTATATTTTATCAATGTTTGTAAGTAATTATCAATGTTGTCCACGAATTTTCCGGACAACCCTCGTATATACGATTGAAACAATGAAAGAGACAAAATATGTGTTTAAACAACTCAAAATTATTGAAATATATTTAGTGTATCAATTCAGCTTGGTTTACGTTTTTAAGCGGTATGTTTCGTTTTTCAACGATTTTTCAACGGTGTGTACAAATTCGAAGAAACACATGTACTCGTAATTTACTAAAAATGGAGATTTCTATTCATCACTTTATTATAAATTCTAGTGCAGCGTCGGGCTGGGCTGTGCCGGTCGTTTATACAAATTGTTAATTTAGTTGACGCTCATTAATTTTTGTGCATTTTTTGAATTTTAAAACTTAAAAAAATTATAATCTATACTTAAAGATTATTGCTAGCACTTGGAAGTGCGTTGCGTTTTGAAAAAGAAAATAAAGTGTGTGTCCTTGAACATATTTTAAGTCCAAATCCAAATGTTTGACGTTAATATGAAATTGCTTAACGTCAGACTGGTCCGTGAGCACAATCTGTGATCATTAAAGACCCCGATTTTTACAAACATATTACGTTTCCTAAATAAAATTTAAACCATTCTGACTTGGTTTTTCATAAAAGAAATATTTTGATATACAATAGATGCATTTAGAACCATTTATTTTGACAAAAACGTCATTGTCCACGAACTTTTTGGACAACCTCGAATGTCGATATTTGTATATGAATACAAATATTTACCTTTAGAATACTTCGTGTTCTGGATAAAGTCTATCCACACCTACTGTGGCTCTGACAATGAGGCAGATCCTAAGCCAACCGTTCTGATTGTAGTGACTCATTGGGAAGAAGGGAACAGACAGTATCAGGTAAAATAATCTGATAACCCCTTGAAGTAATATTATCTTTCTAACATCTTATACAGGTTTGTAGGATTTTAGAGATTTACTTAGTCCAAAACATTCTGTTTATTATAATATCGTCTTTGAAACGTCGGTAAATCTTGTTCTTTGAAATGAAGTTGTCACATGAATGTGTGTAATAAAATATTTTGAACCACCATCAGCAATTTCATTGAAACGTAAACATTAAACTTCTAAATAAAATTTCAAAATGACGATTGCCCATTTGTAAAATGTAATTTCATGTCACATTCTGAGTCTGCAAGATGAAAGTAATGTTAATTATTTTTAAGACTAGCAAAGGTATAAGCTTACCAGACAATTCCTTTTCTTCATTTCTTGAAAAACGGGAATGGTTATTTTATTTATAAATTCATCAGCTGTTTCATTATTTTAAAATTCATACTTTTGAAAATAATTTGGGATGATTTACATTTAACTCCTTTAATTTTGACTTTATTTTTTCATGGGGTTACATTTTGCCTGTAAAATCTAGAAAAGCAGTAACATTCCGGAGTATCGTCCCAAACCCCTAGTATAGAATTTCCCAGGGACCAATTGTTGGCCTTAAGTCATTTCTTTAAAGAATATTTGGCACCTCAAATTTTTAATGAAAACTCTTTGATCCACCCTTATATGAATTCAAAAGTTGCTTTAAAAAACTTACTATGACTGTATAATTCGATATCATAAGATAATATCGATATAGCACATATATAATGTTGATATTAAAACGTATTTCTACCTTATATATAATTGAAACAATATTTGCATTATGTTTCTGTCATTGTTATTCAGTACTACTTCACTGAAATCTACATTTGATTAAAGTGAGACTGAAACCTGATTTTATAAAACCAACAACACATTATTCATAAAATAAATCTTTGTTTTTTATTACAGAGTAAAGAAGCTCTTTTGAACAGTCTGCAGCAAATTTTCCCCAAATCGACTAATTTATCCATGTACATCACCGAAGATAACGTTTATTTCTTATCCTTTCCTGTCAAACCACTTCAGGACCTGGAAAGGATTGTTTTTAATATAGCTTCGCAACAACGATGGAAAGAAAACATTCCAAAAGAATGGGCCTTCTTTGAAATAGAGATTAATCAGAGGAAACATAAAGAAAAGATTTTAGAGGTCGTAGAAATAGCAACAGAGCTTTCAGACAAAAGTCTTGAGGGAACATTTAAACAGTATGAAGATATGTTAAGATATTACCATGATGCGGGGAAAGTGCTTTATTTTAATGAAAATCAACTCAAGAAATCTGTCATTATTGATGTTCAGTGGTTCATTGATGCTTTCAAATACATTATTACAGACAAGCTTCATTTTAAAGGCATTGATGCTGTCCAGGAAGACTGGGATGAGTACTACAAAACTGGGAATCTAAAAGACGGGCTTCTTGCCAAGATCTGGGAACATAAAGGTGATGTTTCATACAAAACAAGACAACAGTTGGAAGATTTTGAGTTCTTTGATTATTACGCGGAATCTGAATTTGTCGGAAATATTGGAAATCTACTACTGGAGTTCATGCAAAGACTTGGATTTGTAGCTCTTGGTCGGGAATCCCACTATGTGCCATGCATGAACCGGAAGAAGATGGAGGAAGAACTTTCAAATCTAATTAAATATTCAGAGAGTAAATCATCTGTCCTGATTTATCGATTTACATTTTTGCCATTTTTCTTATTTTTTCGTCTTGTGGTGGCTTGCATGCAAGAATCTGGTTGGAATGTGCTTACAACGCATGGTACATCTTGTCTCTACAAAGACACCGCTTTCTTTTTATTTGAGGGATATAATGTGGTTTTGTCAGTTACAGAAGAATCTATTCAACTTCAAGTGCTTCATTCTATGCCAGGAAATGCATTGGCAACTTATAAAACACAGAAAATTCAAGAAACAATAGAAAATATGTTGAATGACTTTGTTGGACAGTTTAACAGAAAACTTTCGTTTGTTAGAGGTGTGAGATGTAAAATGGAAAGTGCAAAAATAACTGCCAAGGATATCAGAGAACATTTTCTTTTAGAGAAAGACATTCCGAGGAATGATCAGGAAATAATGTGTCCTTTGCATCAAGTTATTAATCGACATCCTATCAACCCCAAAGAGTTAACCAAGTATTGGAAAATGTAGGAAAAGTTACTGCATAAAAGAATCTACTCGCTTTCAATATTCTTGAATGAACCTGTTTTCTGTGTACTAACATATAAATCCAATAAGTTATTTAATATTTCTGTTTAGATTTATATGACAGAAGTATTTAAGGGGTGACGGGGCACTTGTCACATGACTCAAAAGATAGATTACGTCACAGTCGCTGTTGTTTAATCTTGTTAACATCAACAGTTCTTGTGTAATTTTATTCTAAATATGTTTTATTTAAACATTTATTATTAAAAAAAAAATATATTTAAGAGGTTTTAAAGATCTTGCCAACATTTAGATATTGTGAAATTAACAAATCCACACATCCATTTTGCAGTCTAACATCAGTGACGCATTGTTTGAATTCTAAGTGCAGCGAGATCAAGCACACATAAGCTACACCCTTTGTGATCAGTTTTATTTCATAATAAATATTTTAAAATCAATAAATCGTAGTTAATTTCTGAAGCAGATTTTTTAAATAAATATTTTTTTCGTGTTTAGTAGCAGAGATTATCTGTACCTTTGTTTTATAATTTTGCCTGTTTATGTCTTCGTATAACGTCACAGTTGATTTCCCGCACTCGGAAACTGTAGATATGAAACGTTTTTTCTCATGATATTATGTAACGTCTAATTCAACGATGTCCTGTGCGATACTTTTTAAATTTATTTTTAACCTTGTGGTCAGCATGTATGTCTAGCCAATTTTATCGATAAACAAATGTGTATTGAGTGAATGATGTTTTTTCTTCTCCTAAGATTGACAATCATTTGATTTAACCCAACCATTCAATCATTGAAGAATCTACTGAGAGGATACAGAAGGATACATCTCTCTGTCACAGATCAATTCAAGGAACTTTTCCAGAACGTTCAGTGATCATGCAATTACCTGAATTTTACATAAAGTTCATTCCGTATATCTAATAATGCTCTTATTTATTTTTTCAGTTCTAACAAGCATAGAAACTGATGTGAATACTAGCAATCATGTACATGTACATGTAACCCACGTATTGTAATTAAAAAATAACAATATCCATTTTAATACTTATAGTTTCGCTTTTCTTCTTTCGTTGTGTGTATGACATCGAAATATTTGGAAAATAATCCTGCAATGGACTAACACTTCTCTCTCAGCTATACAGCAAATACTTTTTGTTCATATTCAGTATCAATTTAACCAAAGTCAGTCCCATTTACTTGTCTTGTGAGTGATTAACGTTGAATTCTCCCTCACTGATTCCATGCAAGAGTTATTGTATAATTATAATTTTATTTTTACTCTTAACACATGTATCTTCAACATATGAATATACTTATGAATGAACATCTGTGGTATCTAGGCTGGACTATGCGAATGCTCTACTTTATGGCACAAATACAACAGAAAAAGCCAAATTATAAACTGAGGAATACTGAACACAACAGCACGCATAATAACCCGTACCTGGAAGAGGGAGTATATTACTCCAAGTCTTGTTTACCTTCACTAGTTTCCAATTGAAAAACGCATCCACTGCAAAATTCTTATTTACACTTACAACGCAATAAAACAACATGTATAAACATTGTCATTAATTTAAAATTTCATAGCTTCTTGTTTAGTTATATATGCTTGTCGGAGTGCTTGAATAAAAGTGTAAATGTATTTATACACATTTCATAAATTGCCAGTCAATGATATTATTTTAAAGTGAATACATGTACAAAATTTATATACATGTATAAGAGAGACAAAGAAAAAGAAAGAGAAAGATAGGGAGAGAGATCATTGATTCGTTATATTAAAAGCACAATGTGATGGTCAAGCCCTGAAGATTTCCGGCCAAGATACTCCTCGATTAAGATGAATATAGCTACGGTTTTATTTTCTATATAACAGATTTAATTGTTTGGAATAGAGTAAGTACAACACACCTTTCTTTACTATCCCTGATATGTACACACTTCCTTTGATAAAATCCTTGAGTTTTAATTGTTCTCTGCTGAAATAGCTGACGATTGGGATTTTTGTGTTATCTGTTAGTTATTTGGTAGTTATTGGGAACAGACTACACACATTCAAATGGCCCAGGTTCAGCGTGAGTACTTTTCCTTGCTTTTTAAAAAAAAATTCTTATTCAATCATTTTTATGATTTATAAAAAGGTCTCAAATATACTATTAGGAAAATTATATAACTTAAAAAAAAAACACATTTTTTTTTCAAAATTCAACTTTGGAATCATTGATAATATGTCTATCAATGTTTTATTTTATATCACTAACCTTTTTGAATTAAAAGTATTTAATATACATCCCATTGATGCAGAAAAACAAACTGTTAATAGCTATTTCTACCAAGTGCATTTTCATTTACACTGTATTTTGAATTTTTGCATGAATAAGAAGGTTATGGTCAAGATCTAGTAAATTACTTTAGAATGGTTTTTGTGCTAGATCCAATATGACGTCATAATTGATTCAAGCATAATTTAAGTTAAAAAGAAATAATGTATAAAATAAAAACTTATCCATGCACTCACTTTGAAATCAGATGAAAAATGACCCCTGTATCTATATTCAATTTAAAATCAGTTCAATTTAGAAAAATGCTATTCTGAGAGACAGTAGACAATATTGCTACATTTCTTTTCACTGAGATGAAAAAAAAAACTGCGACATTTATACCAGACTTTCTGCATTTTTCATTAAAAATAAGTGTTCAAAATGTTTTTTTATCTAGTTAATCAAAAATTTATTTCAGAAAACACCGTATTTCATCGAACTTTATTTGTAAAATGTCATAAAAAGGAAATGTTTCTCAAATTTGAATAATCTGATGGCACCTTCTTTAAGTAGATCTTGACCTTCACTGTGATATTTAATATGACGAAGAAGACAATGATGATTATGGTGATTTTATTTCTTATTTAAAACAGCCCCTGCCGGAGGACCTCACAATGTTGTGGTAAGTAATATTAGATTACACAATCACATCGTTAATTTTTTTTTAATAAAAAGCTACTGTCTGATTAAAATTAAAATGAATGGGCATTCTTATTTTTTTTTCTATCGTGTTACTGTACTTCTTATTTGATTTAAACTATATTTGATGAATTTGACAAAGTTACTCAATATTGATTAAGACATACATGTATAACTTTGTTCCCTAATGACAAGTAAGCCCCATGTCTTACAACATACAGTATGACGTACATTTATATTTCCTTTAAATTAGGTCACACATTATGTAAAATAGAGAATGGCGTCAATTAATCTGTAAACAGTGAAAACTGTCTAATCCGACACCTGTTTAATCCGACACACTGTGAATTAAGATGTTAAATTTCCTTCCCATTTAAGTGTTTTCATTGTTTTTAACACTGTGCAATCCGACACCCTGTCTATTACGACACAAAATTTGTCTCCTAGTGCATGTCGGATTAGACAGGTTTCACAGCGCAGTGAAAACTGTTTAATCCGACACCTGCTCAATCCGTCACACTGTGAATTCTGACGTTAGATTTCTTTCCAGATTAACAAATTTGCATGTAATTTTACACTATGCAATTCGACACCCTCTCTACTCTGACACAGAATTTATCTTCCATAGCATGTCGGATTAGACAGGTTTCACTGGTTTGATTTCTTTTTTAGGTCACACAGCCTGTCCCCACCACGGTCGTCGTGTCTCAGCCTCCCCAGAGGAACTGGATGGTCCCTGCTATACTCACATGTTTGTGTTGTTTCTGGCCGACCGGAATCGTCGCTATTTATTCCGCATACAGAGTAAGTGTATTGTGAAACATAGCCATGATTATCTTTAAATTTATGATAGAAGCTTGATAAATCCAATTTTAAATTAAACCAGCCAAACTCGTTTAAAAAAGAACACAAAGCAAAATGTGTCACTGATGAAAGCTTATTTACTCGAATAAAAAATATATTTATTTTAAAAAAGTTTTATTTGATGCTAAAAAGAGATTATTTATCACTGTTTATCGTAACATTTTTAGCTCACCTGAGCCGAAGGCTCAAGTGAGCTTTTCTGATCAAAATTTGTCCGTTGTCTGTTGTCGTCGTTGTCGTCGTTGTCGTGGTAGTCGTCGTTGTCGTTGTCGTCGTAAACTTTTCACATTTTCATCTTCTTCTCAAGAACCACTTGGCCAATTTCAACCAAACTTGGCACAAAGTATCCTTGGGTTAAGGGAATACAAGTTTGTTCAAATGAAGGGCCACGCCTTTTTCCAAGGGGAGATAATCATGATTTAGAGAAAAATTATTGGTATTTTAAAAAAATCTTCTCCTCAAGAACCACTGGGCCAGGAAAGATGAAACTCATGTGGAATCATCCTCAGGTAGTGTAGATTCAAATTTGGTCAAGTCATGACCCCCGGGGGTAGGGCGGGGCCAAAATGGCCGATCAAAGTTTTACATAGGAATATATAGGAAAAATCTTTAAAAATCTTTTTCTCAAGAACCATTGAAACAGGAAAGATGAAACTCATGTGGAATCATCCTCCGGTAGTGTAGATTCAAGTTTGTTCAAGTCATGACCCCCGGGGGTAGGGCGGGGCCAAAATGGCCGATCAAAGTTCTACATAGGAATATATAGAAAAAATCTTTAAAAATCTTCTTCTCAAGAACCACTGGGCCAGGAAAGATGAAACTCATGTGGAATCATCCTCAGGTAGAATAGATTCAAGTTCCCCTGGGGGTAGGGCGGGGCCAAAATGGCCGATCAAAATTTTACATAGGATATATAGGAAAAATCTTTAAAAATCTTCTTCTCAAGAACCACTGGGCCAGAAAAAATGAAACTCATGTGGAATCATCCTCAGGTAGAGTAGATTCAAGTTTGTTCAAGTCATGACCCCCGGGGGTAGGGCGGGGCCAAAATGGCCGATCAAAGTTCTACATAGGAATATATAGGAAAAAACTTAAAAAATCTTCTTCTCAAGAACCATTGAAACAGGAAAGATGAAACTAATGTGGAATCATCCTCAGGTAGTGTAGATTCAAGTTTGTTTAAGTCATGACCCCCTGGGGTAGGGCGGGACCAAAATAGCCGATCAAAATTTTACAAAGGAATATATAGGAAAAATCTTCTTCTCAAGAACCATTGAAACAGGAAAGATAAAACTCATGTGAAATTATCCTCAGGTAGTGTAGATTCAAGTTTGTTCAAGTCATGACCCCGGGGTAAGGGTGTGGCCAAAATGGCCGACCAAAGTTTTACATAGAAATATATAGGGAAACCTTTTTAAATCTTCTTTTCAAGTACTTCAAATCCAGGATTAGTAATATTTGTATGGAATCATCCTCAGGTAATGTAGATTCTAGTTCGTTCAAATTATGATCCCCTTGGGGGTTAAAATTCAACCCCCCCCCCCCCCCCCCCCCCACCCCGACCTCAGTAAACTTTCAGTTCTGATCTGATATGTGTTTTTTTCCTAGCTGATGTGCTCAGGTGAGCGCTGTGGCCCCTGGGCCTCTTGTCTTTAATTTTTTCTATCGTAGTCTTATATATAATTTTTTTTAAGAGACGAAATGATTTTTAATAACATGTTACGATTATAAATGGATTAGAGATGCGTAATTTTTAATTTACAGGCAAAAGAAGCAGCATCTAGTGGTGACGTTTTAGAAGCGGAAGTTCAGTCTAAACGCGCGCGCCTATTTGTCATCATCTCTCTGGCAGTCGGGGTCGTGCTCTTTGTAATCATAATAATTGTACGCGTATCAAGCCCTAGCACGAATCAATACTAACGTTTTAACCATTCCTGCTAGAGGCATTTAGACTCCGAGATTTTTCTTTCTCAGAAACATTCTTAGCTAACACTTTTTTTGTATTAAATACATCAAAAAACGTCTGTTTTTTTTCTATTTTGAATATAAACTTCTGAATTGTCAATGAACTTGTTTGTAAAATCAAAAAGTTTATTTTACAAACTGATTTTACAATTAACTAGTAAGTAGATTTACCGTTTCATTTTTGTTGAAAAACAGCTTTCAGGTATGTCATAGAGTCTGCACTTGTTAAAAGGAAAAGCCTAGACAATCTTACATGTAACATAGAGAATGAATGCATTAAGTGTTCTCAATGTTTTACGTTTAGATGCTATTGCTTTTGGTATTTTTGAGATTTCAATTTTTAAAGGCTCTTTGGTGTTGATAAGTACAAACATCTGATTTGCACTTTTTGATTATTTTGTTGCTCAGTACTCCTTCACTACTCTGAATATTTTAGTGCGAAGTAAAGAAAGGTTTCGTAGAAAATGAATTGAAATGAGATTTTATCCATGTTTTAAATATTTTAATATAATTTAGGAATCCAGTATAAGTATGATGAATCGAATTAAATTTTGAGCTTTGAAGCATAAAATTTAAAAAAAAATTGACATATGATTTTGAAGTATTCCGAACTAAAACAATTGTTAAAAATTCATTGACACGAATATGTGTATGTGTCAAGCAATTCACTGTCTTATCTTATATCTAAAAGAAAAAGATTAAATTGTTTTCATAGATATGAAAATGTGTTTTGACTTATTAAAGTTATATGTCAACTTTTTAAGCGTGTTGAAGATCTTGATTTTTGTTGATGCGACGAGTTTACATAAATAATTGTAACCAACTATATAACCAATTTCATTGGGGGGGGGGGGTTAATTCATTCCTTCATTAGTCTAGTAATAAAAGGTTATCAAGTTAAATTTACGACAGTTATAATGCTATTTTTACATAGTTATGACCATGAAAAATTGTTAACTTAACCCCTTCCCGTGCAAAATCAAACTATCCACTACAGGAAAGTCTTCCTGTATGTGATACTTCCTAAACAATACAATGCTGCATTCATTGTGAGCCTTCGTTCTGAACACCAATCCCAATCAATTGCTTCCGCTTCTGTACAACTTGGTTATACGTATTAAAATTATTAATATATTCCTTGTATTCTAGTATTAATATAATTACGAGGGTTGTAAGAGACGTACACAGACCATGTCTATTTGGCTTCTTTGCCATGATTTTGAAAAAAAAAATACAAGAAAGGGTAACAGCCAAATCTGACCCCTTAATTGATGTAAAAATCAGATGACTATTAAAATTGTAATATTTTGTAATGAAGAACTTTAAAGTATGTTTGCATTTTAACCAGTAATATTTTGGATTCAAGGCTTCCATGGAAGCCACTGGAGGGTACAGAAGTAGAACATTTTCCCAAAATTCCTCAATACTGGTAGAATTTTATCATATTTGAGATTCTTTTTTCTTCGGAAAACACGGGGAACAAGCCTGCCTATCTGAGATTTTTACACGTAAACAGCATCTGATACTTTTTTATTAAGATACATCTTTCTCTGTAATAATTAATTAATAAATAATTTAATTTCAGTTTTAACGCGTCATTTGATTGGTTAAACGGTTTTATCCATTTCGTATAACATAACTTGTCTACGTCACAATGAGTTACGTCAACAACGTATCACTCCGCTTGACGTTACTTTTAAAATAATTCTCACTTTGAAGCCTTTTCCTGGAGGAAATATTGTCTCATTGTCAACATTGACATTAAATCATAAGAAATGAAGGCGGTTTATAAATAAGCATAAACTGCCCCAAGTTTTGTTATATCGGATAACATAAGTTGAAATAAGCTTCATTTCTTAAACAACTTCCAAAATCCAAAATCTGTATCTAGAATATATATAGAATACACTGTATAATAGCATTAAAATTTTACGCATTTTTTTCTGATGACTAACAAAAATCAAAGTACTGAAAGCACTCATGGGAGTTGAACGTGGTGTTAAATAAAATCTTTGATCGGGAGGTTAAGTGAGTGAACAATATTATTATTTCAAATACAGACAACTGTTTCAGTTTTTTTGAGTTGCAAAAATCTTGAGAAAGACATGCAGAGACATTGAATAGCCAAAAAAATGCAGGGGCCATATTGTTGCCTGCCTACATTAGTCCTTTTTTATCACCCCTGCTTGAAAAGCGGGAGGGTATTTATTAATCTGGATTTCCGTCTATCTGTTTGTAACGCTTTAGGTATACACATCTCTTATCTCAACTCCTCTTACACCACTGAACGAAATTTTCATAGAATCTTTATTACATATTGCCGTTGTGCACCTTCTATTACTATAATACTTTTTCATCCTACACATATTTTGGGTTTCCCATTGCAAAACATGGACACTGCCATTATATTCATATTAGAGGCGGTTGATCATTTATATAATTCACTGCTCACAGTCTTCATATTTATAAGATATTTTTCCTTGGCACCCTTACCAATGTGTTATGAAAATTTCAGTTTCGCAGGAATAATATCAGTGCTGATAAAATGTGGATTTTTACACAGCATCCTTTTAAGAGCTAACAGGTTTGTTAAAAAAAACGTCTCTGTGAATATAAATGTATTTTAATTACATTAACATTATACACGGAGTACGTCAGAACTTAATCTTTTTTAATATTGTGAAGGAAAAAGCAATACCAAGTTTAAAACAAATATTTAATGACCAAACATAAAAAAAGTGGTATATGAGAGAGTTTGTGTGCGTACGAGTTATCTGGTATGTAAATGAGGTTTTCCTTTTATTAAATAAAAACAACTTCATTTTGTTGTTTTTACGAAATGATTTTACGAAAACATCAGTGTCCGTTTTTTGGTTTTAACATTTATAACAGAGTACTAGATTTACCGCTTTTGGCAGTACATGTAGTATGTAGAGTTGTCGATCGTATCTTTTTCAGTGTATGACGCCACACAAAAAATGAGTTCCATTACGAAAAACTTTTGAGGTTCTTTATAATTTAGTATTACTTTGAACGAAATCTAATATTCAAAATAAGATTACTTTATCATTATTACATTTACTTACATTTCAAATTATGAAAATTAGATCAATTCAGGAGAAAATGACATGAACTATTTGTGGCGGATGTTTATGCATGTTTTCTGTGGAATATCATGGGAGTAAATCGGTCGACATAGTAGCCTCGCTTTTGGCTGTATATAATCAACACAAATTACTGCGCATGTTAAATACGTGATGGCCATGGGAGATTGAACATAGTTCAACTCCCAAAAAGCAGAATTTACGAACGATATTAAGGCCAGATCGGAATTTTTTTTAAAGAAAGAAAGATATGGAGATAACGAACAGTATCTAATCTCAAAGTCCATAAAACAATACAAAATAGGAGCAGAGCAAACACGGACCTCTGAAACATCAGAGGTGGGATCAGGTGCCATGGAGGAGTGAGCATCCTCTGATGACCGGTCACACCCGCCTTGTGCTCATTGTCATGATCAGGAAATAACGAAAAAAATCCGTCGTTAATTCAGTGTATAAATAATGGACTGACAATTAGTATGTTAGTCGCCAGTAAGCATTTTGCTCAGTGAAAGTAAAATACATTTAACTCAAAGGAAGTTAAATACAAATATAGTGCCCAAACAAACAAGTGGCGGCTCAGACAGCACCATTCCGTTAACAGCTACCTGGCGTCATGTTTACTTTAAAAGGGGCCTTTAATAAGCGCCATTCATACAAGAAATTTTCTGGATAATTTTTTTTGCATTGAATTTATATCTTTGAATATAATACACCTGACCTTGCCGACAAATTGAATACTGTGCGTTAGCTTTGTATGATAATTTTTCTGAATGGCCAGGTGTGTTATATAGAATCGACGACATCCAAAAATATGAATGCAATGCTTACATGTACATTCTATAACTTTCCCTTTCCATAATTGTTTATTTTGTTAATCATTAATGTGAATTGATCGCCCTTTAATGCGATGAATTTCATACACGTAAAAGCCGTTTGTGACGTTGCAAACTTAAAGAACGCAAAAGAACATTGCGAGAAAGAAAAGCGACAAATTTGTTTTAAACGCACATTTGTTGTATTTTTACGGTAATTTAGCACGGTTATCGTTCTCCATTAAAATGAAATAAAGCAATGTACATTGCGGTGTTCTTAATGTATTGAAAATGCACGTAGTCCCTACTGTGTATTATACAGCGCAGACAAGGTTATAGAGATTTGAACGTCGTGGATTTCTAATGGTTTTCTTAGCGAAAATTACACTGAATGTAAATATTTTAATTTAGATACCTGGAAGCATGAAAAATTACATGTAATCTCCTCATCTATATACATGTAGGATTGAGTTACTTCCCTAGGTACATGTATATATACAAAATGCTACAAACTTTTTTCTGTAACCTTATTTTACTTATTTGTTTCCTTGTCCATGATGTCCAACTTATAAAGGACATCAGGTTCAATGAAATGGACAAAGGGATAGTTTCACGTTATGAAAATCAGATATATATATGAAATACCTGGGCTGTTTTATCATGGCAAATTTGATTAATCATGACAAAAGTGCATCACATCATTTTTAATGTACATTATACACTTAATTTTGACATGATAACACAATACTGGCGTTCCATAATTATGCATTTGATATACTAACAAATGATAAATATTACCTCACTCTGTACACATTAAAAAATCGTTTGTTTTCTGGTTTTTTTTTACTCTGATTTCAGAAATATGCTAACATTATATTTGACCGCTGACATGTATTCGGTTTAACATTAACTTTCAAAACATACACAAATTTAATTCGAATTTGCTTCGCTAAAAATTAACAGAAAGTTAATGTGACGTAATTTGATTCAAACATTTGATTTATCCAAACGTATTTTATTGGTTTATAATTTCCAATGAGAACAAGGTTCATATTTAATGCGCAGTAACATGCATTAAATTTGAATACTCGGCTAGGTCACATATATTAAACCTTTTTGTAAGTTACATGTAGTAATCGTGCCTAAAGCGTTGAACACTGCTTATATGGCAAAACAAGACCTAGATGATAACAGCAAATGTATAATAGGGAAAATCTATACAATGTGTTTTTAATAATAAATAGTTTTTAAAGTCAAACGTTAAACTATCATCAGTAATGATTGATTGATTATTGTTTTAAATCCCGTTCATGATTTTTCTACCCATATAATGAGATCACTTTATATCAGTGAAAGTCGTCAAACTTAGAGCTATACTTGGTACTTTGGACAATCATTCACTTGCCGTGACTGGGGTCTTGTTGTCTTTGTTTTCATTGTCCCCTTTGAAATACTTGCACTGTAAAAAATAATCGCAGGTACGTTAAAAAACAATCGATTAATCGATCAATTGACCATATCTGTGAATGGATTGTTCTTGCAGTGTCTAAACATTAGGGGAATCATAGACATTATTGGTATCTTATGATTGAATAGAATCACTGTTCTCACTTAGGACTAAGGTATCTCTTATAATCTATGTTTGTCCTTAGATGACCTTGATGGGATGCATCTCAGTGCCTCGGAGAAGAAGGCATCCGCTAGCGACATTTAGAACAATCCATCAACACAATTAAAGGGATTTAATTATATTTTATTTTAGAAAGTATTTTTTTAAAGATATTTTTTTCAAAGGGTGAGGGGAAAATATTGTAAGCTCAGTTTTCAAAATATTACTTTAATTTTTCAATGGAGCTTTGGTTAAGATTGGTAAAGTCCAGTTTATTTAGATCATGACTCATTAAAAATCCAAGTAGATAGCAAGGTGGAATTCATTTTAAAATTTTATTGAAATAAGGGGAATTCAAAACAAGAATTTTAGAATTGGAGGCCAACATCTGTATTGGGTAAGCATTTCCCACCAAATAAAGAAAAAAACCCTTTTATTCCTCTTAAGTGTTATACCCTAAATCTGGAAATTTTTTACTGTACATTAATTTTTAGCAAATTTGCGAGTTCATTGCATTCGCAAAAATATTTTTCTAAAAATAAATCACCAATAAGAAAATCTAAACAAAGCACTGGTCATTTGCAAAATTGAAACGTAAAAATTAATCAACAGGATTTTGACCCGAATTCGCAAAATAAAATCGATGTAAAAATTTCGAGATTCACGGTATGATACTGATATTGTGTACGTATTTGGGTTAAAGAAGTGTTTAATTGCCATTTAGATTTTATCCTTGACTATTTGAAATTCTTAATAAGCATTGTACGTTTCCTTAGTTCCGATGAATGTGTAAATACAAAAAAGAAACAAATGCTTTTGGGGTATATTTACAAGTCATTATTATAATTTTAAACTCCAATATTTAAAAAAATATTTCAGCAGAGGTAGATTACTATTTATAATGCCATGTTTATTTAATACTCGCTGTTTATTTCTTATATTTGAATTCTTCTATGTTGTCAAGAATATCAGAGGAAGTCCTACCTTTTCTATGATTTTTTAAGTTCTTTGATTTATATCAAAGAGCTGAAATCGTTCTTGAAATAGATATATATACTATGAAAGAAATTTTGCTTTTTCTGAATGTTAAACACTTGAGCATGAATAGGTTTTGTTCTTTGCAAAAATATCCGTTAATACGAGGGATGATCAAATAGTTTGCGAACTAATTGAATAGCTTCCATAAAAGAAATGATAGAGGGTTTTGTGTTGAACAATTTAAAGTAGTCCTCTCCAATCAAAATGTACATCTGCGACCGTTCTGCCCATACGCGAATCACGTGATCTAGGCGGTCACATGACATGTTCCGTAGCGTTTTGTCACAGGGGGTAAAGGATTTTTACGAATCTTATACTTCTTGCCATACAAGTTATTATTTTTTTTTTTATAACTGATTTTTTTTATAACAGAACAGTCCATTTGTCAGAAATGGCCAAATATCGGCAATAGTATTGGTTGATAAGGATAAACTTTTCCAGAATGAGCATTGTGACCATCCTAACCCGAGTCCTCTGTCTTGGGAGTGTCATCTTCTCAATTTGGAAAAAAGTATGGTGCCTCCTCTTTATTATAGCTAATATGATTGAAGTCTTAAGTAAATGATATTTTAGGGATGTAATAATTAATTCTTTTTAAGATTTTCAAGTATTTTTCTAACTGTAAGTTGGCGATCTTTCATATCAAATTGTTAACCAAAGGACACATATCTTCCCCGGTTTGTTTTCTCTAGATAACAAAACTTACAAGATTTTTAATCATCTGCCTTCTTTCACTAAAGCAATCAGTCCAATGACTTAACTTCTCTCATGTCTTTTGTCTTCCTAAACAGTTACAAACTGTTATGGATCTATCACTGCGAAAGGATTTCCAAGATTTAACTTTACAGCCGTTCGATGCTCAAGTACGATGGTCTCATCCATTTCTTGTCAAAAGTGATCTACATATTGACCTCATTTTCACATTTTGACATCAAAAACCTGGAACAGAACATTTCATTACATTTGCTATGTATAGAACCTGTGTATGGCTATATGTGTGCTAAAGTTGATTCTAATGTGATATGTGGTTTTGAAATATTGAGATAATTCGCGGACCTTTTGATCATCCTTCACATGAAAAATAGATAATCAATCAAAAGTTTTATTATTCAATCAAATACTTTGACCAAAATTTTATAATCAATTATTTTGAATATCTTTTTTTCCTGAGATTATTACGAAAAACAATTGTAAAAATTATGTGTTTTGTACATTTCATACATGCATATGTTCTTCTGAACGAGTATTATCGTAGTACAGGTTTTACTATGTGAGTGTATAAAATAAATTGCACTCAAAGCAGAAGAAAGTGTGTGTATTTCAGCACTGAATTCTTATTTTTGGGTATCGTCGGTCTTATAACACCTGGCCCTGGCGATAAACCGAATACCTCAATCGCATTAGCGCGGTGAGATAATTGGTCGGCACGGCCAGAGGTGTTATATGACCGACGGCATCCAAAACCAAGAATTCAAAGCTTATATTTACATTCTTTAATTTTTCCTCTTCATCATTGTTATTGAGATCATTTTGAATATGAATTTAGCGCCCTACGGTACTGTTGTGCTTAACTGACGTACATGTATATGTAACAGGCGTTTGTGGGATTGAAGAGTTTAATATGGCTATTGCGAGAAAAAAAATGGCAATTTAATTTTTAACGCACATTTGTATTTTACTTTTATTTAACAGTTTTTTTTTAGTCAAAACAATATACATTTGGGTGTTCCTAGATATTGAAAAGTAATGTAGTTCCTACCTTGTTTTCCACCGCATTGTGAAAAGGTTTCGCGTACGTGTGATATAGATATCACTGAATGTAAATATATAATTATTTATTCTTCCTTTTTTTTGCATTTACTATATATCGATTGAACGTTCTTGAATCTCTGAATTGTTACTGATTTTGAAATGAGGCAGATTTCGGGTTGTTCATGAATAATGTGAACACGATATCCTTATATCTTTAAAATTGTATCAAAAAAGGACCTTTCGCAATATTCGATATTTTGGCTCGGATCGGTAGTTATTGAAAAATTCTGAATTTAGGAATGTCGAAATACTGTGCATTTTAAACCTTTAAATGGTTTGCAGGTTGCCAATTGTGCATGTTGCTGGAGCAAAGCAAGCTGATATTTACAGAAAGGTATTCTTTTGTATTTTTATGTTGGTTTCAAAAAAAAATTCATTTGATATTTAAATTCAAAATAAGCATTAGAATAGTTTTTCTGTATTTAATTTGTATATGTGGGGCGCTGTGTGTACGAGGCAAAGGAGAAAAGGGAGTAATTTGATGAAATACTTGTATAAGATTTAGATGTTTTTGTCTCTCGTTTTGCGAAAGTGAGGGGACACTAAAACCATAAACCAAAATTCAAGATTGGTTTGAATATAATTATTTTGTTGTTTTTTTTAAATCAGATTTGATACTGACAAAAAGTATGCAGTCCCAGCAATACAGTTCACAGTACAACCATAACCAAAGTTATGGAGGAAACTCACAGAGTGTGATAGTAAGATTTTTGTTTCGATTTTTTTCATTTTGAGGCTCCTTCCTTTGGAAATGCTACATGGTATAATTAGAGATTAATGCAGAAATATAGGTGTTTTCCTAAAAGTCTGGAATACATTTTTTTTTTTGCATAATCGTTTTCATCCCGTTTAGATTAAAAAAATATCGCACCACGTAACATGTATTTTCTCTTTTGGCAATTGTTTGAATTGATTATTTTAAACACAATTTTAGCATTTGAAAGGCAGTGTATATCTCTTTTTCTAAAAAAAAAACTGTAAAAAAATAACAACAAGATTTTAGTTACATATGGATTAAAGAATTATCAATAATATCGATGTAAAATGTGCATAAATATATATATACTTCACAGCTACTTCTGTCCTTTAATTTTTTTTTTTCTTCTTAAAATTTCTAGTTAATATCTCCCTGTTGAACTCACGTGAACTTTCATTGATTTTTTTCACATATTCACATTTAGATAATAAAAATGCGTTTTTTTTAATCATATTTCCAGATTTGGGAATACGGGCGTACCTCTTTAACATTTATTCACACGTTACAAATCTTTATTTCATGTTATACATCTAATTAATATACTTTTATTTTCATTTTATTGTAAGGTATGCAAGTTGCTTATTTCAGGTAACTCAGCCAACCCCCGGGGTTGTACCAGTTGTTCCACAATCACAATACAGGGATTGGATGATCATCTCAATTCTTGTTCTTGTCTTCTGTTTTTGGCCCACTGGTATACCTGCAGTGATTTATTCTAAAAAGGTATCATAATCACTTGTTTCCTTTGTCTTGTTGTTTTGAAGTAGAGTTAAGGTTGTCACCATGATGACTTCGTACGGTTGTTTTCTGTCTTCGAAAGGTAAGTTCCCTGAAAAGTATACACATTATCATGATTATTGAAAACCTAATTGAATTCTTCGAATGAGTATGAAGAAAGTCAGCAATGCATTAATGTATCACAATTGAAATTAAAATGTAAAGCACTTGAACCTATAGGAAACTGCAATGTTTTAAATTCCAGCTGATTTTTTTAGTTATTGGATGTTTGAATTACAATTCTGATGTTGGATAAGAAAATTATTACGTTATTCTGGGCCATTGATTTGGTTTTCAATAACCTAATGAATTTGTAAGGAATCCTGTTTCGCAATGTTCAATACATCATTTATTCACAATTTTGTGTGCGTTAAAGCCAATAAATATAGAGAACATACATGTATAATTGTTATAAAATATTACCAAGTCGCATAGAAAATATACAATTAAAAGAAATCGTCATTTCTATTAATGCATTAGCTCCTGAGCTATAGTGTATTTGTACAATATCCTTCTCCCTGTGCAATAAATTATTCCCTTCAGCTAAATCAGCATCTTCATAAGCTAAGGTGCTCCTTTGAATGCATTCGACACAAATAGAAAGAGAAATCGTCGAGTGTAGAACCCGGCTTGGAGATGCAAATGTACATCATCAAAATACACAGTATCTACAAGCTAGTCAATAATGTCCTAAAAGATGGCCAAATACCCCATTAACTTGTAACTGATTCTTTTATACCCCTTTTTTTCAGACAAACAATGCAATTCGTGATGGAGATTGGGCACATGTTTCCATCTACACAAAGCATGCAAAAACATTTGTCATTATCTCTCTGATCGTGGGAATCAGTTTAATTGTCATTTCCATTGTCGTGCGAGTTGTTCTTACAATTCTCTTTTCAAGCTGAACTCATTTCAAATTTGAATCATCCAATTTTAATTTTCATTGACCTATTTAATTTTGTTTATTTGGAGAATTTATAAAAAATATTTGTTTTGTTTTTCATTTTATAAATAAATCATTTAACTATATCTTACTTGATTGATTTATGCGATTTTGATGTCTCTATTAAAAACTTTTAAACTTGAAAAAAAAAATTAAAATAAAAAAAAAACCCTAAAAATGACGTTCCACTCATTATAATGATACAACGGAAAAGCGCTGTTATGTTAAAAAGCATTTGAAAAAGTGCTGCTTATAATAATATTTCAAATTTTTAAAATCAAAAATATTCCTTGGCGAAAATTGTGAGCTTCTATACTATTTTCATATATATAAATACGAATTGTGTTACATAACATGGCAGGGGATAACATGCTCTTTCCTCCATGGCACCATGCTTAGGGGCCATAAAACCTAGACGAGATCACTCTAATCTTAGTCTCACTTTTACCAAAAGAATATATAGTGGCTGAGTGTGAATGAAATCAAAAGTGAGCTCCTTAGTTTTAAGTCCCCAGGCCAGGCTCAATGGCCACAGAACGAGCTCAATTTTGATCTCAGTCTCTACTTTTTTAAATGGGTTTGATAGTGAAACTAAGATCGAAAGCGAGCTCATCTCAGTTTTATAGTCCTGGAGCCAGATCTCAACTCTGATTTTTTTTAGTGTGTGTGTTTTTGATTTACACTTTTTTTTAATTTATGAACTTTCACAGATTGAATACTGTTTGTTTTCTCCATATGTTTCATGAAGAATTTATTCGGACCTTGTTTAAAGGTTCATCTTATATTAAGTGTTTCATGATACAGATAATTTAAAAACAATCAAGCTTCAAAATTTGCTTTAAATATAAATACAGACAATATATACATTGAATGTAATAAAGAGAGAACATATTTATTGTACTCCTACATAGCTACGATACTGAATCAAGAATCATTATAACAAAGTATTTCCAATATTTTAGTCCTGAGAAAATGATAGAAGTTCGAAATTATTTTTATGTTTGCAACCCATATATTTTATATCCCGTTCAATACTTATAGTGATTGATTGATTGATTGACTGTATACTGTTTAACGTCTCATTCCAGAATATTTCACTGATATGGAGACGTCACCATTGCCGGTGAAGGGCTGCAAATTTAGGCCTATGCTCGGCACTTACGGCCTTTGAGCCTGGAGGGATCTTTATCGTGCCATACCTGCTGTGACACGGGGCCTCGGTTTATACGTTCTCATCCGAAGGACCGCCCCATTTAGTCACCTTTTACGACAAGCAAGGGATACTGAGGACCAATTCTAACCCGGATCCCAACAGGGCTACTTATAGTGTGATTAGTTTGCTGATAAAGTCTTTATAGAGAATCTTTTGCTTATATGGAGAAGCGACCACTTGTCAGTGGAACTGAAAAATTTTACTGAGTTTACTCGACATTCAAGATCATTGAACAGTGAGGGATTTTATTTTTCGTGCCAGCACCTACTACGACACGGAACCTTGAATAATTTATAGACTCGCCAGAAGGACCAGTTTCAATATCCAACAGTGGGATGACGTATAAGGATCATCTTTTCACTCTGCGACTCTAGAGTAGCATTTCTACCCCTGCATCATGCGGGCGATTTTGTTAAATTATTGACTTGATATTGAACGAATAAAAAAATATTGCATGAGTTCTGTTAAAATGCTTTGTTTAGCAATATATCTGATAATATTCATCAATATTAATTGCGTGAGTTCAGGACTAATGATTTTAAAAAAAAAGATTAAACATACAAAAGGCTTTCATGTAACATTACCGTCGTTTCCGGCACTGGTTGAATTTGCATGCATGATTATTGACCTCCAAATAAAACGTCCTCAATATTTACTCTGGTGTCTTTAAATGCGGCATGTGTAGGTAGATATTGCACTAAGTGCATTTATATTGACAAGCATGTATGATGCCAAATTTTTTACTAAGTTTATCTTTTTTCCCTTCAAAACTCATGTTCACACTTACTAGAAATGTTAACAATATATGTTGCTATGTTAAAGTATACATACCATATTCCATCTCTTACAAAGACACGGTTTTTAATGCGATTTTTATTCGTTATTTTAAGATGTGTCAACGAGTACCCGTTTACTCGGCTATCCGTCAAACGATTCGAGTATCGATTAGTAAAACTGCTTTTCAGTTACTTGGATAAAATATTTTTTACATAGTAAATACATAGAAAATGAATGTTATATTGTTTATAAATGTATGCTAACACATTTCCTTAATTTTAGGTACTGTTAGACATGATCTAGTGGTCTTAATGGATTGAATTGTTTTGATTAGTTTTCACAGTTTATTGCGATGACCGATATGAACCGTCAAATAAAAAGTAAAAATAAATTTATTATGCATGCAGAATTAATTTACTTTAATCAGTCTTACCAGTATCATCTTTTATCACCCCCCCCCCCTGTTGATTTTTCGACGAAATCTTGGCTTACAATTAATTGATGTCTGTCAAGTGAGGGAGGTGGAATACTTACAGGGTCGATGTCTTACGTAACTAAAACAAAGTGACGTCAAAATAGGCACAGTTAAGCGTGAATAATGCAGTGAAAAACATTTATAAACCACAGATACATGTAATACGTAAATTTTTCATCGGTGGTGTAAATTCGTTATAAAGTTATTTCACCTGAGCTGAAGGTTCCAGTGATCTTTTCTGATAAAAATGTGTCCATTGTCTGCTTTGTCGTCGTTGTAGTCGCTGTTGTTGTCGTCGTAAACTTTTCACATTTTCAACTTTTTCTCAAGAACCACCTGGCCAATTTCAAATAATCTTGCCAAAAAGTATTCTAATGTGAAAGGAAATCAAGTGTGTACATATGAAGGGCTACGCCCTGTTTCAGGAGGAGATAATTATGAGTCATTGAAAAATTAATGGCATCAGTTTAAATTCTTCTTCTCAAGAACCACTGGGCCAGGAAAGATGAAACTCATATGGAAGCATCCTTGGGTAGTGTAGATTCAAGTTTGTTAAAATCATGACCCCCAGGGGCAGGGCGGGGCTACAATGGCTGATCACAGTTTTACAAAGGAATACATTTAGGAATGATCTTTAAAAATATTCTTCTCCAGGAAAAATGGGTCAGTTTAGATGGAACTCATGTGGAAGCAGCCTGTGATAGAGTAGATTCAAGCTTATCCAAGTCATAACCCCCATGGGTAGGGCGGGGCAAAAATGGCTGATCAAATTTTTACAAAAATCTTCTTCTCAATAACTGCAAAGCTATAATTGGTGATATTTAAATGGGAGTAATCTCAGGTGGTGTAGATTCAAGCTGCTATAAAACATGACCCTCGGGGGGAGGGTGTCGCCACAATAGACGATCAAAGTTTAAAAAGAAAGAAAAAAAATCAGCTTCTCAAGAACAATGAAGCCATTATTTGTCATATATACGAGGGACAATCAGAAAATTCTGCAAGTATATCTATACAATAATGAAAACAATATGTATCAAAATGTACACTAGTTTAATCCTTCAAAATAACCGGCTTTTACATTTACACACTTTTGCAATCTGCATACCAGTGATTTGAAAGCCCCGAGATAGTCTTCCTTTGGAATACTGTCTAAGCACTGATAAATAGCACTACCAACTGCACTGCGCTAATTATAGCGACGTCCAGATAACATTTGTTTCTGTCTAGGAAATAGGAAAAAGTCACAGGGACTTAAATCAGTAGAATACGGAGGGTGTGGGAGCTGAACAACCTTTTCATCCTTCAAAAAACTGAGAATTATTTTACGCTTATGAGCTGGAGCATTGTCATGAGAAGCTTTATGTTCTTCAAGCCTGTCTTTGGTCTTTTCTTTTCATACACTTTCTTAATTTTTTTCAGAACATTATTTTTGTAAAACTGTCCCGAGATACCTCTACCTTGCGGAGTTGGAATTTGCACAACCGGGCCACCAGAATTAAAGAAAATAGCATATAAAATTTTCTTAGCACTTTGACACCTTTTTGCAATGACAGGACGCTCGCTATTCTTCCTTACCCACATCATATTGTTAATTTTTCTTTGCGGCTCAAAAAAGTAAATCCAAGTTTCATCACCTGTTAGTCAGTCAGCAAATTTTCTCATGTCACAGGTTTTATAGATTTTTAACAGTTTTCTTGCAAATTTCAAACGCGTTGTCATCTGTTCTGGTGTCAAGAGATGCGGTATCCATCGTGCGCATACCTTACGTAGGTAGAGGTGCTTGGTCAAAATTTCATGTACCTTTGCTGATGAGATACCAACAACACTAGCTATATATTTTAGAGCATATCTACCATCTTCCTCTACCATTTTCTTTACTACTGTCATGTTTCCATTAGTAACAGCTGTCTTTGGTCGCCCTGATCTTGAAGAATCTTTAACCAAGTCTACACCATTCTTAAACTTTTTCAACCAACGATAAACTGTGCTAAACTAAATTAAAAAAACTCCATAAATCTGACAAATTTCATTCAAAATTATTTTTGCAGGTATATCAAGAATGCCTCTCACTTTTATATAGGTTCTTATTTAAGCCTTCACTTTAGAATTCATATCATTGGGAGAAAATGGTCAGTATGTACGACTACACCTTCTTCTTTTGTATGTTTAAAATTACTTTTGAAAAGGTGAATAACACGATAAGAAAATTTGGACAGACACATGTCTTGCATTATTTTCTGATCGCTCTTCTTACATGGGAGCATCTGCAGGTGGTGTAGATTCAAGTTTGTACAAATCATGACTCCTTGGGATAGGATGGGGCAACAATGAAAGATCAAAGTTAAACATAGGAATATATAGGAAATAATCTTCTCAAAAACCGCAAAGCCATGGTTTCTTATATTTATTCGGAAGCATCCTCTGATAGCGTACAAATGTCATGTGTCAAATTGAAATTATACCCCCTCCCCATTTAACCATTCTGTCTTTTATTATGGGTAGCTTTGAACCACTCATGCATTTAAGCTTTTTAACAATAAACTTATTTTTGCTTTTTTCCTGACCACAGACTCTGGTGAGAGAAGAGGCCCTTTGGCCTCTTTTTTTTGTGTGTGAAAGGTCACTGGATGAGACCTGGTTTGTTTATTTCATACCTGACTCGGGAGCCTCACCAGGTGTAATTCCGTACCCTGTCACCAAAAAAACTATATGTAACAAATAGTACATGTACAGCTTTGTCAGTTATATATTTATTTTTTCCCTTTTAAACATCTTACATAAATCTTGGTTTTAACAATGTATTTTAATTTATAATATCATACCAATGATAGAGTCCTTACTTTACCGTTAATCATTTCAAGAGGTTTCCTGTGGAACTCCTCAACCCTCCCCAAAGTGCTGAATGTACTCGTATTATTTATTTTCCTCGTTAATTCTGCATCTTCATGACTGCACCCATTTTTTAAAGTGATGCAGAAAAGCTTATACTGTATGATAAATATAATATTTAAACGCTTTAATGCAGTAAGATGAAAGTAAATATAATATTTATTCATTGTTAATGATATCAATGATTTGAATAACTATTTTAGCTTTGATTTTCTAAATTAGAATTTAAAAAAAAACAAGGTCTTACAATCAATTTACTATACTCTCCAATCACAAAAATTTGCATGCGTACATACGTATAACTAAATCATTGATGTTGACATACGTCAAAGTTTTGTGCACACGTTTGGTTTTTTAAATATCGCGGAGATTTTTTTCGTTCTTCTTCTTTTTTTGTCCTTAAATTTGGTCGAAAAAAAATGGTTCTATTGACACTAAGCGACTGAGGGCCAATTTTCGTCTGTCTTCAATTTTCTGTTGAAAAAAGAAAGAACAAGTCTCAATAAGGCATTATCTGTGGTCCCCGGCTACTTGTCAAATTTTAAACTTTCATTAAGACACTTAAAAAGTAAATTTTATTATTCTCTTATGTCTGTAGTATTTGTGCCAACGTGTAAGAATATAAAATAATTGCAATAGACAACACGCCAAGCTGTGTTTTGAAGGTGGGGTCCTTTGATTTTCATGAATATCAAAAGAAATTTGTGACAGGTACCCACTTCACAGCTTTCGTAAACATCGAGCGCAGATTTGTTCAAAGTCGAGATCAAAATATAATGTGTATATTATATTTCTACAACTTGTGTGAAAATATCTTTGTTGAACAACCTTGCGCTCTATATTTTCTACTGAAAAGTATCATGATTTTGAATCTATTTGGTGAGTACATTTACATAGGATTAACCTCTTGTTGACCTGCTAAGAATAGATAATATGCCACGTGATTCCATTCCGTTACAGGTGAATACCTCTGGAAAGCGTGTTTTCTGTAAGAAGCGACACATGTAGCTCGCATTGGAAATGTGCAGTCACCAGCTTTTATTTTTTTTAAATTCAAAACAAGGTTCTCTATAGACTACCACTTATGTTAAACTAATGATTTTCCGGGACTTATTTTAATTCTCATGAATGTAATCGCAATTTTCCTGGGCATTGCAAACAACACACGACTCAAAATACGAGTAGATAGATGTATGTATTACATAACTACACATTTAATCAATTTAATTTCTTGCAAAAAAAGAAACAAACAAGCAAAAAATGCCAAAGACGTAACAATTTTTTCACATTAATTCAGTCTAAACAAATGCACTATACTGACCACTTCAATATTCATTTGAAGCAATCTTACACTCTTGCTACGTTTTGGGGTGCATATAAACTCGGAAAATCTTCGAATGTATTAATGCAACGAAAAAGATGATAATAAATACTGAGTTTGAATTAAATTTACCAATCTTGTGATATTTATTATAAGAGAAAATCCTTGTGAAGTATAATAAATTCCCCCTAATGATTTGTTATAATTTTTACCGTATGTCATTCAATTAAATGCCAAAATGGACGAAACTGCATACCCGTATTTTTTATTTTTTATTTTTTTACTGCATTATCAGGCACAGACATATTTTTCTCATAGCAGGCATAAATAATAACTATGTTTCTATTATTCCAACAACTGTTTTTGAAGTGTTTATACACATGTATATTACATGCATTTTTACACGTCATGTATTAATCAATAATCGATAAGTAAAAAGGATTATTATACCTCTATTGATAATACTCGAATTTGATTGGCTGGTAAGAAAACTTTAAAACACAACAATGACTCCAAATGGTACTGTTTACAGCAATAAGGACCTAGGAATCACTGCACGTGGGATATAATGACCCGGTCATTATAATTAATGACCGCTAAAAAATGACCTCTTGATCAAAAATTCCTTTTTGAGTAAATTAAATGCATAAAATAATAATTATTGGAGAAAACAACATGTTTTTAAAATTGTGCATGGTCTGTTTTGCATTACCATCCAGAATACGGCAAATTTTTTTCGTTAACTTAAACGGTTTACTCATTTCAAATTATCGTTTCAATTTAGCTCTGGAATGTAGAAGCGGCTCTGTAAAGAGTTGAATTCTGTGTTAGATTTTGACTGGGTAGAGAAAAAGTAATCGTTAGCTATAACAATGTATGTCGCTATAAACCAAATATAATTTTAATCAGTAAATCATGATGCAAAAACTTACACGGCTTGCAGACGTCAAATGTAAACAACTTCGCTGGAGTGTAGCGAATCCCGATCCCGATCAAAGAAAGAATTGATAACGGTTAAAGATTCATAATTTTCAATATATATCGGTATAATAAAACAATTGATTACCCCTTTTGAGTTCAACATGGTGAAATGAGACCTGCCCCACTCGATGACCTGCCCTGACCTCGGCCGCTGCGCGGCCTCGGTCAGGTCAGGTCACCTCGTGGGCCAGGTCTCGGGTCCTTATTTCACCATGTTGACCTCAAAAGGGGTAATTAATTGTATAATATTAATTGCATAATTTAGAGCGAAATTAGGAAATACATATACATGTCAGGCAGGTAGTATCAAGGGGTGGGTGGGTGAGAAAAATCTTGAGCCCCCCCCCCCCCCCCCTCCAAAAGAAAAACTTTTTCGCTGTTACGAAACGAATGAACACACATTAATGTAACTTAATTTTTCAAATCACAATGAGTAATACAGTTGGACTCCCACTCTTACATAATACTTTTTTTCAGGTTTCGGAGGGTTTCCTCTTTTTCTTTTGCTTTATCAAACTTTTGTTTTGGGTATATCTTGTTTATAATTTCTCAACCCCCCTTTACAAAGGAAAGGAGGTGTATTTCTGTGTGCATTTTCCGTAAATTATTATTTGATCGCTTGTACTTTTTCATCACATAAAAGAAATTTATATAGACTATAGTGGTTAAAATATTTTGACATTTTATTCAACAATGATAGATAAAAAAAAAATTAACGTGATTAGGGAATTTTCAAAACTCAGACTTAAAATACCTAAAAAAAAAACAAGAAGGAGACCCCTCGCCCACACCAGGTTATATAAAATACATGGTTACTGTCTTGAAATATAAGCGATATTTGGGCGAGGGTAAGAAAACGTGATAGAGGGCGAGGCTTGCCGAGCCCTCTTACGTTTTCGACCCGAGCCCAAATATCGCTTATATTTTAAGACAGTTATCATGTATTTTGTTTATCCTGCAGCATATTTCTTACATTTGAGCGTCCAAAACAAGCTAATTCCGACAGATTTAGGCACATCTCTGCAGTTGAAACTATGACGCCATGGCGTAAACATTGCAGTATACGTGACGTCACAATGCTTTTGGAACGTCGGAATACATGCACGAGGCTTTATTAGGGCAGTGACCGAATAAAGCTTTGGTTTATTAGGTTACCTTTATTAGGTCAATGCAAGGGGTAGTTGCAGGATAAAAGAAGAATACGAATAATGCAAAATAAAATTCAAGCTTATTGAAGATTATTCGTATTCCAATAATTTATATTGTTTCTTATTTCACGCTACAGCTCCCGTGCCATCCTTTATATAGTACCTAGTTTAAATGACTCCGCCCATTTGTATGTAATAGAGAAACCGCACTCTGTTCGAAAGAAAATGTTCCGGAATTTGTATGTGCGGTAGGTGTTGAAAATTGGCTTATATTTCTTAATACTCAAAGTCATTAATAATGACTCTACAACATTTAAATTAGAAATACTATGTTATACACCATGAAAATAAAAATAATACCATATCCTCAAGGATATTGTGTAGAATAAGAGCGAAAAAAGGGACCAAGCTACTATACGTAAGTGGAAAACTCCTTTAGAACTGAAAATTCTTATAAAACTTGCATTAAATTCTTGTAGAAATACACAGTGGTTTCGATCAAAAACAACACACAGCCTTTTTTCTTTTTACTAAAAAACTAACACTAGTGAAGAACACACATCATGAGTAAATCGAGAAGTGGTCTTTATCAGATGCAAATACTTATAAACCAAAAGGAAGATTCTAATACTAAAATCGCAAATAAATAAAACAAGAAAAAGCGGCCTTTTCAGCACATTAACAAAAAAATTCCCCGCAAATGAAAAATGTACAGGCTTTTAGTCATCATATATATGCAGCTGGGTTTTTTTTCATTTGAACTCGTAAAAAGCTCACCCTGAGTGTGTATTTATTTTGCGTTTTCCTATTTTTTTTTTTCGCTGAAGACCCTGCATTTAGTTTCCCTCCATTATTTTTTTTTTCATCGTTACATTGACTCAATATTTCCATTTAAAATATCTGTTTCATATATAATTATTTTTCTCTTGAATTCTTTAAGGTATCAATCTCAAAATATATTCAGTGAAAATAAAAATGCGACACTCTCACACTCCTTATTCTTGATTATAATATTGAGTTTGAGAATTTCCTTACCTTTAAAGAACTTTTATTTAGATTGATTGATTGTGTATTGTTTAACGTCCCTCTTGAGAATTTTTCACTCATATCGAGACGTCACCGTATGCCAGTGAAGGGCTTCAAATTTAGACCTATACTCGGCACTCAGGTCTATTGAACAGTGAGGGTTCTTTATCGTGCAAGTGCCTACCGTGACACGGGACCTACGTTTTTAAGGTCATATCCGAAAGACCCGTGACTTTCACTTCTAGTGCCGAGCGCTTGGTGAAGGAACAGTCACTACCTTTGTTTACGTCTTAGGTATGACGCGGCGCCGCGATCGAGAATCGAACCCGGGCCTCCCGATCACGAAGCGAACGCTCTACCACTAGGCTACCGTGACCGATGCTTTTATTTAGAATAACGAAAAATAATTATGTCAAAAACAGAAATAATTTAAAATAAAATCTATTATTTAAAAAGATAGGATTTCTTCTTATATATGGGAAATTTTTTATATAAATATGAATTTATTCTATTAAACTATCATATATGAAGATATTTTGAGTGGTGTAGTATTACATAATCAGAAGAATAATTAACTCATCCTGCAGAAAACAAAATGCTTTTATAAATGTATTATGCTACTGCAGACTAATGGTCGTATAGTGCTAATGAGTCATTGAAAGAAATTGATCCAAAATGAGTTAAATTGTGGTGTTAGTTCGTAATGTTATATCTATGGTGTTGAAATGGTCAAATTAAAATAGACAAGAGGAAATTTCTTTTTTCATATTATACCAAATAATGCGATTGAATCTTGCTTCAAGAAATTCTTGACTGAGGGTATATAAACGGATTCATTTATGTACATGTAATAAGTAAATTGATAATTACCAATAATATACTGACACGCAAAAGAAACGCAACAAGCAGTAATTTACAAATGTTTGATTTTTTATCTTATGATTTTCAAAAGCGACTAAAGTAAGGCTAAATACACGTTTCAGAACATCAGAGATTTGATAAAAATGTTAAATGTTGATATGTTTACTTTACTTAGTAAAATATGACTGTTAAAACACCCCCCTCCCAGCCATTCAAGTAAAACGTGCAAGACTGCCCTAAACAACAATTGCAGCTAAATTTCTACGATACAATAGGTTCATTAATATCGAGATCTCAGCGAAGGTATTATTCTTTGACATTTTTAAATGCACGTTTTTCAGATAATTAGGTCGAATTTTCTCTAACTTAAAGCAGTGTAGTCACCCTTAGACTTCCTGTACAAGGACTGTCCTTAATGAATATGATACGTAAGACCATGTTGAGACTAAATGTAGTGAAATTTTGCATCAGCAACTCTCCATCACCTTTACATTGAAATTTTCCGGCTGGAGCAATGAAAATGCGTACATAAGCCATTTTCAAGTAGCCTTAGCATTGTTTCGGGTAACGAAAGTAGAGTTTATTTTTTTGAAATATTGCTGCATTACTTATGATGAACAGTAAAAAACTCTTAAAACTCCATAATATTGCCAAATATTTTGTTAAACATGCAATTTTTGATTTCTGTTAAGCAGGCTAAAACTTGACTTCCGGTTATGGTATGGAAATCGTTCAACCGTTAATTTACTGATGTTCACCGAATTGAAGATATTCATAATTTTAAGATGCAGAATTCTTTACTTTACATAATTATTTCCCCCTAAAATAGGGTGTTGCGTTTCTTTTGCGTGTCAGTATATATCTAATACTACGGAAGATCACAATATGACATTGGACATTTGTCCAGTATTCTTTTCTTATTCTTACAACGTAAGTAATGAAAATAATTATTGCCTGACGTCACGGCGTCAGGCTATATAAGGATTGATAATTGCTTGATCCGAAACTAATAGATCATACCCATAGAGCTAGATTTTGTGCAAGCTGATTTACATTGGAAATCTTTTACCTGCATTTTAAAAGAAACTTTTCTTCAGGGAAACAATGATTTTACTGATGCAAAATAATGCAGTATTAACGTTGTTTACTCTGTTTGCATGAAACAGATTATTCCATGTGATTTACCGTTTCAACGTGTCCGTGTATCTTTTTTTCTGCATTTCTACACTACTGGATCAGTCCATTTATGTTCTACAAATGGGGTGAATCGCTCTTTTCGCGCCAAATGCCACGAGTAAGCGAGATTCGCGCCTTTTCTTGGATTGTTCTATTGTATGAATGGGGGTGCTAACTTTCATGGAATTAAATAAAGTTTGTTATTGTAACCTCCATCTTCTTATGATTCAGAAATTCTATCTACAAATTATATCTTATTCCTTAAAACAACATATGAATCGTATGTATCAGAATATGGACATGCAAAACAAAAGAATTGATTTCTCTAATTTGTTTCCCCTCTGTTGGTTTATTCCATATTTTAATGGACTAGTCCAATCACCACAAACGATCGACGCAGTTCAACCAGGTTCCAGACGATTTGACGAAAGAAATTACCTGTGCGAAATCTTGGATTTCTTTTCCACAAAGGCCTAAATGTTGGTTTTACCCATTTCGTTCTCAAAAAATTACAGTACCCACGTTTCAGGAAAAAAAGATCAATGAACACAAACTACTACTGTTTACTTCCTTGGAGAAAATGCTTTCCTTCAACATATGTATTTAGTTATATCCATTCTCTAAAATGTTCACAATGAATGATTTGACATCAGATTTCAGAATAGGTGTAGCTTTAAATTTAGATCCAGGAGTAGATCAATCTACTTGCAGAAAAGTCAATCGCATCATCTTGGGTCTTTTCATCAGAGGTCGAAAAACAAACTCCAATGTATCGACATCATCGGATGTTAAAAATTTATACATTTTCTGTTCATAGTAAAAACGGAGTTAGAAGTCCCTTCTATATTTTAGATAATATCATTACATTGAATAAAGTTAACTCCATATTCCACAGAAAATAGGTCTATATACATCATCCATGCTTGTATTTCAAAGTTTGTGAGGGGGGGGGGGAGAGAGTCATGGCGTATAAATTAACAATACATTTGTGGTCTCCTTCCCTAGATAAGGCCCGGGTGGGACCGAGGAGTTGCGATTAGCAGAAAACCCACATACATTAACCATTCTGTTAACAACTCTTCAGAATGCAGCAAAGGCATCGTTCTTTTACAAGTTAAATAATTAGATATTTTTACAAGGTTCTCAAATAAAAGGACATATTTCAAACACAAAAAAGTATTGCTCAAAAGGTTTATCACTTCTTTTACAGATATTGATTGATTACGTCAGGCAAGCTTTTTGAAAAGCTGTTACTTGTTTGAATTACAAATAAGATTTCTTTTAAATCAAAGGCACTCTCTGGAGTAAAAATCACAGAGAAGTTGAAGAACCATTTTGTGTTAAATTTATCTTGTCATTACCTACCAAGAACTGAAAAAAATATTTATCTAAAACTAATTAACCAGCACTTATCAAAGTATATTTATTTAATCATTGGATATGCTTGGGTAGTCTTTATTTAAAACAAAATTTTACTCTAAAAATGTATGCACTTTCTTTTCAGATCGTCATAATTACAATAGAACTACAAAATGATTTACGTCTTTTACAAAACAAAAATCAATGTAACATAAATTAAAGAAAGTTGTTAACGATTGGTATCACGTACATATATATAAAAATGACCCCTCTGGTATTTTAAAGTGTAAAAATATAAACCGTCTTAATTATACATATAATTAATCCCGGAATAAGTAATGTGCAGCATGAAACATTTTTCTCGCTTGCATAATTGTTCTATAAAATTATTTGTATTATTATTGACAAGGTCCAAAGAGCTAGATTTACAATGAACATTACAAGAATAAAAAAAAAAGTACACCAGGAGGTTCTTATAATCTTTTAATGTGATTTTTTTTATATTATAGGGTTATTGACCATTGGTTGAACGACTTCATTTTTTTTAATAAGTGGTATACACATTAATAGATTTTCGGGAAAGGAAATAAAAAATGTAGTTCAGCTTTTGCGTATTATTTCACTGAAGCAAGGAAGACAACTACAATTGGATTTCGAAAATGTACTTGCAATAGATTTGCTTTGAGGCTATATAAAAGTAATATATATCAGACTTTAAAGTGCTTCATTTTCCAGAATGGTACTATAAATCTTTTTTCAGCAAAATATTATCAGATGCATCAAATAATGCTTCACCCAAAAAAATATAAACATAGTTGTATAAATAATAAGCCAATAAGTGATCTTAAACAGATTTTCAAAATTAATCTCCCACTGAGCTATTTAAATGAGAAGGGAGACAAATTAATGACATCAAATTTACAAATAGGCGCAATTATTACAGAAATAATTATTTTGATAATAAAATGTGAGAATCGTAAAATATTGCTTACCCATTTATATATTTCTTATTAAATTTTTTATATTAATTCATATCCAATAAGATAAATAAAGAGAAAAAATTAAACCACAATTCTAATTAATGAACAAAAAAACTTGTTAAATGTACGCACGCATTAAGTATTAAAACTCTTTCTTGTGGTTTGTAGTAGTGTCAGTCTATTATATAAAATGAATTAAATGATAAATATTCATGTCAAGAATAAACCTAGTCGTACAAAAATGTAATTCCCCAATATTCTTATATTCAGATTTTCTTTAAATTTCGTTATCCTTTCATTACTTACATACTTTTAAACTAATATTATCTCAATGCTAGAGTAAGATTTTCTTATTATATTTTGCAAGTCTGCCTGTGTGTATGACATAAACTTTTCGGGAACAAATACATGTAGGATTTTAGCTTTATATAAAATGAAAAAAATTAACTGACCTTGGATAAATATTCAAAAAATGTAGACAATGCTTCTCATCGTCGTATAGTTATTACAAGATTATAGATTAACACATTTTCGTAAACATAAACATTAATTTTGTTGAAGTGTGAAGTAATTCATGTTAGCCAAAATTTAAACCAACATGTTTTGTTACCACGGAGCACTGTTAACCAACATTGTAATGTCAAAGACAACGTTGAGAAAGTTTGTCAAAATTATAGCAATTTTCTTAATTTCCAACACGGTTTGTAGCGTCTTCTCCATTAAAAAAAAACATATCCATAACACTTAACACCTAGTTTGCGAACAATTGTACAAATATAGCTTGAACAAGAATGTCATTGTTTTCAAATTCTTTAATTTACCATGTAACTCTATTAATTCTGCAACAGTGAAGCACAATTCACGTTCAGTAACGTTCCTAACTCTTTCGACAATATTTTTAACTTTAACCTGTTTCTTTGCAGACAATCTATCGTCAGATTCAAACTCGCTACCACTTAAAAATTGTATTTTCCATTTAATACAAATAAACTGGTTTATAGATTTTTTTAGCTTTAGAAGTTTTCAATACAGTACAATTTTATTGATACTTGCTGCTCCGTGACGTCCTCTAACGTCATGGTTTTTGGCTTTTTTTAATCAAGTCCATATATTTGAAACTGATATCTTTTAAATGGAGTGACATATTACATAACCTGTGTGTATTCAAACATGTAAATTTTATTTCGTTTCAGCTCCATTTATTAGAGGTATTGCTATAAATATTATAAAGTGAAAATAAGTAAATTACTCAATTTTAACGGTGCTCCGTAACCCCATTTTTACTGTTCTAAATCTTTGATAATTTTAATAAATATGAAGATTCATTCCAATTTTTTTAGTCAAATAATTTGAATCTGTTGTAAAAATATTTGTACCAAGTTTGGATATAATATGAGGTTTAATAAAAAAGTTAGGACAAAAGTCTACGAACTTTTTGAATGACCCTCGTATATGGCCAAAGTCACTAGCATTTTTCTAACTGTTTTGATGTATGTTTTGGGGGTTTTTCTTCTATGCTTTATTCTTCTGTCTTTCCTTCAGTTTCTCTGATTTTCCCTCTCTTTTCTTTCTTTGCTTCGATTTCTACAGAGAACAATATCTATAAATCCAAAGCAAAATTTTAATTATCAATATAATACACTGTTTTTCTTTCCAGACCACCATAAATAAAATGGAACCACAAAAGTGATCTACTTCTTTTACAAAACCACAATCATTGTAAAATGAAAGAAAGTCGTTTACTCTGATCACGTACATAAAAATAAAAATAACCCTCACTTTCATATATAAAATTGTAAACATATAAATCATCTTAATAATTCATATGATTAATCCCGGAATAAGTAATCTGCAGCATGTAACAATTCTTTCACACTTGAACACATATAATCGTTCAAAAAATTTTTGTATATTATCATTGACAATGTCCAAAAAATTAGATTCACAATGAACATTAAAAGAAAAAAAAAGTACTCCAAGAGGATATTGATCTTTTTTTATATTATCGGGTTATTTGATTATTGATTGAATGACTTTATTTATTTTTATTAGTGTTATTCACATTAATAGATTTTAAGAAAATTAATCATAGAGAAATGTCAGCTTGGGCGTATATTTTCACTGAAGCAAGGAACACAACTACAGTTTTATTTCGAAAATGTACACGCAATACATTTGATTTGTTACTCGCATCATTTTCCAGAATGGTAATGCATTTTTTTTTTCGGGAAAATATTATCCGCTGCATAAAAAAGTGTTTTTTTACAGCAAGAAATACGATTATATGTCAATAAGTTATCTTGAACAGATTTTCAAAATTTATTTTGCATTAAGCTGATTGAATGAGCAGGGGGAAAATTACATCAAATTTACAAATAGGCACAACGACAGAAATAATTATTTTAATAATAAAATGTGTCAATCGTAAATTGTTGTTTTCCAATTCATACATTCCCTATTGTATTTTTACTTTTATTCAGATTATGAAAATTAAATATAAAAATAAAATTTAAACCACAGTTCTAATTAAGTGAACAAAAAATCTTGATAGATATATACAAGCATTAAGGATATAAATTCTTTCTTGTGGTTTGTGATAGTGTTTATTGTATATGATAAATCAAATATAAATATTTATGTCAGGAATAAACATCCTGGTACAAAGATGTAATTCCCCAGTATGCTAATGTTCAGATTTTCTTTTCATTTCGCTCTAGTTTCATTGCTTCCATACCTTTAAACTAGTATTATCTAAATCCTAGAGTTAGATTTTCTTTTTCAATTATGACAGTCTGTCTATGTGTTTGACGTAAAACATTTAGGGGAAAAATACATGTAGGTTCTTAGCTTTGCTGGCAAAATGACAAAAATATAATTACTGACCTCGAACAATATTATATGGCAAAACTCACTCTCATTTTTGAACAGTTTTGTAATTTTTATTTCTTCTTCTATGCTTTATTCTTCTGTCTTTCCATCAGTTTTCTTGCTTTTCCTTCTCTTTTCTTTCTTGGCTTTGATTTCTATAGAGAGCAATATGTAAAAATCCAGGGTAAAATATAAATTATAAATATTATACTCTTTCTTTCAAGATCACCATGAATAAAATGAAACCACAAAAGTGATCTACCTCTTTTTACAAAACCACAATCAATGTAAATGAAAGAAAGTGGTTAATTGTGATCATATAAAAATAAAAATAACCCTTAATTTGGTATATAAAAGTGTAAACATATAAATTATCTATATAATACATATGATTAATCCCGGAATAAGTAATGTTCATGATGTAAAATTTTTTCTCACTTGTAAACAAATTATTGTACTGTACAATTTATTAACATTAGTATTGACGAAATCCAAACAACTACATTCTGAAAGAACAAAGTACATCAAGAAGTTTTTATGACCTTTTCATGTGATTTTTATGTTATAGGGTTATTTGACCATTGTTTAAAAGACTTAAAATAATTTCTTCGTGATATACACATCAATTATAGATTTTCCAGAGAAAATTTAAAAGAGGAAACTCAGCTTGAGCGAATCTTTTTACCGAAGCAAGGAAGACAACTACTGTAACAGTAGTATTTAAAAAATGTACGGGCCATACATATGATTTGTTGCTATATATAGGATATATATCAGAATTGCTTCATTTTCCAAAATTATGGTTATAAAGGAAAATTAAAATAGCATTTCTTTGATGGAGAGAGAATTACCAGTTACATTAAATAGTGTTTTCTACTGCGAAAAATAAAATAAAAGTAAAGTTGTTCTAATCATAAATCAATACGTTATCTTGAATAGATCTTCAAAATTTATTCCCCATCGAACTGATAAAATAACAAGGAAAACAATCTAGTGTGTACATCAAATTTACAAATACGCACATAAATAATTAATTACACAATCAAATGTGTCAATTGTAAAATATTATTCACCAATTCATATATATTTCTAAGTAGATATTTACATAATTTATATGCAAATAAGATAATGAAAAATAAAATGTAAATCACAGTTTTAATTAAGTGAACAAAAAAGCTTGTTAGATGTACACACGCATTAAGGATATAAACTCTTTCTTGTGGTTTGCGGTAATGTAATTGTATTAAACAATTTAAACGATAAAATTTTATGTCAAAAAGAAACCTTCCGGTAGAAAAATCTAATTCCCCAGTATACTGATGTAATTATTTTCTTATCATTTCGATCTCGTTTAATTGCTTCCATATGTTCAAACTCATATTATCTAAATGCTAAAGTTAGATTTCCTGTTTTGCCAGTCGGTCTGTGTGTTTGACTTAAAACTTTCAGGAACAAATACAAAAGTTCAATTTCATTGCAATTCATAATAAAACATTTTTGAACAGACGGGATTAAAGTTTCTTTCAAAATGAAATATCATACAAATTGTTCACACTGTATTTATGAACATTTTAAGTAAATTACTTTATGAAGTTAGTGACATCGTAAAAATGTTTATAAAAATGATATAGTCAAAAAGAGTTTTAGAAGAAACGTTCTATTTTTTAGTAAATTCTAATTATGATGTTTCAAGGAATGCACTAAGGCCATAATCAGTGTTCAAATGTGTCATGAAATTACACTTAACGAATTCTTATGAAATTACTCTTCCAAAGTAACTCTAAGCATTGGCTGTTAAAATGTCTTTAAGAGATCTTGAAATAAGTTATTAAAATTTGAATTATGAACTTCAGATGAAGAACAGAAGCAGAAATAAATATCAAAATTTTTAAAACAATAAATTAGACATTCTAATTGTGGTGTGGTGATGGTGATTGGCCCAATAAAAATCTAATGTAGAATAGCAGGAGCATGATAAAACCATACAAGTATAATGCATAAAAATGATTGTGAAAAACTTTCTAAAAAATATTATCATGATTCAGTGGAATTTTATGAGGATAAGAAGCAAACAGTGATATATTTTTTAAAGGGAGAGAGAGAGAGAGAGAGAGAGAGAGAGAGAGAGAGAGAGAGAGAGAGAGAGAGAGAGAGAGAGCATAGGGCATGGATACCGGAAATGCCAGAGGAAGGCCTTTATCGAATAATCATCCCCCGTTGATCTGTCATACCCAATGTGTGCCCTATGTATCAGGTCGGAAGGACATTCACCAGTCTGGGCATATTTAGTTTAAGGGGCCCGAATAGGGTTTTACTGAGTGAAAACTACAATAAGATACATAAACTATTTTATGCCATAGATAACGTACATTTACTTCAAGGTACATTCCACGTTTGGGGAAAAACTACAGTGCAGGTACTTTTAGGGACCCTCTCAAAATATAGGCAATTTTACTGAGATCATATAGGAATGTGTCACTTTTTTTTGCATTTTTAAGCAAATTATACAAATTTTACAATAAACTTCTTGCTCAAACTATACTTTTGAACGAGTACATGTAATACTATATTGTACATTATATGTAAGATTGATGTGGAAATAACGAACAGTATTCAATATCAAAATCCATAAAAAAAAAATACAAAATAGGAGCAGAGCAAAAACGGACCACCGAAACATCAGAGGTGGGATCAGGTGCCATGGAGAAGTGAGCATCCTCTTGTGACCGGTCACATTCGCCATGTGCTCCATGTCGTGATCGGGAAATAACGGAGAAAGCCGTCATCAATTCAGCGCATAAATAATGGACTAACAATTAGTATGAAAACCGTCAATCAGCATTTGACTCAATCATAAATTTTATTTGCTGACAAGGTCGTTGTATGGACCATCGAACTTAAGAAATTATTACTTTAACGAGCCTGCTTATATTCTTGTTTCGTCAACTTGCTTGTCAATAATTTACCTCGTTTTAGAAATTGTACCTACGTAGAGCATGCTCTCGCGTATCGAATCAACTGAGATATATACACTCCGTATGCAGGTGATGAAGGTATGTTGCTGCATAAGTAAGGGAAGTTAACGATAGAAAAGTTAAAGTCATTACGTTTATCATATTGCTTGGATGTTACAGTAACATTAAAGTCTTTTTCAAGTAATATATATCCAAGTATGAAACAGATGTGTCAGACTCTGTAGTATCTTTTATCTCAAGCTCACCAAGTAAGATATATCGTATCGACGTAGGAATGGAAATTAGAATTGTTAATTGACAATACGTACGTCGTCGATGTATCTAAATGTCGGGACTAAATTTAAAGTTTCTAAGCTATTGATTTTGGTAAAATCTTGAGATTTCAAATTGTCCAAAAGTTCTTTGGAATTCTTGAGTATCCACATTTGATTCACACTACTCCTTGAAAATATAGTTGCACAGTATTCTTGAAGTTTTTCCTTCACTTCTGTCAATATCTTAGTTAGGAGTAAAGAAAGAGGTTTCGTTGAACATTTACTGGAACCTGCAATGTAACTTTGTTTGTAAGGAATTTTATGAAGTTTCGGAATCCATTATATAAAGGGAAGTTCAAATTCATTTTGGCTCTGTGGAATATAAATAAATATTTAAAAGTGACATATGATTTTGAAGAATATCTTCCTTTTGAAGAATATCTTCCTTAGAAAGGGAAGTATGTGAATAAGTAGGATTACCACTTGTAGAGTCGTTGTTCTAAAATTCAATTTTTTAACGAGCCTTACAAACGAAGACAATGTTGTTACCTGTTTTGTCGGCAGATGTCCGCACTGTGATAAGTTAAGAGTAAGTTTCGAAAAAAAAGAAAAAAGAAAAAAACGGGATGGGGATATTTTGATTAATTTAAGGACATTGGCAACGTTTCTGGATTTTGTATAGAATTTTTCAGGAACTTTTGAATACGTTTAATGGTACCAAACATGTTCAATTCTTGCCCTTTTTACCCATCAATCCAGCCTTTCTTTAAAGATTTTGTCAAATCAATGTTTTTACAATTCTCAATGCATTTCCTATGTAAAATGTTGATAAAATGGTCCTATATTATTTTTAACCATAAGATTTTTCTAAAACCCATTTATTTCATAAAGTTAACACATGAAATACATTGTTGAATCTTCATTTCTGGTGACAAACATATACTTTGGCTCAAATTGCAAATATAGAAACAAAATATAGAAATGCCAGCACTGTTCTTTGATTTTAAGTTACTTCCCTTAACATCTAATTATTATTCATAATGACCAAGAGACTGGTTGTTTGTTTCTATACTATAATTTACTTTATTTGAAAGGAACTGTCATTAAACATTTTTGCAAGGATTTAGTATTAACTTTTAATGATGCCTCCTTCACAAAACCCATAGAATCGTTCTCAACTGGTCTACCTAGCTATCACCACTCTCAGCATAATTATGTCACTTCTTTCACTTCCCAGCATACATGTACTTATTCTAAATGACGACCTGTTGACTGTCTGCCCCTCAGCACAATGTAAACAAACCCACCTCTGCTATCCTTTTATTATTGTAGAGTTGAACATATCAGATAAAAACGCACACGTGCTTTTGTTTACCTCTCAGTCTGTAACACACGCTTTATTGGTTTTCACCGCCTAGAGAATTCCATACGGGAGATCACTCTCAATGACTATTTTTATAATTGAAAAAACCTGGGTATAAACCTTTTTTCTCCGGAAACCCTGCGTTGTCAATGACGTTAAACTGTTATTTAAATCTGTGTGCGTTGGTTGTCTTCTTATAATAACTATGTAACTTCATCCAAAACTTGTCCATGTATTTCACTTGAGGCTAAAATCGAAATAAAATGAATGTTGCAATGTCATCAGCTGCATTGAAAATAGCTTTAAATTCTATTTAAATGTTCATTCCAGATTAAAGGAAATACGGTATATTTGCGTCATTTGTTAAAAATATTTGCATTAGATAAATGAATCATAATAATTAACTTTTGAATTATTAAAGAAATTTTGTGCATGGAAATTGTTTTTTTTTTTCTATTTTTAAGTATTCATTTTTCTATCTTCGACCGCGTAATGGAAAAGTGGCGGAGTGAAGAGTTGAACCCTGTGTAAAAGTTCTGAATTTGATTCCAACAACGGATCCGGAGACCCGTTCTTCAATTAGGACCTTATAAACCGAGATCCTGTGTCAATGAAGGGCCTGGCACGAAAAAAAAAATCCCTAACTACTTAAAGTCTGTACAGTTTTGATTTAAATTTTCTAACTTACAACTATACAACCATCCAACTAGAAAGAGTGGCTTCTCAGTATCAATAAAACGTTTTCGAATGGATGTTAAGCGAACGAACGTTTTACCCACGCTTTTCTGTATTTATGTTAATCTGTTTGTATTTGTGTGAGAAATCCGAGAAAAGTCTTTGTAACATTTTCATTTGTACTGCCAATCAAAAAATATTTATTCTTTATAAATAAACAAAAAAAATATTTGAATAATTAGTTTACTTTTTTTAAAGACAATGGTTCTAAAATTGAGGAAATTAATTGAAAAATGTTCGTGACAGGAAAGAATAAGTGTAAATTAATTTTGTGAAGAGACAAGCTCTGATAGATCACAAATTAACGATTCTGTGATTTGTTTAAAAGAAAATCACGGAAATAAAAACAATTATGTGATTATCAAGGTAAACCACTATACTGAAATGCATACATTGATGTTATTTTAAAATTTTGAATTCATAATGTCATATGTAGTTACAAACTTAGGTATTTGCACGCAAATACCTCGTGTGTTAACATTTGCCAATTAAATATTTTTAATATTTTAATTTGGTTTTTATTATCAATTATCTGGATTATTATTTCGTGTTTGAATCATTCGTGTGCAGCAATACGAGGATATATCATGGGGATGGTTAAGGTCATGCAATTTAGAAAAATAATGACACTTTTCTTTGAATTTTCCTTTAAACAATGAAACCCAGTGCTTTAAATATATCTGTGTATTGCATAAATGCTTCAAACATTAAAAGGCATCGTTAATCGCAATGCTATGCTCGGGAAAAAAATACAGCATTACATTTTGTAACAAAATGAAAATTTTCGATTAAATTTTTAAGATTTAAAATCTAAATAAATTTATAAATGACACCGATAAATATATATATATTAATATATGGATTGACCTTTTAGGAAAGGCTTATATATGACAAACAGATTTTTTTCTTCGAAAAAATTCATCATTTTAAAATATATGTATTTGAACATACATTTACGTCAGAAACTACAATTAATACCTTCTTGGAAGATGTCCCTTAAATTTAACATTTACAAATGATTTCAAACTTATGTAAATAAGATGTGTCACTCTTTTCTAAACCACTTTCAAATCGATGTATAAGATTAATATTAATAGGACTAATGAATTCAACACTATGAATATGCTGATTGAATTTAAAACACGTATTCACCTCTCATATTTGACGGCAATTAATAAATGATGGATTTTACGAAAGGATTTCATTTCTACAATGAACAAGGAATGTGTTACATTCGTTACAAATGTTTAACAAAGATCAGGTATCATTATATACAGTTCAAGCTGACCTTTAGGAGAATAAACAGGTCTGTAGCATGGATTTATGGTTCTGAAAATGAATTCAACGTGTCGGATGTTGGTGTATTGTGCTTGTGTTCTGATTCATGCATTGTGTATTAATGCACAACAATCTATGACGTCACAGCCCAATGCTGCATTGCTGATGATTCGGCAACATCTTCAACGCGAATCAACAATGAAAATTACTCTTTTGAAGACCTTGAAAGTGGTACTTGGTGATATAAAATTGTTAAAAGCAGAAAGAGAAAAACACACCGCATTGATAAATGCACTCAGGCAGGACGTTAGTGCTTTAAGATCCAGTATAAAGGGCCTTAGGGACGTTAACAATGAACAAAACCTCCGAATTCATGCCTTGAATGAGAAATTATCATTACAGAATGTTACAACGATTGATTTATCAAAGTCAGCTGAGGACCTACAAGGAAAGATTGTCTCTTTATCACGGGATATTATAAACCAGAGACAAGATATTCAAAGTTTACAATCCTCCTCTTCTACTGATAGACGAGAAATAAACTCCATTTTGAATACAGCGTCTCAGCTGGACAAGAATGTGAAGTTTTTGGTGGAAGAAAATATTGAACAAGATAGAAAAGCTAATACTTTTCAAGAAGTCAATAATCAACAAAACCGCCAAATTCAGGATCTAAATGAAAAATATGTATCACAAGAAAGAAAGTTAAATGCAATTATAGCTGACAAAAATAAAATAAATCGAAATGTAAAAATTTTACTGGATGGAAATACGAAAAGAGAAGCAGAGATCAGGACACTTGTAGAGGAAAATTTTGAGATAAAAAAAGAAATTAATGTTATATCTCAAAATAATTTAAATCAGAAAAAAGAAGCAAGGGGACTGGAATCCGAAAACAGTGCAATAACCCGGGAAATTAATACATTAGTTGGAAAGAACGAACAACAGGATAAAGAAATTGAAAATTTAAAAGAGGAGAACAGAGTTCAAAGCGGTGATATTAGAACCTTGACAGGAGAATATGTAGAACAAGGCAAATTGATACAAATATTAAAGGACAAGAGTGAAATGATCAATCAAGGAGAAGTGAAAAATGATCAGTCAGTTGGAACCTCATACCAGGCCGGGAATGATGATCATGATGATTGGAATCATCGACAACAGGGCGATACAACCGATGTGTCACCTGTTGCCTTAAAACTACAAAAGGATATAGACTTCTTACATCATAATGTCAGCAGTGTCAACGAGAAAATTCTGTCCCTTGAAAACAGTCAGCGGTTTATTCACTCTAATCTCCACGAAATACGAATCGCTGATAAACGTCAGACTAAGGGGGACGTGTGAAACTTTAGGGGACGTTTAATTAGCTTTATGTTATTGTTTTATTATTGTTGATTAATTTGCATTATATGTTAAGTTATTAAAGTCCTCTTTGTTGTTTTAAAACAAAGAAATCCCATTAATCAATTAACACTCAAGTTTTATGATATTGAGACATTTATTGTTTTCGTTCTTTTACTAGTTCAAGGAAATCATTTTTCATATTTTTCCTTTATATAAATAAATATTATAATTGTGTTATGAATTCGTTGTACATTAATATAGGGGGCTGTTGCTAATAATATTCATTACAAATAAAAAAAAACCCTTATCAATCAACGTACCATTCCAATGCATAAAAATAGTATTAAAACGTAGATGTTGGACTATGAATTTTTCTTCTTGAAAAATGAAGATTTTGGGGGCCTTATCAATTGTACGTGTATTTTCTAGCCTTCTACTGTTGTGGGTTTTTTTTTTAATATAACCTCTGTAAATCTCTAAGTACCTCTGTACATTGAATATAGTCATATTTATTCTCAAATACATGTATCTTCAAACACGAATTTCAATGATTAGAGAGAGCTACATAGGCTTTGTTAACATTACGTAGTTGTAAGTATTATATAGTTTAATTTACCATGAGGTGCGACGAAGATGTGAAAGATGGTGACATTTAAAGAAATGTTAACATATTCAGAATATGAATCACTCTCATTTTCTTGTGAAGGATCATGACTTGTTAGACCAAAGATTACAATCATTAGCTATAAATACTCGCATTTATTTCTATAATAAAGTTGTATTTCTATACCTTGGTGTTTGCTTTTATCTCTGATAATTTTATACATTTGTAAAATTTATTTATTCATTGATTGAAATGAATATCATTAGAATGATTTTGTGCAAAATGAAGTCTCTTCTACCTTACTGTAAAATATCTTTTTAAACTATTTGTAACCATGAGTTATTAAACTTCCCCAATACTTAAAGCATCGTAGCACTCTTGTTAAATACATTTAAGTTCTCAGGTGTTACTATATTAGTATAACTATTACAGATTTGATCATCTGAAGGGGATTTAAAAAAAACAAATAAAGTCAATGTAAGGGAACTTCACATGTATATTCAATGCATCGTTTTTTCTACTATATCTGCATTCAACTGTCATTAACATTACGACCGTTCACGGTAGCCTAGTGGTAGAGCGTTCGCTTCGTGATCGGGAGGCCCTGGTTCGATTCTCGCTCCCAGCGCCGCGTCAAATCTAAGACGTAAAAATAGGTAGTGACTGTTTCTTTGCCAAGCGCTCGGCACCAGATGTGAAAGTCCGATGACCTTAAAAACGTAGGTCCCGTGTCACGATAGGCGCTGGCACAATAAAGAACCCTCACTGCTTAATGGCCCTGAGTGCCGAGTATAGGTTTAAATTTGAAGCCCTTCACCGGCATACGGTGACGTCTCCATATGAGTGAAAAATTCTGGAGAGGGACGTTAAACAATATACAATAAATCAATCTATCATTAACATTACGTACATGATAATTAATTTATTAAAATTCATGTTGAATTAACTTCCAGTTAAGAGTATCAACTTATTTGACTGATAATGATCAACAAAGTGGAGGAATTCAAACAAGGGCACCGCAAAGAAGAGCATTCCCCCCGCAAAGAACATCTCAAGGTAGAGTTCGACATTTATCACGATGTATTTGCTTCCATTTCGCCTGATGACAACATAAATCACTCACATATAAACACACACATAACTGTGTCCACTTGAATTTTGTTGCAAGCGGATATTAATAAATGCTTCTATATAAATAATCGGAAATACTTGAAATTCCGCATTCATACCTATTTTATTTATTACAAGATTGCTTCAGAATCACTGAATTAATTATAAATATATGACAAAATTTCTATAAATCCTCCCGTAACCATTCGGTTACCGATTCCGGTAATCATTCAGGATTGTGACCTAAGTTTGATCAGTTTTTTAAAAGATTAACATTTGACATAATTTTTTTCTGATGGTACCAGAGCCTTTATATTTCACATACATTGCATGTTAAAAGCTCTTTCATTGCATACAAATAAAATATGGCCTTTTGACCTTCGAGTTTGACCTAACTTTGAAAAACTTTTATCTTTGCAATAACTTTTGAAAAATTGTTATATGTACTAGTGCTTAATTTGTTTACCTTGTCATTTCTCAATTTGCAAAATTATTCTGTTAAAAACATTCTAATTGTACGCACAAGTACTCTGAAGTTTAAAAAGACATTGATCCGATTGGCAATATCTATTTTTATTAATTTTTGGAGACAAGGTTTTCCAAAAATCATTTGGAGTTCTCATGGGTACCAACTGAAACCGCTATTAGCCGACCAAGTTTTTATTCATATAAAGCAGAAATTGTCCAAATCTTATAAGTGAAAAGAAGAAAACACTTGCTGTGGCCTAAAACTCGGCATTTAGATATATCGAAGATATTGTCAATTAACAATGGTTACTAGTACTGTACTACTATTTCCATTCTTACGTCGATACGCTATATATATTGAGATAAAAGATGCCACGGAGTTTGACACATCTATTTCAAAGTTTGATATTTCACTAGAAAAAGACGTTAATTGTATTCTAACAACCAAGCTCTATTATAAAAGTGATGACTTTCAATTGTCAACTTCCCGTACTCAATCAGCAATATACCTTCATCCTCTGTATTTTAGAGTTTATATATCTCAGTTGATATACGCAATGATCTTCACAAACACAGCCTGATTTATAAACATCAATTAATGGAAAATCAAAATAATTCTTTAATATTTAGTTATATTCAAATATCTTGTTTTAAATTATTTTCGCAAAAAACATATTTCCGTGGAGATTTAACCTAATGAATCAAAATTCTTCCTTAAACCACGAAAAATTGATTCTTCGAAAATATGTGATTTTACAGTATTGGTCACAGACGTTTTGAGGAAAAGATGGTTAATTAATTCAACAACTAATGATAAATGGTATCATGTATTTTATTTACAAACCTTAAGCTTTATTGACCTAAATCAGCGGCATTTCAATTCAATTTTTGAATTACCATGAAAACACATATTTCCGTAGAGACTTAATTTTTACCCACTTTATTTTTTTTTAAAATTCAATAAAAATCCCAAAATATTGTCGTATATGTCAATATTATCTAAAGGAAAACCACGAAAAATTGACCCTTCGAAAATATGTGATTTAACAGTATTGGTCACAGACGTTTTGAGGAAAAGGTGGTTCAACAACTACAAAGAAGAAGATACAGTTTTAGCTAGAAGTTTAATGTTTTCAACAAGTTTTGAAACTGGCTTGAATATTAATTGAGTAAATGACAGAAAGATATGAAAAAATTTTGGCAGAAGTGATCCATCCTTATTTTAAACCACATCAAGAATGAAAATTTAAAATGTATCTCATCTAAAATACTGAAATATTTTCGTTGAAATTCCTGTACTAAATGGCAGTGAAAAGCCTCAAAATGACTAATTTTAAGTATAATTTCCTTATATTTAATATGTGTGATTAAATCTATCACCCACGTTTATTTTTTCAAAAGGATGTGTAAAATTCAATAAATGAAATAAAATATCTCAAAATCATTGTGGGTGTACCTGTGTACAATATTATCTGAAGAAAAATTCCATCATAAATTTATGTCCTCTGCAACTTATTAAGAAAATATAGAAAAATGCGAAAAGATTTTATCGAGATTCAAAATTCGAGTTTAGCATTTATAAATGCAAAAGTGAGAACTCCCCTTTATTATGTTTTTACTATGAAATATATATAATTATATCAAATGGGTCATTTGATTAAATTACAATGCAAGAAAAAGTGTTATATATATTAGAAGGAAATTTAAATAATTAATGGATTTTTTCAGCAAAAAATATTTCAATTTATATATATATATATATATATATATATATATATATATATATATATATATATATATATAAACAATTTAAATAAAAAATATTTAACATTAATATAATAGTATATGAAAATCAAAGGGAAGAACGCACAATAAACATAAAATTGTGTTATAAGGTAAATACCTTGTTCTTTATCGTGTAGTGTATGACGATACACATGTTATTTTAGTTTCGACGTTGTGCATATATCAATACATTTTATGTACATATATAAACATTCAATACATGTTAAATGTTTTACAAAATGTATTAAATTCAATATCGGATTAACATCTCAGAGAAAAACAATATATTTCTTCATTTTTATTAAATTAAAGTAAACTGCATATTTTTTTCATTAAATTGGAATTTGAAAACAATTTTGCTACAAGATATTCAAAATGTGATCGCAGAGTACCAGGGGTTAATACTGAACATGCCTTATATTTTAAACCACATCAAGATATATGAAATTTTAAAATGTATCTCATCTTTAACTAAGTTGCTGAAATACTTTCGATTTTTGAAATATATATGTACTAAATGGCAGTGAAAAGTCACAGATGATGCATCTGCAGTCGGTTATTTGATGGGGCTTACGAAGTACATCAATTACTTTCTGTTATATTTATTATGTGTGATTAAATCTATCACTTTCGTCCATACGTTTCAGTTTGACATTTCAAAAGAGAAGATTTATCATTTTGACATTTCGTTTTCAAATCTGACGTCTCAATAAAATTATATGACAGGGAAATGTATTTTTGTGGGAAATGTAAAAATTCATTTTGACAATTAAAAAATATATATTGCTGATATATTTACATGTTAATTTATTTGAAATTTTTTTTTCAAAAATCCATTAATTATTTAAATTTCCTTCTAATATATATAACACTTTTTCTTGCATTGTAATTTAATCAAATGACCCATTTGATATAATTATATATATTTTAAAAACATAATAAAGGGAAGTAATCAAATGTTGAGCCCGCTTTTGATAAGTTTTGAAAAAGAAAACTCGAAGAATTTTGATAAATCTCGTATTTTGAAACTCGAACATTTTAGGAATCACAAATGATAAGTTTTAAGAAAGAAAAAAAAAACATTTTGAATATATATATCACACATTGTCAGTCATTTTTAATTAAGTAATGCAATTTAAATCATTTATTTCTAAATTGATTTACGAATTAATGAGATCAGTAAATAGTATAGAATGAAAAAAATAAAATTAATGACAATCAATATTTTTTTTCTCTTGGAATGTAACCCACTTCGGAAAATTTTGAAAAGTTTGTAGACTTTGTTTGTTTGTTTGTTTGTTTGTTTTTGGGGGGTGGGGGGGGGGGTGTTTTGCCTATCTTGTATCCTTCATTAAAATGCATATTATGTTAATAATCAGTCAACTAAGTTCTGAACACAAATTATACGATGTACTTTTTCGGAAGTTTTCTTTTCGTCCAAATTTCAAAACTTTGTCAGACGTATCGTCAAGCCTTATAAAATACGGATTTTTTCTGGAAGAAGGAATAAAGATATTTTTGTAACAACTGCAATCAAAATATATATCATTTAAGGGTTGAAGCTTTTTTAACCTATGTTATACGATTTTACATAATCTGGGGCAGTTTACGATTTAGAATCTGCGAAATTTTTTCGAAGTCATTCCTTATTTGTTTTGTTTTAATAGAGGTGAGCCTGATTACTTTTCGTTGTTTCTATATTCTATTTTGATTAAAGCATAGTTTTCCATGTCTGAAAAATGATTTTGATTACCGGATATATTTATCAATAATAAAACTGAGAGTTTTTTTTTTAGTTCACGAAAACATAACTTATTTTAGTAATCCGCGGCCGCGCATAATATTTTTTTTGATTAGATGAGAACTGGACATTTAGTTTTTCATCATTGATATATATAAAATATGAATTTACATGTAAAAAGTCATCAAAATCCTATTTATTCGTAGACAATTACTAGTATATATTTTACCAAGTATTTAACAACTTTAACAAATTACTAGTATATTAAAATTGAAGATTGCAAGATTTTAAAGTGATAATGAATGTTAATATTAATATTAAGATATATCATACAGGCGAATCACAATGTATGTTCTATTAACCTAAATATAAAATAATCCTAAAGAACGACCTTTTCAGCTAAGGCTTTTTTAAATCTTCAAGTCGTATTTGCCTTTTCCGTAATATGCCCAATATTGAATGCGGTTTTTATCTTTGCGTAATTGTTATCTGTGACCATTATTTAGTTCAATGCACCGTTAGAATGCTTTGTTTTAGTGCATACATGCATTGATTCAAAGTTCAGAAAGGAGAATACGGTGTGCACCAGGTCCGGTATTTTTGCCTCCTATTTTTGTTGGGATCTCATTTTCCAAATTATTCGGCTTGAAACGTCGCATGTTTTCACTTCAAGTTGTGTATGTGTGCATGCAATTCTAAATCTAAACTTGGCAAAAGCAACATCTCTAGTGAATATGGATTGACAAGGCATTTATGCTTGATTTCTTATTTTAAATAGGATACATGGCTTGAAGTGAGTTCTTAAAAAAGATCAACAAATTGATTTAACAAAAAATCCAAAACAAAGTGTGTTGTTAAAAGAAGACTGAATATTACACTTATTTTCATGACTACATCAAACTGCCTTAAGTGAACAGGCAAAGATTAATTTCAAATATAAATAGCTTATTGGAATTCCTTTTGAAAATTGAAGAAATAATTGTTTATAACCAAAACTGTAAAGAAAACACCGATGGACACCAATGGACAAAGACCGGACGAAACGGGCAATGGTCATGCTTATCCAGTTGTCCAAGCCCCTTCACGCCCATTACACCCAAGGTTTTCTAGAGATGTTTCAACACAAATGACAACGTATCGGGTGCCATCAGACTATCTATCCACAACTATTAAGAAAATACCACCTGGCACCAATGGACAAACGTCTGACGAATTGGACAACGGTAATACATGTCCAGTTGTTCAAGCCCCTTTGCGCCGAATACATCCAATGTTTTCTAGAAATGCCTCAACTCAAATGACAACGTATTGTGTGACGTCACATTTTCAGGAAAAGGTCAAAGAAGCTAAGACACAAACGTTTATATTTCAGTACATCAAAAGTAAGAAGTATAAAACTGCGGTCATTGTTGCAGATTTCCCACCAATCCAACCTGTGGATGATGACGATATTGAGGTAGCAGCTGGAGGTATCCCGAGGCTAAGTGAGGAGGTACAGAGGCATTCTGTACCACCACTGGAGGTCGAACAACGACAGCCAACCCCGCCCCCAGAGTTTGAACAAGTTGTTCCTTGTTCAGATTTTGATAGTGGACCAGAGATGAGAACCACTCCTCCACTTCCAGGAGCTAGACAGGTACAGTATATTAAGTGTTTTATGTTTGATTCAAGACATCAATTTATTTCTGATTTTGGTCGGTTAAGCATTTCATAAAGAAGCCCCAGATGTCTCGCACCAATTAATATATTTTTGGGAAGAATCAGCAATTTTTAAGAATTAAAAATCTTAATCAGTTTAGAGTTATGAAAAACATGCTTTGTGTTTTAAATATCTTATATTTGTTAGAAGAAATTATACTATTCTTTGAATTCGCCGACATCTTTGTTTGTTACTAAGCTTTTATTGCTCCCCGCTTTAATATCGTTCTTCTGTCTTCGTTTCCACGTGACCTTGACTTTAAAATTTGACCTTTTTTTACTGGAGTATTTTAAAAATGTGGACATTGCCTTGAATTGGCCATAACTTTTGAAAGAGAAAAGGTATGGCTTTCTTATTGCACAAATGTGTTTCCTGTGACAAGTCCTTTAGAATTATTCTATGATTTTTGCCCATATGACCTTGAAGTTTGACCTACTCTTTAAAAATGCAAGCATTACTTTAAATTGGCAATTTAATTTTAATTTTTCAAAGAGAAAAGGTAGGGCTTTCATATTGCACAAATGTATTTCCTTTGAAAAGACCTTTCTAAATATTGCATGATTTTTTACCCCTTAGCCTTGACATTAAAGTTTGACCTACTTTTAAACATTACTTTATTTTTTAACCTTACGGATAGAGACTTCATATTTGGTATGCATACTCCACTAATTAAGTTCTTTTAAATGCCAATAGGGTCATGCAGTGACCTTGTCTTTCACCTTTATGCTAAAAAAAGCTTTTTCGCAATAACTTTGAATTTTTGTCCGCAAGATCATTAACTTTTACAAACATTTTTTATAACAATTTATTTTTTACTCTTTTCCTTGACCTACATGCTTTACCATTAATTTTACAAAAATTGGTGATTTTTTTGGCATATGATATCATATTTTGACACAATATCCCATAAATAACGGTATCCCATCAGCTAAGTCACCGAAAGCCAAGCATCAGATTTCTTTGAGTCTGCTTGTTTCTAATTAAGAGTTATGTCCTTGAATGAATTACAAATATGTATTAAACTTTAAAAATTCTTTAAGAAAAAAAAAGAATGAATTTCTATGGTTTGTATAATTGTAACATTATGATTCATACTTCACAGCATCGAATTAGACCCGGAAATGACGCTTTGGTACGTGTGGGCGGTGGTTGGATGGAACAAAATTACCATCAACAGAAACATTGCACCAGCAACCGAAAGTGTAAACCTACGGCAGACAGATATCCCGTCATCCCCTCTCTGTTTCATCCAAGTTGTAAAATGAGAAAAGTGAATAAATCACATTATGCTTCTGTAACAGTTATGAATAACAACCGTTTTACTGAATTTTCATGTACGAGGCGGTTCCTGGACAAAATTAGAAAGTAAAAACACTAGAAATGTGTAGATCTTAATTGCATTTATACCTTCATAATAATTCGTGTATGATGTATATAATATCAAAGATTAATTTGTTTTGTGGAATACAGTTATATTTAAAAGATGGTAAATACACATTTTTTAAGCAAAACCTGTGTAATATAATTAAAACTTTAAAGGCTTGTGACGATGGAAATGTGTAGATTTTGCATTTATACCTTCATAATAATTCGTATATGATGTAAATAATGTTAAAGATTAATTTGTTACTCGACTTTTTCATCTGGATGTTCAAGAAAGTTATATTAAAAACGTCATTGTAAATAAAATTTTTATTGATATATTTTTCAGCAAATTTTCTTTTTCTTGTACGTTGTTGTAATATAAGTAAAACTTTATAGCAGCTAAATTCTAAGTAGCGGAACTGAGGCATGATTGTTTTATGTGTGACGTGTAACCGAGCGGATGTTGCAACAATAATCAAAAACACTATTCCTAAATTTAGTCTGAGCTACTTGCTCAAAAATTGATTTGTGGGAAAGCTCAGATAGCTTCTCGGTACCTAACAGAGAAAAATTATATACAACAAATGTACCTATGAAACAGGGTAAAAAATCAAAATCCAAAATCTAATTTTATCTCTTCCACAGTTTTAAGTGTGTCTCAATGCTGGATTTCTTATATTAAACTAAATTAACTTTAATTATCATAGGTTTAACTTAACTGTAAGATAGTCTGATAGGAGAGGAAAGACTTGTTCATTCTTGCCTAATCCTTTTTCTCACCTTAAAGACAGATGATACAAACTTTTATCATAAAAATTGAAAACCATGTTTCAAAGAGTAAAATAAACAAGTTTACAGAGATTTATACTTTATTTATTAGCATACTTGATTCTCATTGTCTGATGATAAAAGTTATCTTCTCTGTACTAGAGAGTTCCTAATTTCTAACGAGAGTTATCTCTGATCATGAAATACAAGTATATATTCAGCGTTTGGCCATATCAAATCATAACGGTACAGTTCTGTAGGTAGTAAAAACTAAACGTGACCCACATTCCACACATTGAATTTTTCTATGGATTTTCCGTTACTTCCCGGTCATGACGAAAGAAGCGTTGTGTGACCAGTCAGCAAGAGATGTTCACTCTTCCATAGCACCTGATCCCTCCCCTGATGTTTTAGTGGTCCAATTTTGTACTGTTTGATGGACTTCTGTTGAATACTGTTTGTTATCCCTATATACATATATTTCATTGCTTACAATGAAAAGAAAAAAAGGAAGAGAGATAATAATTTATTTAATTTTGTAGTAAACTTCTTTCTCCTCTAGTTAAAAATTATATAACTCCATACACTCAGTAATTACCAATATTACTTAACTCTTTTTAAAGAACAACCGTGAATGATAAGATATTTGTATTTCATGCATCTGATCAATTTTCCTATTCACTCTCCACTTTTTTCAGCGCCGTTTTCTTTTATTAAAAAACAGTGTAATCGTTATTTAATGTTTGAGTAGCTCTGTCGCACTCAGAGTTGGTCTGGTGCCGAGTAATACAATACCCAGTACCCTGTATATACCACGATCAGGTCAATATGAAACGACGGGAATGCTATTTTATACATACTGTGTCTGCCCTCTAATTCTGACACCCGTGTGTGGATATTTAAACAATGGGGCATAAACCTAGCTAAATTAAAGTTACTGTTTTCTTAATGCGCGACAAAATCAATGGATGTATAAGCCGCTTAAACCACTAAATTACTAAGACCTTTAGAAAAACTTGCGTTATTGAACTGGCAACCCGGTAGATGAATTGATAGGTCTGGACGGTTCAACGTTTCATTGAACAGTTTCTTAATTGGTGCGACTTGGATACGTCTATAAAAGAACTTTTATGTTTGAATGTGGTCTAAAACTTAATCTTCTGCAATGACAGAATTTTCTTGATTAGTTTAAGATACAATTTTTGTGAACTTGAAAAAAAAAACATGTCTGATTCTGGGAGTGTCAGAAGCCGGAGAGAAATTGTGTTTTCGTACTCCCAAGGAAAAATTTTAAAGTCTAGGGACACGGTGAACAGAGTCCAGAGACGCAAACCTGTCGACAGCGAGCAGAGAGTAGTCGTAAAACGTCAGCTTTATCAACCGTCATACAGAACCAAGTATTCCTCCGAGGCGGAAGTATCTAGGGAGAGAAGAGTGATAAGGTCAATATCAAACCCGACATATACGTCACGTCCGGTGCGATATGTGATTCGCCGACCTGCGCAGTCTCTGTCAAGCTCCTATTCATCAGAAACAGGAACTTCTAGTTTCACACGCAGTGAGTCGCCCAGCAGCTACACGGATACTTCGGAAACGTGCAGCACGTGCTCCATAACAGACAGTGTATCATCACGTGACCAGCTAAGATCCCCAACGATTCGGCGACGCATCATAAGACGTGGTCAATCCTCTGATTCTATTGAAGGATATGAAGCCAGGCAGTTCCGTTCTAGAGAACCAGGGTCCTGGAGAATTATCCGAAGACCTCCTGAAACTAAACACGAGGAAGTCAGGGCGCATACTGCTGAACCAGAATATGTAACAGTAAGAAGAGTAGTTGAACCAGGATATGCCGAAGTTAGAAAAGTGAGAGAAGTTGTTCGCCGGGCTCCAGTACAAGAAAGTACTGTAAGTGATGATTCGGTTTCAACGGATACCAGGTCAGATAAAGTAGTCATCGAACAAGGATTTCAAAACCGCATGCGTGAATATCAGTCTCAGCGTTCCCGGGATGTCGCTACACAAATGATCACTCACTTCGTGCCACCCCCAGAGGAACCAAAGGAGGAAATATTTACCAATGATGCTGTTACACAAACGGTTCCAGAACCCGGTCGTCCACCAAAGCTCCCAAAAGACAGGTACAAAACTGCGGTCATCCAAGCGGAACCGCCACCAAGACAACCCAACACCGACGATGAGATCGAAGTGGTGGTGAAGCAAGATCCGCCCCCGATGCTTACACAGGAAGTGGAAAGAAAACCGGAACCGCCCCTGGTTCAAGAGATAGACCTCCGACCGCCACCCCCGGTATTGGTTCCGCCCCAGAGTTTTGGTCCAAAACGGAAGTACATCCGTTCCCCTCCGGTACGTTTACTTTTTATGGTAATTTTAATTTCTCTCCTATCACATGTATTTCTAAGTGAAACATAATTACATTACATTGCATTTTTTAAAAAAAATCTAGATAATTTTACTGAAAAAGAGAAGAGATTTGGATATTAATTTGTCAAGAGAGTAAATATTGAATGCACATGTACATGTGAAATGTACTAGTATCTCTTTAAAGATATATATTCACTTGTAAATCTAAATGATCCATTAGATGAATAAATGGAATAATGAATTAGGCTAATCTGGACAAAGTATAATGACATAGGAATTTACAAGGACTCATAATTTTTTTAAGACTTTGAAATCTATACAAGAGATGGTGATTGGGATCGAACATCGAATTAATTGAATAATGTGAATTCTATAGAACTAATCTTATCGCTGAAGGATATTTAAATCTCTACAAACATCCTTTATAAAAAGCCACACGCATCAGAGAATTTCATTATTCAGAATTTATAATACACTGCTAATGTGATGGGTAAATATTACACTCAGGAATTTTAATTGTAATTTGTGAATTTAAATATTTCAATAAGTAAAAAAAATGACAATCATTCAATACATTGATCATTTCATAAGGTAATCTGATAAACATGTATTGAGAAGTTAATTCACACTTTTGTCTTCTGTTAGAAAAATATAATTATTGTACCGCAGACTTATGGCAATTCTGTACTATAGTCTTATAATGGAACAATGTCCAAAGCTCTTAGAAAAAATCAATCTTTTAAAAGCATTTTTATTTCATAATGTATGCATTGAATTTGAAAAAAGGCTAATTAATTTTTTACTGTGCAGCGTTAAATCAAAAGACATTATCTCGTAGATCTGTATAGCTTTAGATCGGCTCTTGTGTCATTTCCTTACATGGATATTATATGTTCTTGCTAGAAATAGACACAAAATATGTTAATTACGTTAAAGAAAATAATATAAAAGTGATACAGGACTGGAAACCATTAAAAATTCAATGTGTTATCAAAGTTCAAAACAAGTGTCCTCTTGAAAACATTTCATTTAATACCTTGGTCAATAAAAACATCTTTATAAGGGCATAAGGCATAATATAGACTTGGGAGTCTACATGTAACAACTGAGTTTTGGGGAAAAAATATTTTGTACCCTCAAATTTGAATCTCTCTCTCTCTCTCTCTCTCTCTCTCTCTCTCTCTCTCTCTCTCTCTCTCTAGGTGTATATATCAAGCATTGCATCTTTTGCTAGTTCAGATATCGATTTGTTTCTGTGCATTATGTTAAACAAATTGCCCTATAGAAGAGTTGACACGGTATACAATAAACTCCTATCTAAGATTGTATCAAAATCTGTCTACACCTCATAGAGTGGGATACGATGTTCAATATATATAGGTGTTAAATCGTCACATTATTTCCATTTTAAACGCCTCAGCTAGAGGGTTGAATGGCTCTTATGTGTTGGGAATATCTGTGTCGCAAATAAAAAATCTTCACAGGGAATATCGACATGTTTATAACTTCCGTGCTGAACTACCCTAGCAACAATAAGACATCCGCATCATGCCTGGATTCTATAGTTGAAAATGTTGTGTAACAATCACAACAATGAAAAACGTCATCTCCAAGACATTTTCAAAGTATTTTGTCGGTCTGGAGTCAAGGAACTGTGTTTCTAAAAGGATATTTAAAAGTGATAAAATCAAAAAGATATAACTGGTGACACAGACACTGGAATTTCATTAAAATACACGATTCTGAAACAAATGGTACTAAAAGATAAAATGTGAAATACTTGACTTTAACTCGGTATCATGTCGACGGAGGAAGAGAGGTACTTTTCTGGGGAATCCTATGGAGATTCCGTGGGGGAGCGGATCCAGAGACGAGCCTACAGGGAACAGTATGGATCCGCGGGACCGGGGTCACGTGACGTAGGGGTACAGATGAAAACTCACTACATCCTCGAGCCAAATCGATACTTCTCAAAAGTTCGAGATGTCGGAACACAGACAAGAGAGAATGTTAATAAAGTTATTTATAACCCTCGGATTCTGTCGAGTTCTTATACAGAAAAGGTAAGGCAGAAACGGTCGGAGAAGGACTTCTCGTTTGTTTACAATCACCAGAAGCATGAATTGTTTCGAATACGAAAGAGAAAGACATCGGATCTTGATAATAAATCAGAGACTAGTACCTCCGACAGGTATTCTACAGCATCCTCTTACGAGTCCACTGAAACTTATGGCGATGACTCGGAGAGATTCTCGTTTGATATTGAAGAGTACTATGATGAATCTAGAGAAACTCGAACGGTGGCTGTACAAATGAGTACGAAGTATCTAGTTCAGGAATCACGGCCGAAAGCCATTGTCAGGGATGTAGCAATTCAAACCAAACTTCCGCCGCTGTATGCGCCCTCTGGGAGTGAAATGATAGAACGTCTCTGGAATAGCAGACTGCCATTGTCCAAAAATGTCACGTGCTCTCTTCCGCCATATTTGGGTCAGGAAAATGAAATTTCAGGGTCAACAAGCTACAGGTCTCTAAAACGGATGGAGAAGGTCGTCCCCGAATTCAATCGAATCCAAAAAGTAAATGAAAGACTTCGCCAAAAAGACAATGCTAAATATTATGATACTGCTTCTGATGGAAATGTTCTTTACTGGTTCAACAACAGAGAGGGGAAAACATCTAGCAAAGACTGGAATAAACAAAGGGATTCAGGAGATAAGGAATTAAAACGCAAGAAACTCCAAAACGAAAGAGAAAAATCAAAAGGAAGTTATGGAGGAAGATGTAAGAGCTATTCTTCCCGAAGCATGTCTAGTAGATCATCAGATTGCCGAAATCAGAAAGAGGAAAACAACAGAAATAGAGAAGAAACTTTCGAACTCGCATCTTTCGAATATCTAGGAGGAGAGCAATCGTCATTTCGCGTAAAAAGTGAAATGTCTTCAATAGGTATTCAGACTGAAAGAGAAGATAAAAGTTCCAAGTTGTTCCGAAAACCAAAAACCAAACCTGAGAGTGAATGGACTTCGGACCTTCAACCAGCAACAAATGACACGCGCAAGCTTTGCTCCAGGAACAGCGAGACAAGTCTAGAGATTTTGTACCCTTCACCTTGTCTTACAAAAGAAAAAGAATATGTTTATGCAAGAAAACGCAATCCAGCGCCACTGGAAATTATTAAAAGCAGTAATTTTCCTTATAAACCGGAAGATGAAGTTATATACACAGAATCTAAATCCCAGACGGAAAATTCCCCGAGAAACACGAGGACGAGAGAGGATTCCGTACACTGTTTAGAAATCGGCTCCGAGCCCGACGTTATTCCAGCCGAGTTTGTTGAGAAACCCGTAATAAAACCACGTGTTCGTAAACCAAAGGTACAGCACAGATGCACTTGAAGTAAACGATTTTGAATGTAGGGTCTCTAAACTTTTAATATAGATCATACTATAGGGACAAAATGTTTTATCGTATATAAGAACCCCTCCCCTTTAGTTCACAATCAACTTTTAAAAGAACTTATCTAGGGGTATATACCTTTGTAAACATCATTTTGCCGTTAACAAACTGAACTAAGGAATGTCCATGTACAAAATATTATGGTATGCAATGTCGATACGTATATACAACGGAAGGTAACTCTACAGGCCTTCTTGATCGGTTTGACTTTATAAGGTGTCATTTTAAAAAAAAAAAAACTTGTTTATGTTGAGATCCTTCAAAAGATACGGGATAAAAAATGCCATACATCCTGATATATATCTTGTAAATTAAATTATACATGTAAGATTTCATTTTATTATTTCTATTTACTATTTAATTTTTATATCTTAGACAATTTTATAATATGTTTTTTTTCTACTTTTAGCCACCTCCGCCTCCGGACGTCGTAATCCGCGTGGGTGGAGGGTGGATGAAGGAAGAGCATCACCGGATACAGCACCGCCCCCTACACCGGAAGTTCCAACCCACAGCGGACCGGATCCCGTTTGTTCGATCACAATTCCATTACAGTGCCTCTAAAACTCCGGTAGTGAACAGAGAACGGAAGCAAACGGACAAAATCCGATATGCTTCTTTTATCCCTTGAAATAAACATTGAACTTATTCTACTGAACTGAATCTAATTTATAGAAAGAAATACTTTTGTGTGTTATCATAGTCAAAAGATATACTGTAGTTTACATTAGTAGTACCTGTGGTATCTGCATTTATAGCTGTTTTGAGCTGACTTTTCTGATTGAATTCATAAAATTCATTATTATTGCATATTATACATATATAAAAGAATCTATATCTATATATCTATTATTTATCATCATTTTTTTTAATCTTCAGAATTGTTTTAATTAATTGATTTTTTTCAAAGAGATTATTTATTGAATGGAACATTTAAAACGTTTTCTCCTAGTGTTTTCCCCTATCTTTAGGAATAATTTCTTCAAGAATTAGAATGCTTATATATTCTTTGCAAAGTTGACAAAAAATATTAATTGCATCGGTGGGATTTTAAAAAAATTATTTGATATTTAATCACATAATGCATAATTTAGATGACCTCATAAATTGGTATGGGATTTTAATATTCAATTATACACTGTAATTCATTAATCTATATTCAGATTCAGTATTTATAGTTAAAAGTTATGATATTTATGATATACCTGGTGTTTTTTTTTTATACTATATGACTATTTTTTTTTTTTACTATTTTCTACAGCACTAAATACCAAGCCAATGCGCAATGTGTCCTTCGAAAGAGTTTAAGGGTACTTACCACAAACAAAAAATGGATGCGCGGGTTTATATATTTTTTTTGACTGATTTTGATTTGTAATGACATAAATAATAAATCCCTGAAATATAAATAAATCGTAGGTTTTTTCTTTGGTGCTTAAATTTTAGATTTTTTTTTTTTTTTTTTTTTATTTATACAAAATTTTATTCACATAAGTGAATGGGATTGGGCAGCAGGCAAAGCCTATTTTAGCCCTCTCCCTACAAGGTCAAAATGAACACACAATATATAGATATAAAAATAAATAGACACATAGTAGCAAAAACAAAAGAACAAAAACAAAAGAGAAAAAAAAAAGTAGAAAGAGAGAGAGAAAAAAAAATTTACAATGAAATACATGTACCGGTTATAAAGTGTTGGCATGAGTAACATACATTACAATTCAAATAAAACGTGTGGTTGCTGCGATGAAAGCATGTACTGCTTCAAATATTTGAGTATTAATATTTATATATACTTTGCAAAGTTCATGAGTTTGATCACAATCAAAATATTTTGAATTGTTTGGAAAAGTACATTTCTTGGAGAGTTATATTTTGGACAAGCAAAAAAATAATGATGAGCATCTTCAATAGAAATTATTCACACATTGATGTTTCTGATAAAAATTGGTTATATAAGTCTGCCTTTAAATTACTTGCATTATTTCGCAATTGGCAATTTATTATATTGTTTTTTATTCCAAAATGATAAATTTCTTTACCTTTTTTTATAAGAATTTAAAAGACTTTTAAATGAAGATATTCCAGGGGCATTTTGATATAATCAGGCAAATCATTCCATAATTTAATAGTTGATGGGAAGAAACTTTCCATATATGATGTAGTTCTAATAGAAGGAATTTTGAATTCTGCATCATTATTTCTTAGATTATAGGGGTGGTTTGTATGACGATTTTATTTTGCCTTCTATATAATTCCATACAAAATATTGCACATTTTTTTAACTTTATGACAAAATCTTATAAAATTCTCCCACTCTACTTGGTAAACATAATTCAGGTTGTCAATTTAAATGTAAATCGATGAGAAATAATGCTGATTTCTGAAAAAAAGTTTGTTTGTGTTATTTATCCTTAATTGTAATGAATGAAAAGAAAAAAAAACATGAAAGTTTAATACATTTTATTATAATTATTTTTTTTTATTATAGCAATATCCTTTAAACAAAAGATTTAATGAAATAGGAATTTTGTTGCTTATTTGTATTACTTCGAATTAATTTCACTGTTTGGGATAATGTTTTCTTAAATTCCAATGTATTCGATTTTTAACAATTTAAGACTTCTTAAGTTTAATTGCAGAAACATGGGGACAGATCTAGACTAATTGCTGATGTTTTTTTTAAATAGAGTCTAATTATGCTAAAGCGTTGACATTTTGAAGTGCCTGATAGATTACAATCATATTCATTTAAAAAATTATTTTGAATTATATAACCATAAATTAAGGTGGTTTAAATGCCATTGATATTAAGAAATTGAATATCGACAGTTACTTAATTGAATTTATGAATTTTTTAATAAAGAAATCAGTAAAGTATCTGCCTCTTTTTGTCTTTTGATTCATATGTTCGAACTGAAAAAATAACAGGTTTCAATAATTGATATTTTGTTTTTCACATTAAATGACTGCATGGAATAATCAAAATTCTGCAATACTGCCATGTACATACTTTTTTCCATCAATGCAAAATTTGGAAGAAAAAAAACCAAGTATTATTTTAAAAGTATAGGTAGAATCAATCTCTTTTATTCAACTGAAAACGGACTTATGTTATTCATTGTAAACAAAGTTAAAACTTAAATTCAAAAAGAAAATTCTTGCATTATAAATTAAGAAATTAGTCCAATATGTGTGTTAATGCTTCTGTAATAAATAAACATCTTTAATTTTATTTCATTCATATTTAATTTTTCACAGATTATTTATTAGATCCTGGGATGAATAAAAATCAAGCATGCATAAAATACCGTATATGTGGTAAATGTACGGTTTAAAATATGGGCATTTATAATGTCACTCAGGTGTAAATTACAGGTGTATGTTTCATTCATCTCTAGCATCGATCACAGCATGTCACGTGTCACCAGCCGCTTCACGTTACTACGACAACATCAATATCAAAAATGGCGACCATAATTTCGATTTAAAATGTCTGCAATTAAAAAGTACACTAATACTTCAAACATTTGTACGGATTTTGAAATAGAAAACGTGTGTATTCAGCATTTCCAGTGTTAAATCTTTCAAAACTGGTTTTTCACCTTCCGAAGGATTAATTAATATTTTTGGATTTAAAGCTCGGGAATATTTACCTGCCTTTATTATAAGTATAAAGTGTAGGTGACTATAGAAGGGTTTCCCGTCACAGAAATTTAAACGGCAAACAAAATTATTCCAACACAAAGCCGAGAGGTAAACAAAAAAATCCATCGTCATGGGTGATTCGCAATCACAATAAAAATGGCGAAAGCGAAGCCGGTGTCTTGTCATGTCGCATTGGAGTAGATTGATATCTGGATTCTTAATATTGTGTGTGTTGCTTTGATTTATGAATTATTTTGTGTTGACTTTGTCATAAGTGTACAGGAATAAAATAAAAATGCCTGAGCAACGGGTTTACGTTTCCCGTCCGGTCATGAAAAGAACTCTTCCTCGAACACCCAGTGACACGGAGACAGAAACCGATTCGGAGTCAGTGACGTCATATTGCAGCACGTGTACACAGACGACAGCAAGTACTAACATTATTGATGAACGAAATAGAGTCATTCGAAGGAAAGTTGTGAGAAATCCCCAGGTTTTACGTGCAATTATTGAACGACCCCCCAGAGACAAAATCACTCGTAAAGAATATGTGAAACCCATAGAAAACTCAATGGAAACAAAACAATACCTCCTTAAGAAACATTTAACGGATTCAGCTAAATATCAGGGTAAAGGAGTTGAATCCTCGAATTATGAGAATGTAAATCTCGTAAGAAAGCCGGGACGGAGACCTGGATCGGCCTCCTCCGTCCGTGCCGTAAGGACAATCCGGACTGTGGCGAGTTCACCCGACGAACCTGTCCGGAGAAGGATCATTCTTCGTGAAGCGGAAGGTGTTCATAAGACTTACGATGATGGACATGTTATGCAGCGTGTGATACGCCGCGTCGAACGAGAAGAGCCCAAGAGGGTTGTAGTTGTAAGACGCCCTGTGACGTCAGAGCGCGAGGGTAGGGTGGTCCGTCGAATAATCACCAGAAGCCGACCCAGTTCGTATAATGGTCGAGATGGGGGCGAACCGATCATCATTCGCCGTGAGAGACCAAGTTCTTATCACGCTGGTATGGCGGATGAATATGAACCTGTTCAAGCAGACGAAACATCCGAAACAACCGAAGACGAAAGAGAGCAGGTTGTCCGCGAATACCGCCTGCAGAACAACGAAACTCGAGCGGTCAAGCAACTGGAAGGAGATCGGTGGGTGGACGAGTATGATGTTCCTGACGTGGAAAAACGAAATGTCGGCGTACAGATGACGACAAACTACGTCGTACCGAAACCTCCGGAAAAAGAGAGTCGCACCATCGGTACTCAGACAAAAATTAAAAAGGAAAAACCACCACCCCGTGAGCCCACACCCCCTCCCCGCATTCCCACACCCCCTCCCCGCATTCCCACCCCACCTCCACCAAAACCGAAAAAGAAAAGGCAGCCCCAACCTCCACCACCGAAAATAAAAACACCGGAACCGGAACCTGTGCCTGTAAAACAGAAGCTGCCTCCTCCACTTCCGGTTATATACAAGGTAAGTGTATCTAACATTTCGTTATATAATATCAACATGCAGTGAGCCTTTGCAAGGCTTGTTTGATTGCTTTGCGAAACTTTAAACTATAGTACTTGTACAATGAATGCACTTTCATGATTGTTAGAATAGACCAAGATTCAAAATTAATCAAGAACAAGAACAGTATCTTTACAGAAAAGGTGCATTTAGATATAATCATTGACATTCTGAACGTTGTAATGACCTGTAGAAAAACTTTTTTACAGAAGAAATCTCGACACCAGTACGTCCGTGTCGGAGGTGGCTGGATGAAGATCGACCATTACAGGAACCATCACGTCCCACTGAGGATATACGAACACAAGAGAGAAGCCGCAAATAACAAGTTTCTGTCTGTAAAATACCGCTACACCAAGGATAAAAAGAAGACACCCGTAGCTTGGGCAAAATATAGAGGAAGAGTGGCAAGCGAATCCTGAGCTAGGATCGCACATTGCCCTCGAACTTAGCGCTCGGGCTAATTGCATAATTCGGTGTGCCTTTCATGGGCCAAGTAGGATTTAAGAAACCTTACTAGTAGAACTGATCTAACTTAATGACTTGACTGAAATAGATACAAATGTACTAGTGGATTTTGCATTTTGGAAATGCTGCATTTACTCCCTTAGTTGACGTTCGCAAGAAGACAGCAACAACTTCATTCAATTTGTAGGATTCCTAATGGGTTTTTTTTAGATTTCTATGTGGAAACATCGAACATTATATCTTTTTTTCAATCTAGGAAAAAAAAAATTTCATTCCCCCTCGTAGTCCTATAGTATTGTTAATGAATCTATTGCAGTACGAAAATGAAAATATACGAACTTTGATTTAACTCGCATTCAATAGCAACGAAGTGCAAGTATATATATTCGAGATATCGGGGTAGTTCATTTTTTCCCCTGACTTTTCAGAACAGATTCAGAACCCCATACAAAAGTCATATATCTCAGTTTTACCACTTTGTTACTTGCTGAATATTAGTATTGCGCTGACGACAATCATTTTTCTTCTCCAAAGACGGTTACATGGCAGGCATCTGAGACCACGGTGTTGTTTTGTTATTCTTTGGACCGTGTTGTTCTGTTATTTATCGTTACCAATATGTATTATAGTAGTGTGTACTAAGGAAAGACTGTTTTTAAAAACTACAAACTGTTTAACCTAACATAATTATTAGATTAAAGATCTAGATATGCAAGTTTAGAAATCACTGTATTTGAATTTGTTTAAGTGAACATTGCTGATTTTCCCTCACAATTACTCGTGCTTTGAACTGGCACCTTGGCTTGCTCAATAGATAATGGATAAATATATGTATATATTATAGTATACAAATGTACATGACTTTAATTTTCGTCGAGTCGTCTGTATTAGTTAAACTAGTATAGTAATATACTTCTAGTCAAACTTAGTCGTTTATTTTACCTGTTGACAGGCATTTATATATAGATTTTGTATGCAATCCAAGTTTTTCTTACACTTGCATGTATCATGAATGTACAATTGTACTTGATATTTTTAACTGTTCATTTTTTCTGAATAATATATATTTTTAATTTTCACCAGCGTTTACATTTTTTCTATCAATAAGCAAACACGTGTTTCATACATGTATATATTTATGACAACACAATGCAATGCATATGGAAATTTAATGTACATGTGTATGTGCGTTTATAAATGTACATGCATGCATATATTTCGCTTCACTTTGCAGTGTGTTACCGGGTATAATTTTATTCTTTAATTCACACATTAATTTTGACCTCGGTATAACCTGCCAAATGATTACATTCTTGCTGGATCAAGCTGAATCTTGAGCAAACACAAGATTTATTTGTAAGTGTTAACAATTGCTGCAGAATTAATTTCAAGTTAAAATTCCTTCAAGGTTAAATACCCGTACAAACAATGGATTCCTGCTGTGATAATTTCTCAAGAGGGCATTGAAAATGAATGCCTTCTGGTTTTGTCAATAGCTTCATTGAAATGCATGCAATATAACAGTAACAAAAAATACGCATATCGTTGTTCTCATGCAATTGTTCAATTTTGAATTTTCATTATAACCAAACTTTTACAAGGAGAGGAAACCAGGCCCCTATATACCATAACTTGTGTCTAAACTTGGGCGAATTTTCAACCAAATGAATCTCTTAATTCCGCAGGCACCTGACGTTACTTATTTTTCTTTTGATAAAATAGGTTTATTATCAGGTACGGGTATATTTTTTTTTAAGAAAAATAGGTAACGTCAGGTGCCTGTGCTTCTTTCAATGGTTTTACACCGGTATTTGATTTTCGGGAAAATGCAACCACAATATATTAGAACCCACTACAATGACAACAGTTCGACCATTAATAAAATTTTCTGAATGACAGGGAATATCCAGCCCCATGCACCTCCGAACACCTTTACCTGAAACCCTAGGCGTGTTCTCAGGCCGGAGGGGTGGGGTGGGGGGGGGGGCACTACCTTTGAGTAATTTCGTTTATACACGTATACCCCCCCCCCCCCCCCCCAAATTCCAGCGATAAATTATATTTACACAAGGAAAACAAATGTTACAATTTACTGTACATGATGTAGATTGACATCGGGTGATAATCTTTTGCTTGTCAAAAATACAATGTATTTAAAAACTTTGAAATTGTTTCCAACGCGTGGCTGTCTAGGTTTCAATGACATGCATTGGTAAAATACAAGTCCTCAAGCAGCCATTAAAATTTTCTTTCTAATTAAAAACTATACATGTATGTAAATGAAGTCTTATAAATTACACTTTTATTAAACTGTTTCCAATATCCAGAGAAGAAGATATTTAAAAAAAACTTTATTTATAATCTGATAATTCCGTTTATAGAAAATTAAAACTGAACCCCGCGGCTTTCCACCGCCTTAAGAAAATCAGACTACTCTCTGCAAATTGACTAGATTGCAACTTCTCTAATACTGGAGAGTTCCTAAAACTTGTCCCTGGTTTATAGTTTGTGATCTAAAAAAAGTTTGAAATTCATATGAAGAAAAAATCTGTAACATATTTTGTGCTTTAAGCCCAAGGTGAAATAATAGTAGTCGTCGCGCTATTCAAAGCTGCGATTACCCTCGCACTTCATTTTGGAAATGTCTGGTTTTACGTGAACATGTATCTATATTGCCTTGGCTAGTAAAGATCAAGATATCAGTTCATAATGTGAAACAGTCAGGTTGTCTCCTTCAATGAATAAAGATGTACTGTCTACGAAGACATTTATGGCAAGTTCACACAGTAACCTGGCTATTGTCTCCATATAAGGTAAAAAGAAGTACACTATTTTCCTCTTGATGTCTCGATGAACCTGAGACCTTCTGGATATAATAAGAGCGCAATAAAATCTTGTATATACAAATAAATTCATTAACATGAAATCCACAGGTGGTTGTTTGATACAGTACACTAGTTTATTATAGGCCAACATGTACAATGACACAAACGCGACATTGTTTAGTAATAAACTACATGTACTTGATGTAGCCTAAAATATCATAAGTATGAAACAATTAAGCACTTGTTTGTTTATTTTAATCGAAACACACGGGACAAATGTAAAGATATTAGACAAATTACAGACATTGAAAATTGGGGCTTTTTTTGGTTTAGCCCTTCCCCATTTTATTTACTTCTTCTGCCTAAGCCGGTAACCCACCATCCACCCTTTCTTTTACATTGATAAAAGTTCGTATCTAAACATAACAAGTGATTTCAAATTTTCAATGTTTTATATATTCTATAATCTTGATTAAATATCAACAATACACATATTACACAATCTGTAGCACTGATAAGTACACCTGTACTTAGGACTGGAATGATCACAGTAACTTTGACACGACTATAAGACTACTTCTGTTTACATAGTAAAAACACAGTCAAAGGGAAATAACTCGTACAATCAATATCATGTCATGGATTTCAACCTTGCAGGAAATAGTACTGACAGAGACATCATAAAGATAAATATTTCCAACATATATGCCTTAGTTTGTTCATTATACAAGATCTACACATACTAGTAAACAAATGAATTACAAATACATGTACATCATTTTGCTATTAAATGCAATGTTTTTGGAAATTTGTTTTTTAAAATTCAGACATCATGTTAATATCCTAAATCATTTGAAGATTACACATTACTATATGTTATGTGTGCAAACCTTTGCACATGAAGTTAAACAAAACTATAAAGTATCAACCATGAAGTTCCCACTGACTAGACTTGCGTATTGATCCAGTTTTGATATACATATGAGATGACCTAGGTACAGTATATAATGACTATAAACAACTGCTGGGTTTAATCCATGAACTTCCTGTTGGGATTAGCTCCATACAAAATCGTTCTCAACTCTGGAATCATCTGCAATAAAAGAGTGAAATCTTTCTTCAATATGGAAAGCTAAACTTATTCCAATGAGCCATACTATTGTAAATGCAAATCTTTGCAGTTGTACTATACTATGGACCACTTATTAATATATACTGTAAATCACGTTTTATTCGCGAGAACTTTATTTTCGCGCAATTACGCGAGACAGTGTGCTCGCGAAAATTTAATTCTCGCGTATAATAGTATTCCTTAAGATTATATAAAGCAATAACCACAATTCGTGAAAATTTTGTCTCGCCAATCAAGAGTCAATTACTATCTCGCGAAAATAAGGTGTCGCGAAAATTTAGTGATCTACAGTACATGTATGATGTACATTTGCTTGTCTATTCATTAAAGACATGACACGTTTCTTTGCAAGAAATAAAATTGTATATGTATGTACCTTGTTTCATACAATAATGAATGAAAGCATTTTCCATCTTCATGCACCTTGATGATTGACTGCTGAAAACTTTACTTTTTACAAAGGGAAAAAATTGTGATTCATGAGTTCTCAACAATAAAATCAGATTATTGGGCCACTCTTTGTTACCTATTAACTCAGAAGTCTCAAACACTATATATAGAGCATATCCCACAGATTTTTTTTCCTTATCAGATTTTAAGGGGGGATATCATGCTTTAATGATCTGATTGCATAAACAGAAAATTATTTTCACTTGAGAATTGAGAGTTTCCTCCCTTATCACATTACGGCAAGGTACAGTAGATGAATTTGCTGTGTTGCTGACTTGAATATTTGCATATTCTCTACAATGAGACTGTATATAATGTCCTTTGTTGCAGTAAATGCTAGCTGGCAAGAAATATATCCCTTACTTCTCATAAGCCCTGATCATGAGCTCGGAGCATAGGACAATATTTGCAGCTCTCCACCGGCAAGTATTGACTACTCTACATGTATATGAGTAAAATATCCTCGAGAGGGACACAAAACAACAAGCAAAGAAGTAAAACTTCCAATAGTTGAATTAACTTAGGGATTTTTCATCAAAATGGGTAAACTTGCGATAATAAATGTGTACCTGTTGACTCATAAGGGCAAGCCGACTCTCCAGCATGTTTTCTACTCGGATTTTCCCACTCTGGGCTAAAAGTTCAACCCCTCCTGACCTGTGGATATACAAAATGAGCTACAGATCACAAGCAAAAAATGACATCAATATACAGTTAAACTTTGGTATCTCCCACTCTAATATGTCAAATACCCTCTGGATGTGTCGAAGTGATGTGGAAGCTTTAACCACAAATTCTTTTAAGTATTTTACCCTCGATAACTCCAATCCTCGGATATCACAGTCTTTTCTCAGTCCCATCAGGTTAGTTTGTCTTTTTTTAAAATTTTTTTTTATTGGTTTCAAGATAACATTTTTCAAGTAATTTTGCTGAGCTGATAGAGTATATGAAAACAAGCAACATTTACAATGATGTTTTAAATGTTCAAAATCAAAATTATCTGGTAAAATTTTACTATATTAATAATTTTGCTTGTCAGACTGAAAGACAATAATTAGCAAAACTGTAGGTCAAGAGATTGAAATTAATTCTTTCTTTCTTTTTAAATTTACATACACAATGAAAGATTTAATTTTTCAAAGCATTTAAAGGGCAACAACTCTTAAATACGATGTAGTAAAAATCACTTGTATTTAAAAAAATTAAATTCAATACTGAGAACTTTAGAGTTTATATTATAATTACAGTGATTGGGATAGGCTAGGGAGTAAATGTGACAATGGCACACCCCAAGTCAGTGTCAATGTGACATTTCAAAATTCAATGCGCCAAACAGACTTTTTAATGGGACATTTCCTAGTTACAAACTTGCAATTAATTACTTGCTGTTTGAATTTCAGTTGACTTTACTTAATTGAAATTGTCAAATTATTGAATGACGACATTAAAAGATACAAAATTAGTATATTTGTATTCACAAGTGTCAGAAAATAAATAAACACTGCAATTTAATTTCAATTCTTTATTTTTTGTGTCCGATGTTTGACATCTTTAAAATGATTTAAAGCCTGGTTTAGATCTATACTGCTTCCCTCCAATTTATATTCAATTTTCGTTTTGGTTTTTCCTCCGAGACTACATCATCAGTCTTACCGTCAGATTTATCTCCATTCGTTCTGTCAGCATGTTATACTTCTTCCGAGTCATTTTGTAGCGATTTACTTAAATTTGTTTGTTAGGATTGTGAAAATTAAGAAAAGTCTGTCCTTTATCGGTACGAGGTATTTTCTTAGGCAGCATGCTGCACTCCTGACACCAGTTTATTTCGTGCCCGTTAGCCAATCAGAAAACACGTAACTGTTTGATTAGATACTGGAGAAAAGAAAGTCATACGAACGCTTTAACTGAACGATATAAAACACTGTTTTTATTTCAAGCGTAAATTGACAGCGATTGTTATGGGAAAGACTACAAGCGCTTGGGGGAAAGCTCAAAGTTTAAAAGTATGCAGTGCATTATATGCGCCACAATGGCGCAGCGTTTTTAATTTTAATGTGACATTTTAAAATTTAATGCGACTATGGCGCAGGGCGCGTGCTTATCCCAATCACTGTAATTAGCAAGATTTCTTAATATGAATATTACATATTAGATCTGACAAGTTATACTGGACATGCATAATTCAAAGATTCTTTTCTCTTGTAAAATATATTTCAATTTCTACGATAAAAAGCTCAACTCTGACCACCTGAATACTCACACATCATTTCCCAGGAAGTTGTCCGTATCTATGGTGATGGAGACATCATTCCCTGTGGCTTCTTTGTACTGCCGTACAGCTGACGGAAGACTTTCCTACAGAGAAAAAAAAAACATATGTTATTAATGTTAGACATCTTCAGTGTATACATGTATTACATGTAACTGTGATTTTTGAAAGTCTTTCAGAAAAACAGAAATGATCTGTAATTCCTGTTTTCTTCACAAAAACTTTAATTTTTTTTTCTTAACTACACAAGGCCATCTGCTTGCAAAAAATTTCATTCTCATGTATATTTTTGGTTTATTGGAGAATTGCTGTGTTAACAGACTATGTCCAAAAAGCAGAATTCGTGATTTCTCTCACTTACAAATTCCAATGAATTATTACTTAAATAAATTTATACAACAAATAAATTTCCAAGAAAATTTAGTTATGTGAAAAACAGTTTATAAAAAATTTAAACAATTTTTAACAATATTATGAGAATGATCAGTCTAGTTTCAATAAATCATTAGAATAGGGAATAAAGTGCCGCGCCACAGCATGATACGCCCGTCAAAAGATTACAATTTTCTTGAACAGTTTAGATGCAAGAAAATCACATCAACCTTGATTCTAAGATTTCGATTATTTTTCCATTCCTTAAAATATTTATCCATCCCCTGTGATGTATGCATCAATTATAATAAATATTACATCACTGATAGATTTCAGTGCTGGTTGTGTTAGACCTTGTCAAATGCCCATCATCAAATTAGTCTTAACAACTGAATGTACACCAAATTAATTTTGAAAACATAGGTAATCAGAGATTACAGAGCTCACCTCAACGAATGTTGTCTTTAAATAAGGCAAAGTCACACAATTAACCAACAAAAAATGTACATTCCAAAAATGAAAATATCTAAGCAATTTTGATCTGATACTTTGAAGTAGACCAACATAAAAAATTTAAAGTAGTTCTTCTTCATGAAAATGTAATTCAGCATCTAAAGCAAATTTGAGTTTTCATCTCTTGATGCAACATTTGTGCAAGTTTGGTTTATACGATGTTATAAAAGCCTTAAAGTTTTTTGGTAATAGACCTGCAACCATAACTTTAACCTGGTCTATTATCTGAAAAATATATATGTCGAATTCAGCATCCGAAGCAAGTCCATTAGTGTGCATCCTAAGATGTATCGTCCATGCAAGTTTGCACATTATAAGGCTCATAGTTAATTGGAAATGAAACATACATCAAAAACTAACATTTTCACTCATCCACAAAATGTAGGTCAGATTCAGCATCCGAAGCAAGCCTGGTAGTATGCATCCTAAGATGTATCATCCATGCAAGATTGGTCATTAAAGAACTCATAGTTACTTGGAAATGAAACCTGCACCAAAAACTTTTACTTGTTCACTCAACCGGAAAATGTAGGTCAGATTCAGCATCCGAAGCAAGCCCGGTAGTGTGCATCCTTAGATTTATCATCCATGCAAGTTTGGTCAACATAGGGCTTAAAGTTACTTGCAAATGAAACCTGCTCCAAACACTTTAACCTGTTCACTCAACTGGAAAATGTAAGTCAGATTCAGCATCCGAAGCAAGCCCGGTAGTATCCATCCTTAGATGTATCATCCATGCAAGTTTGGTCAACATAGGGCTTATAGTTACTTGGAAATGAAACCTGCACAAAAACTCTAACCTGTTCACTCAACTGGAAAATGTAGGTCAGATTCAGCATCCGAAGCAAGCCTGGTAGTATCCATCCTTAGATGTATCATCCATGCAAGTTTGGTCAACATAGGACTTACAGATACTTGGAAATGAAACCTGCACCAAAAACATTAAACCTGTTCACTCAACCGGAAAATGTAGGTCAGATTCAGCATCCGAAGCAAGCCTGGTTGTATCCATCCTTAGATGTATCATCCATGCAAGTTTGGTCAACATAGGACTTACAGATACTTGGAAATGAAACCTGCACCAAAAAACTTTAACCTGTTCACTCAACCGGAAAAAGTAGGTCAGATTCAGCATCCGAAGCAAGCCCGGTAGTATGCATCCTTAGATGTATCATCCATGCAAGTTTGGTTAACATAGGGCTTATAGTTACTTGGAAATGAAACCTACACCAAAAACTGCACCAAAAATGTTAACCTGCTCCAAAAACATTAACCTGGTCATTCCTTTGCTAAAATTGCAGCATCTGAAACTTTGACTGGTACAATGAAACACACTAGAACCATCTTCCATGCATGTCTAATCAATATAGGACATAGAAGTACTTAAAAAGAAAACTGCTCCAAAAAACTTAACCTTAACCCGGGACGCCGACGCCGACGCCGACACCGACGCCGACACCGACGCCGACGCCGAGGGTATTACATAAGCTCCCCCAACTTCATTGAGGTGAGCTAAAAAAAAAGGCTGGCCATCAAATGACATATGTTATAAACTGACCAGCAGTTCTTCTGTCTAATCCCCAAAGGGTACAGATAAGACGCTAGCCTTCCTACACTGAACTCATTAATTAATCTTTAACTGGATGCTTGTCTACTCATTACTACCAAGAGATGAATGGGTCTGCACAATCTACTATATTTTTTTTCTTAAAACATATAAAATACTCAAAGATTTTTTTTTTGGTTGAGATTTAATGTCCGACAGGTTTTAATATGTAATTCATATGGACATGCTGATTTCACCCCACCCCATAAAATTAGTTTTTAAATAATGTTACATAATATCAGATTGGTCTATTATGCAGTATCAAATTTGTTTTAATTACTTTTCATCAAATTCATTTTAAAACTTAAGCTAGTCAGCAAGAGCTATTTTTAATCAAACAGGCTTACCCATTTGCCCAATACTCAAGGGACATAGATAACACCAATGCTCCTCGCACTCAAAACCCATTAATTTCTCTCTAATTTGACATGCAATTTTCTGTCATCAAAATTCTTCTTGACCAGTGCTTGATAATTACACTCATGGGAGAGGTAGGATTTCTCTAACATACATTATATTTGTTAAAGATTGCTGTCAAGTATATGCTTAAAAAAAATAAGTATTTTCTTGATTTAACACTTTTTTAATAAGGACAGTACAATACTCTTACATTATTTGGGATGTTTAAATGAATAGCAAAAAGACACTTTTTTTAAAAAAAAATTCACTTAAGGTAAAGATCCATACCATCCTATAGAAATAACGGAACTACAGATTTTGTTGAAACTTTTCAGAATCTTAACTGAGTATTTGTCCTTTCCAGATCAGTGTAAATTTTGGGGTCAACCGGGCCTCCTTTTGAAAGGATTGTTACTAAAAATAGACATTGTCTCGTGAAATGACGGAAATGCGGAAATTAAGATATTTATTCTAGCTTTCTAAAATTAAAAGCAAAAGAATTTTTTTAACATATGAATCATAGAGAAAATATGCTTGTTTGAATGTTTAATTATTTTTTTAATCTGCTGATCCACCTAATATTACTTTCTAGGGCGAATTAAACATATTTAGCTCAAAATTATAAAGTTCATTACTAGTAAAAATAAATTGCTGCTTGATATTCTGACTACAGATTTCTTTTTAAAATTAACACATTATTTTCCAATGTTCTCTCCCTTATATGGCATAAAAATTAAGTGGGGCAGCGGGCATCAAACAAGAAAATTTCACATTTTTAAACCAAATTTGCTGAAAAATGATAATTTGAAAAATCTTTTTAACATCTATACTTTTAGGATTTGGGTGTAAAAATCGCTTTAAATATTTGAAACTATCGATAATAGAACAGTAATAAGTATGGTTTAAATCATAAGTTGAATATTTAATGCATAGACGGCCAAAAATTCGTTTTCACGATTCACAAGCATAATAGTAATCGGGTTCAATCTTCGGAATATTCTATAAACCGTTAATGCGCATGTGTGACGTTGTGACGGAAGTGAAAGAAGAAAATACTTTCAATTTCAACATGGGTAGCAATCGGCAATCCTCGGCTGACTCCGCTACGCTCCATTCAAACCTCGGATGTGATTGGTGGAGGAATACGCAACAGATCCTTACATTTCTCCGCCGGAAACTGCCTTATCACTCATTTCGTATTTCGCTCTGCATAACGTTCTTCGAAAATGTTTATTAATTTGTCCAATTCTTTATCGTAAACAGGTTTAGATTACATCCTCATGTTAATAGGCTTTGAAAGCAAGAAAAAACTGTTGAGCGTACCACAAAATAACTCCGATTTCAAATGTATGACATTTGAAAGAAATTCAAATAAGATCACATGACTAAATCAGCAAGATGGTAGATCACCGTTGACGTCCGAGGTTATGTGCGAGGTACGAGTCATCCGAGGAAATCCGAGTGCATGGGTAGTTTGGATGCGATTTAGTTGATTAAAAATTTAGAGAAGTGGCACGTTTTACTACTTTTTGTGTCTATGTAATACATTTCTCGCTATTCTTAGATACAAATAAGTGGTTTGTTTGCCACATCTTTTTAACGTCTGGTTTCTGATCTCAGGAAATGCTCGGACCTGTCCAAGTAAGGTTCAACGTTGTTTATCATGTTTTTATTCACATACCATATAAAATAGATCAAATTAATGTACGCGGAGATGAATATGTTCAGTGTTTCCACTTTGTAATGTTTGTTTGTTTAAAACACCGTGCTTACAGGCGATCATATCCTTGGAAGGCAGAGATCCCCTTCTTAAGCTAGGGACACTCTAGCACTGAATGATCCAGGTTTTCCGTACATAACTCAAATTCGTTTAATAAATTCAAGCTCCATAGTTGATGACTAGAATTGCATTGAGAGCATCATTACTAAAGCTATGTCATTTAATTGGTAAAATGTGAAGTAATTTATGTATTTTTAAAATCAATAAGGTTTTATAAATATATGAAAGAGTTCATAATTAAAAGGGTTAAGGTAAGTCACTCGTCAGCTTTTTAGAAAAGTTCACGCAGAACATCTAACTTCAAAAATATTTATTAAAATTCAATTTTAATAAAATAATTATATTCAACAATGTATATTTTTTATCAATCAAAGAAAAAACTGCTCAAAAAATCTTCAAAGAAGCAAGATTTATTAGGGACTATTTTTTGTGGTGGAAGGATATTTAGCAGAAATTTCTGCACATCTGCACATTTATCAAATTTAATGTCTAGAAACTTTAGCCTCACATACTTTTACTCGGAGAATATTTTCCTTTATGATATTGATAGGAATATTTGATATAGGTCTTAATTTATATTTTTAGAACAAGTTTTACACCTTCCTTCGACAAACTTTGCTAAAAACTGGAGATATATCAAAGAAGTCAAGATAAAATTTACACCATTTTTTGCCTTAAAATCACATATTTTGTCCAATATTTCAAATTTAACATCACTGACCCCAACCTTTTCTTTCATTATTTTAAACTACTCGATATTTATGACTGATCAGCACTTAATTCATACAAAGCTTAATATAAGAAAATATTATATTGCCTATTTATTTTTCTAAAACCCAAAATATGTTATGTTTTAGTGCAATAAGGTCACATAATTATTTACGCGCATTAATTTGCAAGATTTGATCAATAATAAATATTATTCAAACTATTTTACGTAAAGTAAGAATAAATTTATTGCCATGGTTACAGCTGATAAAATATAGTAAGAGATAATTGTATAAAAGTAATAAACTAAAGGGTTAAAATTTAAGTGCAAAAAGGTCAACTTAATTGTACCATAGATCAGTAAGATGCACACTGACCCCTTATTTTCTCTGCGGTTTTGAGTCACACTTTATGAGTACTTATCCAAAATATACTTTTAAAAAAATCCTTGATATAAGAAATTTGAGGAGTGACTTACCTTAAGTAAGTCAAACAATAAAAAAATAGTTGTTTTATGTACTCTGACCGAGCTGTCAAAATCACTCTTACACAATAATTTTTGTCAGCACTTATATTTTTTTTTCTCGTTTCCATAGTATAATTTCTATAGGATGCTTTTTGATTGCAATTTTCATGGCGGATCTAGTGGTGAGTGTGTGTGTTCCCATGGACATTGCAGAATTATTAAATGTACATACTTAACCTAGCAGTACAATTATTCTCTGCCATCCTTGGACTTTTAGTAAGACGCAGTATTCTCGGCACTAGTGTCTTTCAAATGGCAAATAAATTTTCATTGGTTAAAAAATTAATAACATCAGGTACTTTTAATCATTGTTGACAATCATTAGACAACTTACCGGTAATCTTACTTTCTTATATGTCCTGAATTTCTATCCCGGCCACATATATTTCAACGATGAATGAAAGCTGTGTAAATTTTAGAGGCTAAATACATAACATCAAGAATATCCCACCTTACTGAAAGTCCTAAGATAACAGTGAATTTTACTAAAAGTGACCTTGGATGGCAGGACCCCTCCTTGGAAAAACTGATCTATGCAAAATTGGTATGAAAAGTCATTGGTATGATGCTTTAAAAGTCAACACTCCCTGAGTAAATAGAATGTTCTATGTTAAAGTGATATTTTTATATGGATCCAGTGAGCATTTGTTCCATGAGTTTTGACACAGATTACTTTAAACATATTTTATTGAGTATAATTCAATCAGGATTGGGCAACAGGCAATGCCTATGTAAACCCTCTCCTTAAACACACACAGATTCTCGAACCTGAAATTGTCTGAGCTGATGAACATCATTTTAGGTACTGAATATTTAATTTGTATGTATACTTGTATATTAAAAGTACCTGAGGAATAATACATGCATTATGAACTTGGTCTAGTTTAAAAAAAAAAACTCTTTTCTGTTGCTCTGTGCCTAAAATAAAAAATTTTAATCAAGACATCCAAGATGGTTCAATTTGACTTGTATTGGATGTTAGGCAGTTCAATTATACTTCTTTAAAATTGTATTCTAATAATGAAATAGAAAAAAAAGATTTTTCCTTCTCCAGCTTTTTATCATGCTACATGACACAGCACAAAGTCCTAACTCATAAGTTTGGGAAGGACTCTTCATTCATTTGGGGGAAAATGGTTTGATACAAGTTTTGCATGCTGGTCCAATACATTATCTGGCTTTTTGGAACTGTGTTGCTTAGTGCATATTGATGTTAAAATAGATAAATGTGTAGGTGTATAATATTATTAAGCTCAATATGATATCAAAAACTATTTATGTAGGAAAAGAAAGAACTGAATAATCACTGGGAAAGTTATGCTATTTTTTTTTTAAACAAGTATCTTGATAAACCAAGTTTAACATCAACAAAAAAAAACTTATATAATTGTCTCCCCTTTCACTGAAAGTGGGGATACTAATGCCCTGTTCACACGACAAGTTTAATTCGCAGTAAATTAATGCGAAGCAAACTAATGCGAATCAAACTAATGCGAATTAAATTGCGTTCACACGACAGCTAATGCGAAGTAAACTAATGCGAATTAAAATTTTACTTCGACAGTCAGGCGTGAGGAAGGCTATTATGACGTCATTTGCAAATCACGTCACCTTATGCAGAAGCAGATACATTTGACATAATGTCACAGTGTCTGGAGACATATTTTAGTGATTAAGACATTTTTTCTTAGTTTTTGACTCAAAAATAGCACAAGTACTTAAAGTTGACCACCGACATGATGCATTTGACTCAATTTTGCCATTACGCATGCCCCAAAATTTAATTCGAATTAGCTTCGCTTAGCGTTCACACGAAGCTAATGCGAAGTAATTTAATGCGCAGTAAACTAATGCGAAGTAAACTAATTCGCATTAAATTCTCCGTGTGAACGCTAAGCGAAGCTAATTCGCAGTAAACTTACGTTTAATTCGAATTAAACTCTCCGTGTGAACAGGGCATAAATTTAGGTCTGTGCATCTGTCCGTGTGTCTTTCTGTCTGTCTGTAACACTTTCAAGAAGCCTTTGCATTGAAATTTTACACAGCAACTCTCTGTGGCTCGAGGGAGACCCTTATTGATTTTGTGATCAAAGGGTCAAGGTAATTATGCAATAAATTCTGTATGTTGGAAAATTGATTTGTTTTTGAAAAAAAAACACTGTCATAACTTTTAAGAGACAGTATTAATAATTTTTCATTCAAATAAAAAGCTACAATCTTGACATAAATCCATAAAATCTAAACTGAAACTGGTTATCTTTGTTTTTAATGATTAATCCATGATTAAACCACGCACAAACAACCTAATTGTACATATAATTATAACATTGTAAGCACTCGGCTTAACTAACAGAGTTGATTTTGTGAAATGTTGGATTGAAATTTTATCCTTTTCCTTATTCCTTTTTATATCACCCTCTATGATCTCATAGGCATTCCTATTTATCATCTTATACATGTATTCCCTTCTTTGTTACTGTCATGTTGTTATTTGTGGGTTTAAGTCTAACTATCATTACAGTAATCATGGTAATGCATAAAATTGCACATTATCTTATTAGCGACTGATACCTATTGCTATACTATTCACGGGTGCTTGAAGACAGAAATATCCCCATTCCCCATCTGATATAGACCCCTTGGTCTGTTCGACGTATGTTTTTCTCATTTATTATACATATTGTATATACCGTAGATGAGAAATATGTAATTTTATCATCAATTTGGAAATTGGCTCTAGCAAACATATAACAAGAGGCCCAAAAGGTTCGAAAATGGTTATGTACTATGTACAAGTATATAAGCAAACGTTAATGACTTTCGACAAAAGAGAACCATTTATTTGTTACTCTGTATTTTTTCAACTTCCAGAGAATCGAACCCAGGACACCTGTCAGTCTAATGACATGTGCAGCAATACACTACATTGTATACCCAAAGCACTACAAATGATAGCTAAAGATTATTGTGCACTAGCTTTAAAACAAATTTTTCCAAATTTTCAGCATATATGTCACATATTATGTGTATTAAGGAATTTTTTTGTCAATGTATCAATGTCCTTTCCTACTTAAATGAAATATTCTGGGTTTTTTTTATCAATAATTATTTTATGTTTCAGTGCAAGGATATACCAAATAACAGAGCATTAATATTTGTGCAGTAACTGTTTTATGTATGATATATACATTGTAAAAAAAAAGTTTTCCATAATTTTTTTTCAAAATCCTGAGTCAATCCCCAGGGGACGATATTTTAATTCAAACAATCGAGAAGAGAAAAACGACATATAAAAATCGGAATATTGAAGCAAAGTAGTTAGGTACCTGAATACTTTCAGAGCCGTACGTGGTTCGAAAATGGTTATGTACTAAGCCTATGTACAAACATGTAAGCAAACGATAATGACTTTCGACAAGAGAACCATTTATTAGTTACTCTGTATTTCTTCAACTTACAGAGACAAAAAACGACCCGATTGTCGAAGTCTTTTAGTTATCTTGTACTCGAGACAATGAATCTTCCATGCCATCTTTGTTGTACTTTCGGTTTGACGAATCATCTAAAGAACTATATGCGGTATTAACCAACATTTGCCCCCCAAAATCAAACTTTGATGGAGTAATATTTAATTAAGTCCTTAAACAGGGGAGTATATGCTGACTTCAAAGCACTGAATAATTTCATAAGTAATGACGTCATATGTACGTAATGACGTCACAAATATGACGTAAATTTCAGTTTTTTTATGAATTTTGCAGAAAAATGTACATATTTCGTAGATATTTTAAATAAAAGTCACCGAGCGCATGTGTGTTCAGGATAAATATTTTGATATAATGTGTAGAATGATAATATCAATGAAATATGTCAATATTGTTCCTGAACACACATGCGCTCTATAAATTTTAAAGCTTAAATTGTTGAAATTTTGTCCATTTTGTCCTCTTTCTGAAAAAGGATAGAAAATCGGACTAGTTTGTGATGTCATAAAAACAGAAATTGTGAATACTCTGCTCTGGAACTATAATATTTTCTGTTAACTTATATTTCTCGTACAATTTATTGAATTCAGCACATTTCAGGAAGTTTTCAAAATTTGACTTTTGTGGGGGCAAACATATGCAATATACCGCATATAGTTCTTTAAACTCTCCTTCGATCATGCATCCCGGAAAATAACTGAACATCGTATTTATTTATGCCTTTTATTTGGAAATTAATGTACCCTTTTTTTTTCCGGTAAGTGAAATCGACGTCAGGCATTTTTGATAGAATAAGCGTCGGGCGCGTTTGACGTAATAACGTCACAAACGAGAATAACGTCACATAACGTTATTTTACGTGGTATGGATCTTTACCTTAAATTAAAGGTCACAGTGACCTTGCAATAGGTCGCAACACACCTTCTACCTAAGATGCATAAACTGGCCAAGTTTGATGATTGTAGGTCTTATGGTTTTCTAGTTATGGGCCGGAAAGGATTTTTCCATATTTGGCTATAACTTCTTAATTAAAGGTCACAGCGACCTACTTTTTGTGTGCGACACACCTTCTACCCAAGATCCATCAGATGACAAAGTTTGATAATCCTAGGCCTAGTAGTATTAAAGTTATGAGCCGGAAACGAAAAAGCTAACAGACAGACGGACAGACGGACGGACACGAAGCCTATAACATAATACGTCCCGTCTTAAGACGGGCGTATAAAAAAATATATCTCTAATTTTGTTTATAAATTTATCTTATTTCAATCAATGTTGAGCCTTAGATATACTTTTAAATTGGCGATTGATATTGTCTCCCTTTTACCTTCACTAAGTCCACATCATTCTGTCGACATCTCAGTACAACGGACGCCTCTATAAGCTGAAACAGGCCCTGAAATCAACAAGGTAAATTTAAGTGCCATTTAAAACAGTATTTCTTTATGATGCTAACATTGGTATAACTTCTGAGGAATTCATAGCTTTTTATTCAGCTGGTAAATTTGATTATGATTATGATAATTTATGCATTATGGACTTTGCCCATTATGCAAATCATCTCAAGTTCCCAACTATCGCTGATGCCCTGGCATACTCTACTAACTAGACAGTGATTCTTTATATAAAGTACTTACTTGAGCTATCAGTCCCTCTAGTAACTTCTTGTACTGATTTCTGTCTGTTGTGATCTGACCAAGTCTTTTTCTGGCATCTTCCATCAAATCCTAAGAAAATTATATGAAGATCTTTGAAAAACTACTTAAGATTTTCTTCTATTTGATTACCATGTATGTATGTGTCCTTGAAAATTCTGGCCTCTTTATTAACTTGTTTAAATTGTCCACAAAGCGAATATTTTTTCTGCTTCCTTTTAAAAAAGAATAGCAGATAGCAAGACATCTGTATAGTTAAATTCATTGCAATGGAGAATACAAAAAGGCCTGAGAAATTCAAATATCTGAAATGAATGTAGCTTACATTTTATTATGAATTGTCTTTTGTCACTTTTTAATTTACTAATATCTGTTTTAAATGTTACATGAGCATCTAAATCTATTCATTTGAAGTTTTTTAAAGCATGATTACTGTTTGTAAGAACTATACCTACCCTCAGAAGATCTTCTCTCATCTTCAGAATCCGTAGTCTTGCCTGATTCAGCAGATTGGAACTTTGACTGAAAAAAAAAATTTAAAGATGAATTTCAAAATTCAGTTTATTAATAAATGTTACTATTTCAAACTTGACAAGAAACAAAAGGTACCTAATGACTTGAGATAATTGGGGTGAACACACATAGTTCTGAAGTTACTAGCAAAAATTAAAATCAAGGTCTTATTGGAAATCGTAGGAAATAAAAAGGACAGAAATTGAGAGCGTTATTTACATTTTCTTCTGTAGTTCCACCTGTTTCTCCTTCCTCTCGTAATACTCCATGATTTTAACTCTCTGTTGCTGAACAAGCCTTCCCTTCTCTATGTTGAACTCTTCCTCAGCCTGTAATTTTTTTTTATTATATAATAATAAGTTGTCCTTTGAATATTAATATTGCATGAACACAGCATACTGAAAGCCTACTGAGTAATGTAAACCAACTATTATTCACATCATTTTTTATTCATGACCTTTCAGTCTGACATCATTGCCCACCTATAACGCAGTAATTTTCACAACTCAGGAAACATTCATCTTTACAAAGCCTCAGTGAAAGCAAAAGAAACTGTTCACAGTGATTATTATTTGTGAGCAAATATGTATGTCGCCAAAGTTGAGGATATTTTGGCACACCAATAAAAGTTGGTTTACAGTACTCGGTAGTTTGTCTTAAGTTAAAAGTACAAAGTACATGATACTTCTATTGCATTGAGTAAATTTACTTGCATGTCTTTCTAAGTTTCTTGATGATGAACAACATATATTTAGACAAGAGGCCCATGGGCCACATCGCTCACCTGAGCACTGTGGCTAGGAAAAAGTAGAAATTGGTTTATTATTTAATAATTTAAATCCAAAAGTAGTACAATACCAATCCTGGCTTTGCTATTCTTGATAAGATGATTTTTAAAGAATTTTCATATATATGTCTATTAAAAACTTTGGTCAGCCATTGTGGCCCCGCCCTACCCCCGGGGGTCATGATTTGAACAAACTTGAATCTACACTACCTGAGGATGCTTTCTTATAAATATGTTTAATTATGGCTTTGTTATTCTTGAGAAGAAGATTTAAAAAAAATTTTCTATATATTTCTATGTAAAACTTTGGTTGGCCATTGCGGGCCATTGTGGCCCCGCCCTGCCCCCGGGGGTCATGATTTGAACAAACTTGAATCAATACTACCTGAGGATGCTGTCATATAAATATGATCAATTATGGCTTTTTTATTCTTGAGAAGAAGATTTTTAAAGAATTTTCTATATATTTCTATGTAAAACTTTGGTCGGCCATTGTGGCCCCGCCCTACCCCCGGGTGTCATGATTTGAACAAACTTGAATCTACACTACCTGAGGATGCTGTCATATAAATATGATCAATTATGGCTTTGTTATTCTTGAGAAGAAGATTCTTAAAGAAATCTCCTATATATTTCTATATAAAACTTTTGTCGGCCATTGTGGCCCCGCCCTACCCCCGGGGGTCATGGTTTGAACAAACTTGAATCTACACTACCTGAGGATGCTTCCATATAAATATGATCAATAATGGCTTTGTTATTCTTGATAAGAAGATTTTTAAAGAATTTTCCTATATATTTCTATGTAAAACTTTGGTCGGCCATTGTGGCCCCGCCCTACCCCCGGGGGTCATGATTTGAACAAACTTGAAACTACATTACCTGAGGATGCTTCCATATAAATATGATCAATAATGGCTTTGTGATTCTTGAGAAGAAGATTTTTAAAGAATTTTCCTATATATTTCTATGTAAAACTTTGGTCGGCCATTGTGGCCCCGCCCTACCCCCGGGGGTCATGATTTGAACAAACTTGAATCTACACTACCTGAGGATGTTTCCCCATAAGTTTCATCTTTCCTGGCTCAGTGGTTCTTGAGAAGAAGATTTTTAAAACATACCATCAAATTTTCATTAATTCCCAATTATCTCCCCTTGAATGAGGGCCTGGACCTTCATTTGAACAAACGTGAATCCCCTTCACCCAAGGATGCTTTGTGGCAAGTTTGGTTGAAATTGGCCCAGCGGTTCTTGAGAAGAAGTCGAAAATGTGAAAAGTTTATGACGACGACGACAACAACGACGACAGACAACGGACAAATTGTGATCAGAAAAGCTCACTTGAGCCTTTGGCTCAGGTGAGCTAATAAAAAGAAAAATTTATGTGAGAATCATTAGAATATTTTGTACTACCCACCTTAGCATCTATTTCTTCTGCCTTTTCATTGGCTTCCTGCTCTATGAAAGCCATCATGTGTTTAATCTACAAAAAATATTTTCAGATGTTCAGAGGTACATGTACATGTGTATTAATAAAATTTTATCCATTGAGACAAAAAGAAAAATATTGCAATATTGCTATATAGCTTTAAATAGTTATATAGCTTTATTAGCTAGTCAGAATAACTTAATTTAGCTATTTTACTACACTTTTTTCTTAAAGGTGTAATTTTCTTAGTATGTACAAAAAAGTACACCTTGGTGCAGTTATGAAATACAACCTTGAAATCTTCTTAAAATTATGCATGTAAAAATCACTCATCAACATAATCGAAATTATATGTCTCCTTGAGAGTCTTTGTATTCAAAGTTATGCAAGTTTTAGGACTAAATAAAGCAATTCCCTCGAGGGGAATATTATATTTTTTGGCTGAATAAGACTTCATGTTTCCCGAGCATTCATGCAATAAATTGTTTATTGTACCGAAACACCTTTAAAATAAACATAAACTTTCAAATTCGGCACTGCTCTCAAATTCACTTTCATTTTTTACGTAAAGTTACCATAAAACCGTCTACTTCTCTTTCAACGAACGAGAACTACACTAGGTGTTCCGAAAGAATGAAATATGATGAAAAACGTGCCGACGACCGGGAAATATGAAGTTTTACGGCCCGATCACGTGATAAATTAGAACCAATCAGATTACGCGTTGTTTAGAATATTTATAATGAGGTATATTAATTAAGGAATGAAGCTAATTTCAACTTATGTTATCCGATATAACATAACTTGGGGCAGTTTACGCTTTATAAACCGCGAAGCGGTTTATAAGAAAGCGTAAAGTGCCCCAAGTTTTGTTATATCGGATAACATAAGTTGAAATAAGCTTCATTCCTTAAAATTTAATTTCAGTGTAGACAATGAGACAATATTTCCTCCGGAAAAAGTCTTCAAAACTGAGCATTATTTTAAAAGTAACGTCAAGAGGAGTAATACGTTTTTGACGTAACTCATTGTGACGTAGGCAAGTTATGTTATACAAAATATTATATGTTGCTCTGAATGATTCAGCCAATGAAATTACTTGATACAAGTGAAATTAAATTATTAAATGATATTGACCAGTTGACAGTTGTGAGGTTAACTCAACTGCCAGTTTCAAAAATCTCAAAATCTTCCAGGTTCAGATAGAAAGATCAAAGAAAATACCGGGACAATTTAATGTAAATGTGTCTTTTTCTATCGTAAACTCATATAATGCATTTATTTTAGCCAAAGCTCTGTGCAAATGTCTGATAGAATTGGAATATTTTTGTTGTCAAGAAATCAATATGCTGATAGTGTAAAATTTCAGAAAACCTTTGGTAATTCAGGCAAATAATGTGAAGCTCTGTATTAAACTTTTCCATTACCTGTTTTTGGACATCTTGATCACTCATAGCCATCTTGACGGTTGACAAAAATCACTTTTTATTCACAGGAAAAATTTTTACTGGCAAATTTCTCGTGACTGTGATGAGCCCAATAAATGATGACGTATAACACACTTCCGGTGTCGGTTAAAGCATATGAAATGTGAAGAAAGTTTACAAGTCAACGAAGTTGAGCAGTGTCAGCCAGGTAAATAGGTTTAGGAAAACAATTCTCTGAATGAAGAATCATACAGACTGTTTCACATAAATAATTACAATGATTATTCAACGCAAGACCAATGTAAACTTGATCATTGAGCATGTGCACCGCTAATGTCAGCCCACTATTTAAGAAGGGGGACAGATCAAACCCTGCAAACTACAGACCAATATCCCTTACCTGCATACTGTGCAAAACTATGGAGCACATCATAACATTAAACTTGGTAAGAAATTTTACACAAAATAACATCCTATATGACCTCCAACATGGATTTAGGGAGCGACGGAGCTGCGAAACCCAGCTGGTGATGCTGATCGATGAACTTGCACGTAACATCCAACACGGTAAGCAAACCGACTTGATCCTGTTAGATTTCAGCAAAGCTTTTGACAAGGTCTCACACAACAAACTACTTTTTAAGCTACATGAGTATGGTGTTCGAGGCCGAAATCTAGCATGGATCAAGGGGTTCCTCAGCAACCGTTCCCAGAGAGTAGTAGTAGATGGCGAGTTCTCCACATCCATCCCCGTTACATCTGGGGTCCCTCAGGGCTCTGTCCTTGGTCCCATCCTTTTCCTCGCTTACATAAACGACTTGCCAGAGCATGTGAAGTCCCAGGTTAGACTTTTTGCAGATGACACTGTCATCTATATTACTATAGATGGACAGGGACGTCAGTCAATGCTCCAAGAGGACCTTAGACAACTAGAGAACTGGGAGACCTTGTGGGACATGGAATTTAATCCAAGTAAGTGCCAGGTAATCCATGTAACGACATCCAGATACCCCATTTGTAATAACTATATACTTCATGGTCAGGTATTAGAGACTACATCATCAGCCCGGTATCTGGGTGTCGATATATCGGATAACTTGAACTGGAGTCAGCACATAAGTCGGATCACAAATAAAGCCAACAGCTCCCTCGGCTTCCTACGCAGAAATATACCGACCAGGAACCAGCAGCTCCGGTCAGCAGCATACAAACCAGTGATACGTCCACAGCTTGAGTATGCTGCCAGCGTTTGGGACCCTCACTTGGTTACACTTATTAACCAAGTTGAGGCTGTTCAGCGCAGAGCTGCAAGGTGGGTGATGTCGGATTTTAGAAGAACATCAAGTGTCACAGATATGCTACAAACCCTATGTTGGCGAAGCTTGCAACAAAGGAGGGCGGATGCAAGGCTTGTACTTATGTACAAGATCGTGTATGGACTAGTAGCCATCCCCTCAGTTCAATTCATCCCCCCAAGTAGGACTACCCGATCATCTCATTCCCTCACCTTTCGCCAAATACAAACTACAAAAAATGTGTATAAATATTCCTTTTTCCCTCTTACTATAGTTCAGTGGAACAGACTGCCGAGCAGTGTTGTCTCGCTTCCAGATGTTGAACATTTCAAACTGGAAGTGAGTAAACTGAATCACCCCAGACCTTAATCATATTATAGTGTTTTTACATCTTTTAATTGTGAATACTGTTTTTCTTAACTTTTTATCTTCACTAAAAATTTAATACTGTTCCCTTTTCACCGCTTTGAAATTTACTTTTCTATACTTTTTTTACCATTTTTTAATTAGCTGCGCACCCTACTCAGAGTACTCAAAACTTGAGGGCGAGTAGTATCGAGAGATAGATAGATAGATGTAGGGCAAGCTGCTTGCTGTCACTGTCATATCAGACTATCAGACTATTCACCTAAGTTTCTTACGGTATGTTTCCATTTTAAATTGTTGACAATGGTGCAAAACATGCAGAGAATCTCATGTTTTGAAGTTGATGCAAAATATTCCTTAAGATATGTCTTGTGGTTATTGCTTTTTTTTTAATAATTAAAAAAAAAATTATCAAATTTATATCTGGTTATTCACCATGTTCACATATCAACATAGTCCAATGTTTGTCTACCCATAGTTCTTTAGGTAGCCATAAAGTTGCATGAACACACACATATTCTACACATACTGAAATTTTGATATAATTAAAAATGGCATTATAAACAGATAAATAGGAGAAATTTGCAATCATCTCAATTTCAGGGCCAGGATGGCTTTTAACAATAATTATAAGGAATTTTTTTATGCCCCCCATCCAAGAAGGGAGGGCATATTGTTCTGCTGCTGTCTGTCGGTCGGTTGGTCAATCCAGTTAATAGTTTCCGTTCATTTTCTTCGCAACCGTTGCACATACTGAAATGAAATTTGGTATACTGATTTGGTATACTGATATAATACAGAAATATCTAGGTCAAGTTCTGTTTTGGGTACAATCGGGCCATTTTTGACAGAGTTATGTCCCTTGGACTTAGAAAAATTTCAATTATTTGCAGTTTCCTTTCATTTTCTTCACAACCGTTGCACATACTGAAATGAAATTCAGTGTACAGATTTATCAGAAGTATATCTAGGTCAAGTTTTGTTTTGGGTACGATCGCACCATTTTTGACAGAATCATGTCCCTTTGACTTAGAAAAATTCCAATTAATATTTGCAGTTTCTGTTCATTTTCTTTGCAGAGGTTGCACATACTGAGATGAAATTTGGTATACAGATTTATGAGATAAATATCTTGGTCAAGTTCTGTTTTGAGTACAATCGCACCATTATTGACAGAGTTATGCCCTTTTGGATTTAAAAAAATTCCAATTTGGGGGGAGGGGGGCATAAGTGTTTTACAAGCATCTCTTTTTGTTGTGGAAACAGTGAAAGAATATGTTCGTTTCACAGAAATGTTTATCTAAATTGATCATTAAGATTTTTACTGAATGTATTAAATTTACTTTGCAGATAACAATGGCAGCTAAATCTCCTGCCACCCCACCATACTCCCCTGAAAACTTTAACCTAGAGACGAAACTGATAGTCCTGAACTTTATAGGATACAATCCTCACGACTCGCCTTCACAGTCCATCCAGTCTACAGACTTATTCAGGTAACAACGTGTCGTATGATAATCAGTGCATAGATTGCAGTGCAGTCTGGGCTTAAATCCAGTTTACCCAATACTCCAGTATTTTCTCTTAAATTTGACTTTTCAGTCTATTAAACATTTTTTTAATTAATATCATTAAAAGATATAATTCAAAAAAGTACAATTTTCATGAAGATAATTGTGTATCTAATGAAAACAAAATTATCATAAAGCATCACTAGCATGCAAAGATAGAAAGGGGCTGCGCATAACTTTTATTTTCAGTTTATTAAGATTTCCTTTTTATGATTTATAAGTATATATTAATAAACTGTATAAATCATGAAAGACGCAGCCTTTGATCTGATTGTGCCTGTTATTTAACTTTTTTCATTGAGTAGACTGAATTTTGTGATTTAAACCATCACTGATGAACTGATTTGATAAAGTAAATTTCTTTTATTAGAGGAAGATTCTGCCACTCTTTGCCTGTGACTCCCGACTTACATAAGCATTGCCATCACAGATCATTCTTACAAAAACAGAAAACTGCAGATCATCTGTATGCTCAACAATCTTCATCTTCTATCACCGAGGAACAGGCCCCGAGACGAAAATCCTGGTCCCTAGAAGCTGTGTCACCTTCTAAACTGTCTTTAAATTTCAAGAAAAATGTCACATTGAATTTCAAATCTCAAGTTCGGTCACCTTCCACAGACAAGGAGAGTTCAGATGACTACAGAGCAGACGATGAAATGTCCCAGAATGCCTCACCATGTGTTCAATCAAACGACCTCAATGCTGAGCAGGTTATGTCTCCAGGGAATGATGCCTGGCTCCATCCTGATACTCTATTTTCATCGCATAAGGCAGCCACAACAACTACCCCCAAGTCATTAGGGTTTGAACCTTCCCTGGAGGACTGGAAGAATTTGGAGGCTGCTGTGCCAATGACTGAAGGAGAAGATGAGTTGAATGAGATTTCTCCTGAGATACAGGAGTTTATGGAATCGCTCCTCTCTGATGTGGTTAGACTGGTTGTGGAGAGAGAAATAAAAAGGCAACAGAAAAGATTAGATGAGGTGGATGCCCATAATGGTTTTGACAAGGGAGAATATCAAAGAGAAATCAGTGGGTATGTTTACTGCAAGTAATTTGCTTGAAAGTATATGTAAATGACTATATGTAAGTAAGTTATGTTCAGAATATCTTTTTATGGGAGTGCAAATTAAGCATGAAAAAAATCATTGAATGTTTGAAATTTTTGAATTAATACTGTTAAATGTACAAGTAGCATAATATATTGATGCAAAAATAAAAGAATTCTTTGCTATGAGTTAAGAAACACAAATATACCATCACAGTTTATTTTTCAATTAATATGATAATTTTATAAATTACCAGCAGTAAACACAACACATCTTTATTTTTAGAAATGATGACATTTCCTCATCATCAGCTGACTCCTGCTCCAGTATGTCTATAGAGAACGTTGGCCCCTCCCCCGAGGACGTGGACTCTGTCACTTCTCACGAGATTGACGGCTGTAGCTGCCATAGTGTTATTACTCCTCCCACTGACTTCACACCCGGTGACAGATCTAAGCTCCGCCTTCATATTGTCAATCATTCCTCCCCAGCTGTAGAGGAGAGTGTTCTAAATTGTATGAGGGCGGAACTTAGTGAAGAACTCTACTCACTGGAGTCAGAGTTAGAGAATGGTAAGTTATGCTAATCCGGGATCTATAATTAACAGGACCCTCTCAATCTAGGCTTTTCAATACATAAAAATGTGAATAGTCTATTGCTCTACATAATTTACAGAAAAACGTCATCTGCATTTTTTACTTCAGTAGATAAATTTACATGCTTGATTGTTCTGATGACGACCGTCACAGGTCGAAACCGGTCAACAAAATAAATTTACTGCTGCATTCTAACGAAGTGTTGGTGATCTGTTTTTTACTTTTAGTTTATAACTTTAGTTACAGACCCTATTGAATACCTTTCGGTATCCACACGTGAGAATCTTCCGCAATTTTAACCTCAAGGTGTTGGTCACCAGCTTTTCTTTGTTTTGTAATTTACAGAAAAGTAAAACTCAAGCATTTGAATGTTGAAGTGCTGCTTTGCACCTTCAAAAGAATTTATTTAAAAAAATAAAACATTTCAGACTAGGCTTATGTATGATAATCTAGCTGATCTCCCTTGAATACTTCTATCAATCTTCAAAATATTTTGAAAGGAGAAAGATGTTTTCTTGAAAAAGAATGATCTGGTAATATTGAGATGATTATATATTGATGCTATGAATGAAGAAAGATAACTCTTACTCTCCAGCAAATGTGTTGAATTAGAGGAGGAACATTAGCATATTATTTTTATCATAAAATCTAAAATTAGTAATAAAAAATCTAGATCTGCCCCACCTTCTTACTGTGATTACGGTAAGAGAAGACTAAATGTTCTTCAAACCAGACTAAAACATAATTGTGTATTAAATAACGACCTTTATAGATGCAATTTAATATCAAGTCCCTTGTGCACGTGCGGTAAAGTTGAGGACACATATCATTATTTTTTCGTATGTCCAAAGTATGCGAATGCCAGAAATGAATTTTTACACAATTTTTTACAATTTGATAAAATCCACATACTAGATACACATGTTTTATTATGGGGTGTTGAATCACTGAGTGCTGCAGAGAATGAACATCTCTTTTCTTTTGTTCAAACATTTATTAAGCATTCTGGTAGATTTCCTTGTTAAGTACTGTACCAATATTAATATATGAATTTGTTCAACTTTTATATATTCATACATATATGCAAAATGCATCAATTTGTTTACTTTTGCAAATTCTGAATGTTTTATATAGCATTTTAACTGTGACAATATCAATGTGTAATTTATATGTATAGGGAGAGGGCGTTATAAGTATTCAGTACTTGTGCTCAATCCCATTGTAATTATATTACAATAAAATATGTTCAAATCAAATCAATCAATCAGCATATTATTTATAGGCTGTTTTTTTTTTTTAGCTCACCTTGACGAAGTCGAGATGAGCTTATGCTATACCCCCGGCGTTAGCGTCGGCGTCCCAGGTTAAAGTTTTAGGAGCAAGTCCATTCCCAAGTAACTATAAGCCCTAGCTAAACCAAACTTGCATGGATGATGCATCTAGGAATGTACACTACCAGACTTGCTTCGGATGCTGGATCTGACCTACATTTTCCAGATGAGTGACCAGGTTAAAGTTTTTGGAGCAGGTCTATTCCCAAGGAACTATAAGCCCTACCTGAACCAAACTTGCATGGATGATGCATCTAGGGATGTACACTACCAGACTTGCTTCGGATGCTGGATCTGACCTACATTGTCTAGATGAGTGACCAGGTTAAAGTTTTTGGAGCAGGTCCATTCCACAGGAACTATAAGCCCTATTTGGACCAAACTTGCATGGATGATGCATCTAGGGATGGACACTACCAGACTTGCTTCTGATGCTGGATCTGACCTACATTTTCATTCCCAAGTAACTATAAGCCCTACCTGAAGCAAACTTGCATGGATGATGTATCTAGGGATGTACACTACCTGACTAGTTTCAGATGCTGGATCTGACCTACATTTTCATTCCCAAGTAACTATCAGCCCTATTTGGACCAAACTTGCATAGATGATGTATCTAGGGATGGACACTACCAGACTTGCTTCGGATGCTGGATCTGACCTACATTTTCATTCCCAAGTAACTATAAGCCCTACCTGAACCAAACTTGCATGGATGATGCCTCTAGGGATGGACACTACCAGACTTGCTTCGGATGCTGGATCTGACCTACATTTTCATTCCCAAGTAACTATGAACCCTATTTGGACCAAACTTGCATAGATGATGTATCTAGGGATGGACACTACCAGACTTGCTTGGGATGCTGGATCTGACCTACATTTTCATTCACAAGTAACTATAAGCCCTACCTGAACCAAACTTGCATGGATGATGTATCTAGGGATGGACACTACCAGACTTGCTTCGGATGCTGGATCTGACCTACATTTTTCATTCCCAAGTAACTGTAAGCCCTAGCTAAACCAAACTTGCATGGATGATGTATCTTAGGATGGACACTACCAGGCTTGCTTGGGATGCTGGATCTGACCTATATTTTCCATACAAGAGACCAGGTTAAAGTTTTGGGAACAGATCAATCCGAATGAACTTGAAGTCTTTGATATCTGCAGTTTTAACAGTTATGAATATTTGTTTGCACAATACATGTTTTTCACACTACATGCATAGAAATGTGTATATGCCATGTAGAGGGTTAAGCACAACTTGCAAGAATATTGTTGTTGGGATGAATACTTAATATTAAGAAAATATGATGTAGGATTTGCATTACTTAAACTGATAACATTCGTCGAGGTGAGCTTCGTAATCTTTGATTACCTATGTTTTTTTTTTTGCTTGTATACACAGTCATATTCATGAATGTGTATGCAGTAATGCTTTCACTGATCAGGAAAATGTACAAACAAAAATAAAACTTCATAATTGAAATAATCTTACTTTCAGTTTTAAGGAAACAGAGAAATGGAGAAGTTGTGTCCCCCCTTTTGACCCCTCCTCTGACCCCCCAGTCCAATGCTGCCCGGGTCCTGGCAAGAATAGGAGATGAGGTTCGTGCCAGATACGAGTTTCAGTTGGAGGACGCGCTTCATCGACTTTTTATTGGAGGTCAACAGACCTTTTCATATGAAGCCTTCAGGGAGTCAGCCAATCAAATCGTGGATCAGAATTTGCCAGGCTGGAGACAGGTGAGAAGAAAATAGTATTGAGGTCAAATCATGTTTATTTCTACATTGAGAATTATATTATTATTATACCCGCACTTTCTAAAGAAAGTTCGGGTATATTGTTGTTACTCATGTCCGTCCGTCCGTCCGTCCGTCTGTCACACTTTTCTTCCCTGAACTCCTCCTACATTTTACACAGTAGCTTAATCATCTTTTAAGAGATGGTTGGTGGTGTCATGTAGATGTGCAGTAAGGTTTCGGAATTTTGATTTTGCCCCGGGGGGTCAAATGGGGGTCGAAAAATGACGTTTTTTGTGCAAAAAGTCCCGTCTTCCCTGAACTCCTTCTACATTTTACTCAGCAGCCAAATCACCTTTTGGGGGATGATTGGTGGTGTCATGTAGATGTGCAGTAAGGTTTCGGAATTTTGATTTTGCCCCGGGGGATCAAATGGGGGTCGAAAAATGACGTTTTTTATGCAAAAAGCCCCATCTTCCCTGAACTCCTCTTACATTTTACTTAGCAGCCTCATCATCTTTTGTGGGATGATTAGTGGTGTCATGTAGATGTGCAGTAAGGTTTCGGAATTTTGATTTTGCCCCGGGGGGTCAAATTGGGGTCGAAAAATGACGTTTTTTGTGCAAAAAGTCCTGTCTTCCCTGAACTCCTTCTACATTTTACTCAGCAGCCTAATTACCTTTTGGGGGATGATTGGTGGTGTCATGTTGATGTGCAGTAAGGTTTCAGAATTTTGATTTTTCCCCGGGGGGGTCAAATGGGGGTCGAAAAATGACGTTTTTTATGCAAAAAGCCCCATCTTCCCTGAACTCGTCTTACATTTTACTTTGCAGCCTAATCATCTTTTGTGGGATGATTAGTGGTGTCATGTAGATGTGCAGTAAGGTTTCGGAATTTTGATTTTGCCCTGGGGGGTCAAATGGGGGTCGAAAAATGACGTTTTTTGTGCAAAAAGTCCCATCTTCCCTGAACTCCTTCTACATTTTACTTAGCAGCCTAATCATCTTTTGTGGGATGATAAGTGGTGACATGTAGATGTGCAGTAAGGTTTCAGAATTTTGATTTTGCCCGGGGGGGGGTCAAATGGGGGTCGAAAAATGACGTTTTTTGTGCAAAAAGTCCCGTCTTCCTTGAACTCCTTCTACATTTTACTCAGCAGCCTAATCACCTTTTGGGGGATGGTTGGTGGTGTCATGTAGATGTGCAGTAAGGTTTCGGAATTTTGCTTTTGTCCCGGGGGGTTAAATGGGGGTCGAAAAATAAAGTTTTTTATACAAAAAGCCCTGTTTTCCCTGAACTTCTCTTACATTTTACTCAGCAGCCTAATCATCTTGGAGGAGATGGTTGGTGGGGTCACTTAGATATGCAGTAAGGTTTCAGAATTTTGATTTTGCCCCGGGGGGTCAAATGGGGGTCGATAAATGATTTTTTTTATGCTAAAAGACCTGTCTTCTCTGAACTCCTCTTTCATTTTACTCAGCAGCTTAATCATCTTTTGGGAGATGGTTGGTGGTGTCATGTACATGTGCAGTAAGGTTTCGGAATTAAGATTTTGCCCCAGGGGATCAAATGGGGGTCGAAAAATAACGTATTTCATACAAAGAGCCCTGTTTTCCCTGAACTCCTCTTACATTTTACTCAGAAGCCTCATCATCTTTTGGGAGATGGTTGGTGGGGTCATGTAGATGTGCAGTATGGTTTTGGAATTTAGATTTTGCCCCGGGGGGTCAAATGTGGGTCGAAAAATGACGTTTTTTGTGCAAAAAGCCCTGTCTTCCTTGAAGTCTTCCTTAATAATACTCAGAAGCCTAATCATCTTTTAGGAGAGTTAAATATTTTGAAAATTATGTAAAACATCAACGTCAAGGGGTAACAAGATGTGTTTGTGAAACACTATGCACCCGGCGTCAACAAAGTTCGAAAAAGCTATTTTTAGCATATAGGTCACAGTCAAGGTCACAAGATCATTGACCTTGGTGTCATTTGAAGGAACTTTATTAGTGCAGTATGCATACCAAATATGAAGTCCCTATCTCCTATGGTTCAAAGGTTATGGCATAAAGTGGAAAAAGCTATTTTTAGTATAAAGGTCACAGTCAAGGTCACATGGTCATTGACCTTGGTGTTGTTTGAAAGAACCTTTTTAGTGAAGTATGCATACTAAATATGAAGTCCCTATCTCCTATGGTTCAAAAGTTATAACAAACAGTTGAAAAAACTATTTTTAGCATATAGGTCACAGTCAAGGTCACGAGGTCATTGACCCTGATGTCATTTGAAAGAACTTTATTAGAGGAGTATGCATACTAAATATGTAGTTTCTATCTCTTATGGATCAAAAGTTATGACAAACAGTTGAAAAAGCTATTTTAAGCATATAGGTCACAGTCAAGGTCACAAGGTCATTGACCTTGATGTCATTTGAAAGAACTTTCTTAGAGGAGTATGCATACCAAATATGAAGTCTCTATCTCTTACGGTTCAAAAGTTTTGGCCAAGGTTAAAGTTGACAACAGACAAACAGATTAACAGACAGGACAAAAACAATATGCGCCCCGAAAAAATTCGGGCGCATAAAAAAACATCGCATGCTGGGAAACACCTTGAATTCTTATGAGTAATTTATGTACATGTCAAATGTGAGAGTCATATCTCATCTCAATCAAAAGTTATAAGCAAATGCAACATTTTTGAAAAGTAGGTTAGGCTTGATTGCTTCAAGGTCAAGGTCACAGTGTAAAAGTCATGATTTATTTGGAAAGGTCTTATCACAGGTAATAATATACATGCATTATGATATGAATGCCCTAACTTTTCTCTTTCAAAATGATGAATTTATAACAATTTAATTTTTTTTCAAGTTGGTCAAACTTCTAGGTCACATGTAAAAAAAAACAAAAAACATGCCATTCTCATAATATACTAATAAATATGCATATAAATAAATAAATATACTAATACATAAGTTTAATATGAATGTCTCTTCTCATTCAGTAGATATGACTGTGATAACCAAGGTTAAATTTATTGAGTCAGATGGACTGAGTCTGACATACAAATATACATATTTCTATATGAATTGGGTAAAATTGGCCAAGTGGTTCTAGTGAAGTTAAAAATGTAAAAAGTTTTCAGACAAACAGATGGACAACACGTCACGACAGACATTATATGCTAAGGAAACCAAAAAAGCTCAAATGAGTGTTTTGAAAGGGTTACAATATGGTTGGAGTATTTGAAAAGCTGTTTTTTTTCCTGCAGAGATATGCATGACCAACATATTCATGTTTTATATTTTCTTTAGTGATTTGTTTGTTTGTTGTGAATACATCTCCCCTCATATGGAGACACCACCAAATAATAATGAAGATAAGATGTGTTTGTGAAACACTGATGTCCCAGTATGGAAGCCTATGGCGAAGGTTGAAGTTTCTCAAATATATGTCAAAATCAAAGGTCAAGGTCAAAGGGTTCAAATTGTTAGTATCATAAGAAAGTCTTGTCACAAGGAATGCACATGTGAAATAAAGAAATCCCTAGTAATTCCTGTTCAAAAGTTAATTGCCAAGGTTAATTTTTTTGTTTAAGTGGTTCAAACTCTAGGGTCAAGGTCAAACATATTTATACCTGTTGACAGTTCACAATGAATACAATATGTCATGATAAGTATGAAAGCCCTAGCACCTACTGATCAAAATTTAGGCAGAGTTTAAAGTTTGGTATTTTTCTTGTAAAAATGTGTATCCCATGTCAAGCGATCAGAGGTAAATTAATGGTACCCAAATAAAAGGTCTTATTAAATTGTCACAAGAAATAAACCTAGAAAATGTGGAAGCTATTTGTATAGAGCATCCCACTTAAAACTTATGGGCAAGCTAGCTAGGATTTAATTTCTGCAGACTTATAGACAGACATACTATAAACACAAGAAACAAAATATGTATAATAATTAGTCAAATGGAAAAAAATATACTATTTAACTGGAATCACAAAATACATTGTTATTTCAGGGACAGGAAGTGGGTAGGAAGATTGGAATCCCCCCCCATCTGGCATTTGCTTTATTTAAACAAGACTATATACTGTAGCAAGTAAAAAATGACTCTTGACATCCTCTCCCTATAAACTTAGAAAACATTGACCTCACTATCATTGTTTTTTTATTTGTTTATTTGTTTTCATTTTTTTTCTCCTGCTTTTCACGAAATTCTGGGCTGGAATTTTTTTGACTGAGATGTGAACCCCCCTCCCTACACCCGAAAAAAATTCTGGATCCGCACCAGTATTGGCAGTAGCTGAATGTCACATCGACAACGGGAGATAATTTCACATATGAAATATGATGATCTTTGACCCTTTTTAAACTTTAACCTAATCGTTTGGGTGTATTTTACCCCCCACTATACTAAAACTACTTACCGACTCCCTGTGTCTCGTCAACTAAATCCAATTATAACACAAAATGAATTAATACAATGCACATCAGACTGCACCAATGTGCCATTTTGGCGAACCTTCGTCGATTCCATCACCTTATCAGATGAAGTGGGTATCGGCCGAGGTGTGCCAAATGGTGTTTAATCTATAAATATGATAATGGGTGACGCAACGTGATGTGATGTAGAAATTTACATGTTCACATGTACAAGAACAAATTTTAAATTAATTCATAACAAACGTTATTAAATTTTAACAAACCTTTTCCATCTAGCCTATTCCAAAAAGTATGTGCTGTGTGATTGTGGTGTCGGGGGGGGGGGGGGGGTTAGTAAATGAAAAAAGGTCCTATTATGAGCAAAACATATATCAAAATCTAATTTCAGACGCGGATCCAAAATTTTTTTCCGGGGGGGGGGGGGGGGGGGGGGGGGGCGGGGGGTCCACCTCAGTCAAAAAGAAATCCTAAATGTCAAAAACCTATATATTGTGGGGGGTTGGGTGGGGGTAGTGGTGACTTCTATTGCCGCAAATGTTTAACTTTTCATACCTATTTTACACATATTCGTGTTTACCAGGGGGGGGGGGGGGTCTGCATTTTCCAAGGGGGGGTCCATTGTAACCTTCCCCCCCCCCCCCCCCCCCCCCGGCAGATCCGTGCATGAATTTACATCATTAATAAAATTCAGACTGGTATATAATGAATTAAGCATATATAAAATAAATATAAGAGGTTCTGAGTTATAGGTCACAGGGTCTGAGAATTTCATACTCAATTTGATGAATACATGTAAATTATAGAATTATTTTGACTATTTCTTTGGAAAGCCGCCCAATATGTATGAGCATGTATTTAGAGGCAAACACCTTAGTGCGGGTATTACTGTCTCATGACAGCATCTAGTTAGTATTAGAATTTAAAGGTTTTCTTTTTTAAATTGCATACTGTAGTATTTATCGGTGAGGTAGGTCCTGCATATATTTTAAATGTTTATCATATTTTTATTTTATCCTCTATTCTAAATTCATTATATTTATGTTGTTTTGGTCAAGCAAGTTAATTTTGGTAGTATGTACAATAGCCCAGTACATAAATATGATTTTTACTGTAGCTTGCAATACATCCTTAGGTTGTGTTACTGTTGGTGTATGGACAGAGTGTTACATGGAGAGCGGTGGAGTCAGGACACAGGGGAATAGGGAACCTGATCAGTTATACCACACGACTTTTGTCTGATTATGCAGCAGACTTCATCATAAATCAAGGAGGATGGGTAAGAAAATGTTCTCTGTAAGATATGCAAAGAGTGACTAATTTATCATCTTCAAAAATAAAATGCAGACCTTTGATACAATTCTTGCAAAATTATATTTCTTCATCTTGGTTTTTGTGTTTTATTTTGTATTAATAAATATATTTTTACAAGATATTTTAATATGTCATCCACATCAGATTAAACTGGCACCTCCTTGGATTTCATTGGTTGTTCTCTTGACATTATATATAGGAAGCTGTCATGAGTTTAGAGTCCTCCGTAGAAACTTCACCAGACCAACAGATAGGCCAGTACCCTTTAAATTCCCAGCACGTCACTGACCAATCACATACCTCAAATCAGTCACACCACCCACTACATTCCAAACAGCTCAACAGCCAATCACATTCCATGTACGAGTCATGTGCCATGTCAGTGAAACCAGGTGACCTCTTCAGTAACCATCAAAATGTCACTGCCAATAACAGCAGTTACCATGACAGCGAGGTGATGTCAATATTTGTCGACCCTACTCAGGTAATTGAGTCTGTGTCACAAGGAAGCTTGTCTGCGGCAGAATCTGATGAGGCCTCATCACCTGGTGTACCGTCTGTCTCGGCAATCATCTCAGAATCTGATATCTCCTCAGGAAGGTTCCAAGGCTGGGATGACCATGTGTTTACTAGATCTAGAAGTGAAGACTACTGGTCAAGTATGCTCATGATGTTTTTTAATGTTGGTACTTTGATTACCATTATTTATTTGTCTCAAAGTGGGAGGAGCATTTAATTGAAATTAAGTTGTTAGCTATTTAATTTTGCTCAATTCTAAGTTTGTGTTTTGTTGTGATTCATGATTGATGCTTAATAAGCAGATATATGATTTGGTTTCATAAATGAATCAGAATTTATGTTAAATGTAAGTCTATTTTATTATATTGTTTATTTTTACTAACAGTATATATATTTTCAAGAAATATGAATTTAAACACAAAAATGTGCACCTAAATAAGCAATATGTGTTCATACGAGTTTTATTTTTCTTTAGTGATTATTGTTGCTATAAGTGTAAAATAAAAGTGCATGCAATTTGTAAATTATTTTTATTACTGCATTTGCATTGACATTTATGTTTGTCAAAGAAAAGGGACTGCTTTAAGGAAGTGAAAATCACATTAGTTTTTTTGATATATAAGGAAGATGGATTATCTGTTGTTGATCTGACTTTTTATTGCCTTAACATTCCTTTTGCATGTAATTCTTTTCATATACTTTCCCATTGTCTCTACATTTGACCATAAAGTTTTTATTTGGTGCATTTGGAAAAAAATATTTTCAAATAAAAAAAAAATGCCTTATTCAAAATATGTCTATATATGTACTGTAGATCACTAAATTTTCGCGACACCTTATTTTCGCGAGATAGTCATTGACTCTTAATTAGCGAGACAAAATTTTCGCGAATTGTGGTTATTACTCTATATATTCTTAAGGAATACTATTATACGCGAGAATTCATTTTTCGCGAGCATACTGTCTCGCGTAATTACGTGAAAATAAAGTTCTCGCGAATAAAAAGTGATTTACAGTATTCCTAATAACTAAAGATTTTTTTTTTCAATAGGACTTTTGTTGTGCCAAATCCCTGTCATAATAAACACTTATTTGCCCTTAACTTTATGATTTATGTCCATGAAGTTAATTTTGGGAAAACCTATTTTCTCTCTTGTTATTTGTGACAGTCACTGTTTATAATACTATTTTAAGGGTTTCAAACTGAGCTTTTTACAGGTGATGCATAAGCAGAGTTGTTAAAACAAATCAATACATTTAATCATAAATCAGCATTATTGATTGCAAATAAGAAATGAGAAAATAGTTATTGCCATTCTGATGCAATCTTTGCATTTTCTTTTATGTTAACTTATCATTTTGTTAAATTTTATTACATGTTACATGAAATACATTACAAAAGTTGTTTTTGTATCAGTCTATTATGATGTAAGAATCAAAAGCTTTCATTCTTATTTAATTTTAATGTTTGTTTAACTATGTCAAATATTAGTTTATTCTAATGCAATTGTTTTGTAAAACACTTTTTTATTGGTTAATACACTGATGTTTGAAGCAGTAAAACAAGCATTAACAAGCGTGAAAGCTTTTTCATTGTGACGTCATAATAGAGCGACACAAAAACACAATGCTCCGTGACGTATTTCATGTAACAATTCATCAAAATAAGACGTAAACAAGAAACAAAATGCATGGATTGCATTAAAATGGGAATAACTGATCTTCTAATTTGGTATTTGCGACCGTTAATGCTGATTTAACGGTCGCAAACATCCGTTTTACCGGCTCCGCTTACGCGTCGCCGGTAAAACTCAGTTTGCAACCGTTAAATCAGCATTAACGGTCGCAAATACCAAATTAGAAGATAGTTATTCCCTAAGTATAAAATCAAAAGCATTTTACTAACAGTTGTATTAGAATATGACCTAACCACCTTAGTATGTTCTATAGTTGATTTACCGACAGCTAATCAGAGGGTTAAAGAGTCTGATGTAGGCAGGTTCATTATAAATTATTAAAAAAAATTTTCATATCATTTATTTATAACAGATTCCACCTTCATAGAAGGCTTTAAAGAATTGTTAGGTTTGTATAATCAGTGTCTGAAAGGAAATATTCCGAAAGTGTAGATGAATAACTTTTATTTATGGTTGTGTTTGTGGAAAAGTTGATACATTTTTGTTATTTGTTTCTCTGCTTTTTATTTACTTAACTGAAAACAGTTGGAGTTATTTTGTCTCTAAATGGTGTATATTTTTCTAATTAGAGTCTTTTTCTATGTGTGATTTAGAAAAACATCAAAAGAATGTGCAGTATTTTAAGTTTTCCTTATCTTAAACTACTGTTTCATGTACTACTTTTTTTGTTACCAAGTTGAAAATATAAACATGTTTTGTTACAAAAATTATAATTATTTTATGAAAATTGACAGAGGAGTTTCTTATAACTGCTGAACAAGGAACAAAAAATCAGGGCCAACTTAGTATTTGATGATTGTTTTAAGAAATAAGATATCATTTTTAGAGTTTCATTGAGGTATATGACATGAAGTCGGTCACATGATCAAATTCTATAACGCCCGAAGGGTGTTATTGTAGATTTGATCACGTACCGACTTCATGTCACATCCCAATGAAACTCTAAAACATAGGTAATCAGAGATTACAGATCTCACCTCAACGAATGTTGTCTTTAAGTAAGGCAAGTCACACAATTAACCAACAAAAAGTGTATATTCCAAAAATGAAAATATTTAAGCAATTTTGATCTGATACTTTGAAATAGACCAACATAAAAAATTTAAACTACAGCAAAACTCGGTTATAATGAAGTCACAGGGACCCATGAAATTACTTCGCTATATCCGTAATTTGTTATAACCGTATAAGAAATTCATTAAACTTATATATTTGGGGATCCAAGATGACTTCGCTATATCCGTAAATTAGCAATAACCGTGTACGTACTAAACAAGTTTTGCTGTAATTCTTCTTCATGAAAATGTAGTTAAAATCCAGCATCTGAGTTTTCATCTCTTGATGCAACATTTGTGCAAGTTTGGTTTTTACAATGTTATAGAAGCCTTATAGTTTTCTGGAAAAAGACCTGCACTCATAACTTTTACCTGGTCTATTATCTGAAAAATGTATGTCGAATTCAGCATCTAAAGCAATTCCATTAGTGTGCATCCTAAGATGTATCATTCATGCAAGTTTGCTCATTATAGGGCTCATAGTTAATTGGAAATGAAATATGCATCAAAAACTAACATTTTCACTCATCCACAAAAAGTAGGTCAGTTTCAGCATCCGAAGCAAGCCCGGTAGTATGCATCCTTAGATGTATCATCCATGCAAGTTTGGTCAACATAGAGCTTATAGTTACTTGGAAATGAAACCTTCACATAAAACTTTAACCTGTTCACTCAACCGGAAAATGTAGGTCAGATTCAGCATCCGAAGCAAGCCCGGTAGTATGCATCCTTAGATGTATCATCCATGCAAGTTTGGTCAACATAGGGCTTATAGTTACTTGTAAATGAAACCTACACAAAAACGGCACCAAAAATGTTAACCTGCTCCAGAAACATTAACCTGGTCATTTCTTTGCTGAAATTGCAGCATCTGAAACTTTGACTGGTACAATGAAACACACTAGAACCATCTTCCATGCATGTCTAATCAATAAAGGACATAGAAGTACTTACAAAGAAAACTGCTCGAAAAAACTTTACCTTAAGGTCAAGATCTAGTAAATGAAAGGTGCCTACAGATTTATCAAACTTGAGAAATAAATTCCTTTAATGATGCTTTGCAACTTTAGCTTGGTCAAATACGGTGTTTCGGGGCATAATTTGTAGGTAAACAAGATGAAAAATTGTATTTTACACTGTCATTTTCATTGAAAAATTAAGAAAACTAGTCATGAATATGGGAGTTTTTTTTCATATTCGACTAAGGAAATGTATCCAGATTGCCTACAGTCTCTCAGAAAACGGTAATTAGTATGTTCATGGCCTCTTCTTTAAATCAATATCAAATTTAATATAGGTAACCGGTTTACTTTTCATATGATTTCAAATTGAATGTCATGAAAATACCCTATTTTCTACATAATTCTGCTAAAGTCGTAAAGTACGGGAAAAAGAAAGTTGAAATTGATTATGACGTCATAATGGATCTAGCACCAAAAAAATAGTCTGAAGTTATTTACTAGATCTTGACCTTAAGGTCAAGATCTAGTAAATAACTTAAGATTAATTTCTTGGTGCTAGATCCATTATGACGTCATAATCAATTTCAACTTTCCTTTTCCCGTACTTTACGACTTTAGCAGAATTATGTAGAAAATAGGGTATTTTCATGACATTCAATTTGAAATCATATGAAAAGTAAACCGGTTACCTATATTAAATTTGATATTGATTTAAAGAAGAGGCCATGAACATACTAATTACCGTTTTCTGAGAGACTGTAGGCAATCTGGATACATTTCCTTAGTCGAATATGAAAAAAAACTCCCATATTCATGACTAGTTTTCTTAATTTTTCAATGAAAATGACAGTGTAAAATACAATTTTTCATCTTGTTTACCTACAAATTATGCCCCGAAACACCGTATTTGACCAAGCTAAAGTTGCAAAGCATCATTAAAGGAATTAATTTCTCAAATTCGATAAATCTGTAGGCACCTTTCATTTACTAGATCTTGACCTTAACCTGGGACGCCGACGCCGAGGGTATTACATAAGCTCCCCCAACTTCGTTGAGGTGAGCTTAAAATATTTTATTTCATATACTTAGTATTTATATTTTACTTTTATTCGTGTTACAAGAAAAAAATAGGCGCTATTTGGACATTGTTTTAGAAATGCAACATAACGTAACTACAGCGTCATATGACGTCACAATCAAGACTTTCTAATAGTCTCTTGCGGTTTGCCCAACTGCATGTCATTGAAAATTGAATGCCAATTCATTAATAATTTACATTGCCATATAGGGAAAGACATTAGCAAATGTAAATATTGTTTTTTACATCCTATTTGAGAATTTTTCGCTGTCGTGCATGCAACTGTGAAGGGCTTCATATTTAGGTCCTTAGTCATTACATTGAAAATTAAAGTTTATATAAAAAAATATCAAGCTTTAAGAAACTTGAAGCAAAAAAATTTAACTTTTTCTGCGGGTGACCTTTAACTTTTGTAAATGACCTATCAACAAACTGAAAAACCACATGATTTGCATTTTCCAAAAACAAGCTTTCAATAAATCTTGTATCATTTTCTAAGTTTCATGCCCCTGATTCAGGGATTCAGTGCTATTGTCGGGCTGTATTAATTGCATACTAAAAATGCATAAATTCTTTGAATTCACCTTTCCTATGAAAAAGAACATAATGATGAGCAAGGGTGTATCTTTTAAAATTATAAATTTAAAATACATCAATTCTGTGAAAAATCATCCCTTGTTCTGGTTAAGTAGCAGATAAACAAGTTGCTAAGTTAATGATGAGCAAGGATATTTTTTTTTCTTCCTAAATGCTAAGTTAAAATTTTGGCCCTAGGATGAGGAACTGTGGGAAAAAGTAAAAATACATACTAAAATCTTCGAAAATCTACAACTTAGTTCATGATCCTGTATCATGTGTCCTGGTGATAGTACAGGGCTTTGCTGATGTCCATTGAGAGAACAGTCTTCTCTGCTAATAAGCGTCTATACATGTATATGCAGAGCTTGAGTAATTGTTGAAATGAGGTTGTCAATGATGATTTTAAAAAAAAGTGAAATTCTGAACTACTTGGTCAGTTATGGTCCGGGGGGAGGGGGGGGGGGGGCGCATCAAACTTAGACGAGTCACTTTTGATCTCATTCTCACTCTTACCAAAGGAATATATAGTGAAAACGTGAGACTGAGATCAAAAGTGAGCTCGTCTAAGTTTTATGGCCCCCAGGCCTGGTCCCAGTCAGGGCTTTATTAATTTTTATTTTACTGGAGTTATAGCCAAGGCGCTATATTCAGCTATGATATTAAATCACTATAAGCAAAATAACTGAAGGTCAATAGAGAGAGAAAAATTATTCAAAAAAAAGTAATGATACAAAAAGTTCCTTAATAACGTTTTATTGCGAAGAAGATGTAACAGAAAGATAAAAATGAGACAGAAATAACATCTTCTTCAAAGACCAATATAAACCAACGTGTTAGGCAGTAAATGAATTTATACGTATACTGAAAGGAAAAAGAAACGCATGATAAACTTTTGAATAAAACTAAAACTTTTATTTCCAATATGTTTTCCAGTATTGTTATCAAACAATTTAAACCAACTTTAAACAACAAGTAACCGAAATATTGTGTGACTTTGACTGATAATTCCTGAGTTATTAAAATTGAAAAATCCAAAATTAAAATAAAAATTCTCATCATCTCCCTTGCCCATCAGTTACTGCCTTGATTTTCTTGTGCATTGAGTTCACCTGAGCATTTATCTTTCTCATAGAATTATCATTCAAGCCTTCAAGACGATAGTCTTAATGGTTGAGTGTGTTAATGGTTGGCTGTGTTATTCCAAAGCCAACCAATCCCCCCGACCACGAATTTTCGATTTACGAAAGAATTTAGAGAATCTAGCTGGTTTGGTACACGTGAATGTTTGTAAGGAAGTCTCGACAAACACTGGCTACATTTTCTCAGCGTGAACATGCTAAAAACATTACGCATACGGAGCGTATACGTGCGCGTGTGAGAGTAAAAATCGACGTAAAGTTGCCAAGCTTGCTTATCAAATTAGAACAGAGAGTTTCTATCAGTATTAGGGTAAAAATATGAGTATGACGGTCTGCTGTAAAAATATCGATGTCAGTGATAATGACTTGACAATAACCGAAGTAGCATGATGAAAATCTCTATCTTGATGTGACGTTATTACGCGCCAACGTCACCGTCATGGTTGGTTGGAAACCTTCTAAGTTACTCTCTGACAACCGAAAAAAACTTTTTTGGTTGAAAATTTAAAAACAAACTGCACAGCAACATGTTGTTGCCTTTTTATTCACTTATGGAACTCAATTACTAGACCCAATGTAACTTACTTCAGCCATACCATGATTGCAAGAAATTTATTCTGACTGCAAATATCGGAAAACGATGTCTGTAACTCTAATGCATCGATTGGCACTACAAAATGGGATCACAAAAATGTCATCATCAACATGCACGTGTATTTGGCTTTTTATCACTTCCCCTACGTGACGCCATGCATTTCATGGTTGAGTAATTTTAACCAGATATTTTAGTGCACAGTAACCAAATTACACATCTGACCAAATTTCATAATTTTCGGCCACATAGTTAAATATTTTTCGCTATTATGCTATTATGCGTTTCTTTTTTCCTTTCAGTATATTTAGTAATAATTTGGTATTAGTTGTAACATGTCATTTGATTGGTTAAACGGTTTTATCCATTTTGTACAACATAACTTGACTACGTCACAATGAGTTACGTCAAAAACGTATTACTCCGCTTGACGTTAATTTTAAAATAATGCTCAATTTTAAACCTTTTTCTGGAGGGAATATTGTCCTATTGTCTACCCTGAAATTAAATTATAAGGGATGAAACTTATTTCAACTTATTTTATCCGATATAACAAAACTTGGGACAGTTTACGCTTTCTTATAAAGTGCTTCGCGGTTTATAAAGCGTAAACTGCTCCAAGTTATGTTATATCGGATAACATAAGTTGAAATAAGTTTCATTCCTTAAATAAAGAATTATTGGTTTGTTTAGTCTACATTCATGGTTATAGTGATAGTTTGGGGCAAGAAGATCTACTTAAGGTTTATAAAGCGTAAACTGCCCCAAGTTATGTTATATCGGATAACATAAGTTGAAATTAGCTTCATTCCTTATACTTTAATTCTAGTGTAGGCAATGAGTCAATATTTCCTCCGGAAAAAGACTTCAAATTGAGCATTATTTTTAAAGTAACGTCAAGCGGAATAATACGTTTTTGACGTAACTCACTGTGACGTAGGCAAGTTATGTTATCGAAAATATTATATGTTCCTCTGAATGATTCAGCCAATGAAATTGCTTAATACAAGTGAAATTAAATTATTTATGAATAATGAGTAGTCTTCGGTTACAAGACATTGTTTCATTTATCACTGAATACCCCATCTCTCTTAAGTGTGATCAACATAGCTACAACTATCAGCAGGGACCTATATATACTCGTTAGTTTATGGTCCCTGCTATCAGTTAGTATTTAATTTTATACTTTTCTAGATCCTCTTGCAGTGGTTCATTATATTCAGGTGACTCTTGATCCCCTTGTTTGTACACATTCCAGAACAAATTTCAATTTGTTCAAAACATTCTTTACCTGGAATTCATTTTTTTTCCATGCTCTGATTTTGCTCTTAATGGAGAATGACATTTGATTTAAAATCGTTCTGAGAAATCGGGTAGACTTTCTAGAAAACACAAAAAATAAATTCAAAATCAGTTATATTTTTAACAGGGTACAATGTGTGTCAAGGCAAACAGATAATATCTCTGTCATTTAAATTGGCAGGAAAAGCATCGAAAACATTTATTTATAAACATGTAGATCAATTTAGTCCGTTATTACATTTTAAAAATATAATGGAAAAAAAATGACATATGTTCTTCATCATACACATCTTTTTTTTTTTTCAATTTGAATGAAGAAAACTTTATAATGAGGAAAACTTTTTTAAAATGCCCAAATATGGCTGAAAAATCGCCAACTTACCATTGAAATTACTGAGTTATATGATTCTCTTACTTTTGTTTTACATTCTCTGCAAATTTTATAAAAATCCGTCTGCATAGTTTTTAGCTCTACTGGTCAGAGAAGAAGAGCGTATGCGATAGTAATGCGTCCTTCGTCCGTCTGTCTAGCTGTACGTCTGTCTGTAAACAATTTTTGAAAATGCTACTCCTCCTACAGTTTTGGTCTGATATAACCAAAGTACATGTATAACTTAACATATAGTAGAATATACTAAAATACATAATTCTGTTCGATAAATGATGTTGCCATGGTTGCTAAAAATAGAAATTTCGGTGAAATGCTTTCAAAATGCTATTCCTCCTACAGTTTTGGTCTGATTTCTATATAACTTGGCACACAAGTAGACCATATTAAGAAACATAATTCTTTTCACCAGTTTTCATTTCAATGAATGGTGCATGGTTACTAAAAATGGACATCTTGTTTGGCTTGTTTATTCTGAAAAAAATATCAGTAACTTTTAAATGGTGCAGTAGAATTGTTTTCCCTTTGGTATTTCAAAAATCAATCGTAATTTAAGTGCTGATGATACAAAAGAACTTATGTGAAAAAAATTGTATAGATTAATAAGGATGGTATCAGATGGACAATCGTTTGAACATCACAGAAGGTTTACAATTTCTTTCTATCCAAAACAAATTTTATTTGCAGTGAAATTAGGTCAAAAATATATACAGATCCAGCGTCTATTTTTTGTTTGTATCATCAATATGTCCTTAACTGTAAATAATTGCTTTTCGCAAAATGTAACATTTTAAAGATCGAAGTCATGAGATATCGCGATGTCACGCCTTAAGTCGTGAATATTGATCCACTATGCAGAGCAGAAAAAGAAAAGAAAATAATTTACAAAAAATAAAAATTATGTCTATCTGCTTTCAAATCGTATCATGATACTTCACAATAATAACATATCACTTTTTTCAATGTTCTTTATACGTCTCATATTAGTGAAATTTCTTGCAAGAGAGGTAAAACAATCAGTGCTTTTGTTTCTTTCAATATATTTTCTTTACTTATTGTTTTCTTACCAGATTTCTTTTATTTTTGCTGTGATTTATTTTTAGCTCTACTGGTCAGAGACCAGAAGAGCTTATGCGATGGTAATGCGTCCGTTGACCGTCCGTTTGTATAACTGTCTAGCTGGTCCGTCTGTCTGTAAACAATTTTTCAAAATGCTACTCCTTCTACAATTCTGGTCTGATTTCAATATAACTTGGCACACAAGTAGACTATACTAAGATACATAATTCTATGTATCGGTTTTTGATATGGATAAACGGTGTTGCCGTGGTTACTAAAAATAGAAATTTCTGTGAAATTCTTTCAAAATGCTATTCCTCCTACAGTTTTGGTCTGATTTCAATATAACTTGGCACACAAGTACATGTAGATTACACTAAGATACTTAATTCTGTTTATCGGTTTTTGATTTCAATGAACGGTTTTGTCGTGGTTTCTTAACATAGAAATTTCTGTTAAATTCTTTCAAAATGCTACTTCTGCTACAGATTTGGTCTGATTTCAGTATAACTTGGCACACAAGTAGACTACACTAAGATACATTATTCTGTATATCGGTTCTTGATTCGGATGAACGGTGTTACCGTGGTTACTTAAAATAGAAATTTCTGTGAAATTCTTTCAAAATGCTACTACTCCTACAGTTTTGGTCTGATTTCAATATAACTTGGCACATGAGTAGACTACATTAAGATCGGTTTTTGTCTTTATTCTATTTATTGATTTTGTAAACTGTTATGTCCCATAACAGTAGAGCTACAGATTCGACAGAGACTTCTGGTTCATATATAAGTATCCTACATATGGTGTTTTTTTTCATTCAGTGTGCTGTTTGAAAACTACATTCTCTTATTAAAGTATACAAAATGTTTCATTTAGAAAATTCTGTAAGGCGTTCACATCTACAACAAATAACATCCTGGTTATAAATACATGCACATTATATTTTCACTATACATGTTTATTTTAAAATATTTATTTATTTTAACATATAGGTAGGGGTAAACTGACAAAAAAATCTAAACTTGAATTTTTGCTTTTTATAGAAGCAGATTAATCTTCAGGTTAAAATTGATAGTGTCATATTACAGACAAGATGCATGGATTTCATAACACTTCAACATTGAAAATGTACGAAATAGCCTTATGATAGAATTCAAAATAATGTAAAGGATTGGTGACACAGAAAAAATTTGTTTGCAAAATAAAGTATATAAATATACCAGTATTACGGGTAAATTGTCATATTTCCAGAACATTTATATATAAAGTTAAAGTTATTTGAACTGTAACATGCATGTATAACCTTGAAGACACAACAGACATACAAAAATCATTTAGCTTGAATGTTCAATTTATGCAATAATAACAGTAACTAGAAAATCATTTTGAAGCAATTCTCCGAAATGAAATTGAACGATGCCAAAAAATGACAATGGGGCAAATCAAAATAAAAAATATATTGACATGTTTATGTCAAGATGAGCAATTATATAACTCATGTCGGCAAACTAAGAGCACTGTCGTTTTTCTCAGTAAGGAAGAATTTGAAATATTTCCTCAAGAAAACGTAACATGATTTGAAATGTTTATTATGTTAAAGTTTTCTTGCGCTTGTTCTAATATTGTTTATCTATTCATCTTTTCAAAATATGCTCAACTGATGAATCCAGCGATTAAGTTCTTAAATAAATACAGAAACATATATTTGCTTTTAACAAGGAACAATGGAGGAACTTGTCCATAAATTCAAAACAATATGAACGTGAAATATAATGGCCCAAAGTTTATTTTAAATAAAAGTGCGCCAAGAATAGGACTCAAAGGTCATCATTTATGGTTCACAGGAAAAGGCCAAATATTGCGTAACTTTATAAACTGATTTAAAGTCCATGATTCTATCATTGATGTGTGATAAAAACACTTTATTATCCAATGAGGAATCATTTATTCATTGATTTAATCAATGTGCCCATATCTTTTCTATGACTCAAGTAGAGTTTTGAATTCAATGTCTAGAATAACATTTCGTTTAAATTATGTTTTTTTCTCATCCGTAAAAAAAATTATACTTAAAGAAGCATATTTTTCTTAATTTTCTTAAATTTCTTAAATTCAAATTTTCTTCAAGGAACAAAACCAGCAAGATATTTGAAGATTATTTTTCTATCATTGATGTGTGAATAAGCACTTAAAATCTGAAATCGTGCGGGTTTATAAAAAAGCCGTTTATAAAAAAAAAGCCCCAAGTTATGTTATATCGTATAACATAAGTTGAAATAAGCTTCATTCCTTATAATTTAATTTCAATGTAGACAATGATACATTTTTTCTATTTTTTCCTTCGGAAAAAGGCTTCAAAGATAGCATATTTTAAAAGTTAATGTCAAGCGGAGTAATACGTTTTTTACGTAACTCATTGTGACGTAGGCAAGTTATGTTATACAAAATGGATAAAACCGTTTAACTAATCAAATGACGTGTTACAACTGAAATTAAATTATAGATATTTGATAAACAGTATTTAAAATCAAAAGTCCATAAAACAATACAAAACAGGAGCAGAGCAAGCACGGTCCTACAAAAAATCGGAGGTGGAACTATGCGTCATGAAGATGTGAGCATCCACTTTCGACCGGTCAAAACCACCGTGTGACATGACATGATCGGAAAATAACGAAAAATTCCATTGTCAATTCAGTGTACATAAAGAATTCATTAACGCTAAGTATGATAATCGTCAGTCAGTATTTGATTTGATGATAAATTGTATTTGCTTACAATATCGTATCGACCATAGATAATACGAAATGGTGACTTTAAACGAATTGGGAAAATCCTTTAAAATCTTCTCAAGAATTTTTCTGACTAAATTTAACTTATGATACAGTTTTCAGATCGTGCTTCAGATATTTAGAATATGTAATTAGCGCTCGTTATTATTATTATTAAATTTTATTATTATTATTAAATTTTTATTTTTTACGCTGACCACGTATTATGTAAACATCGAGTGCATAAGTATTGCTTAGAATGAAGCCTTTTTTTAAAACTATTGAACCTTTAAATTTATTTAAAAATGTGCGTACCATATTCCTTTTGGTATTTAAGGGTCTTCTCGTTCTTAGAAGCACATACAATGCTAAAATGACGACAGAAAAACTTTTCCACACTGCTCTGATTGGGAGCTATATTTTATTGGTAGTCTCTATTGTGAGCGGAACACAGTCCGATTCAAATACACTAGATTCCGCCAAGTTTGGAGATGCCAGAAAATGCCTTGCAGAAATGGGAAACGGCGTTACCCGTTTCGGAGTTTTACCAGGAACGGGATGGGATAATCTTAGAAACAAGGTCTCAGGATTGATCGTTTCTTTCAATTATTCTGAGTGTGATACAACCGATGATGGCAAATATCTAATACCCGACAATGTTTTCACGGTTCCGATCAAAACAAGTGAGGTAGAAGTATTAGGTGAATATTTTCATCACTGGACTGAATATATTTCAACAACGTCGCATTCAATAAATATTGGTTCCGGGTTTAATGGAAAATTTCAAATAAGCGGGGCATTTTCTTTTGAAAAAGAGAGAATTAAGAAAAATCAAATTGCGAACAATGCAGCTACAACACGGGTCCAGGCAAGATATGTCCGTTATTCAGCCAAACTTCAGCAGACTTCACACCTTAATCCAGAATTTCGTCAACAAATACAAAACATTGCAGAAAATATACAGAAGAATTTTTCTTCAGTAGCTGAATATGAAAGTCAAGTACTGGTTCGAGATTTCGGCACACATATCGTATCGAGCATTGATGCGGGAGCTGTTATTTTACAAATCGATGAAATAAAGTCGTCTTTTTTGAAGAGTGTGAATGCAGACAGGACTAAAATTATTAATTCGGCAAGTATAAATTTTCGGAAGAAATTCAAATTCTCTATAGGTAGCAGTCATGGAGATTCTTCTGAGTTCATACAAAGCTATGAGAAAAATAAATTAAGCAGTTTTATCCATGCCCAGGGAGGACCGATTTTCAAGCCAAACAACTATTCCTTGGATGACTGGGCATCTGAAGTGAAAGACAATCTGGTTGCAATCGACCGTAGCGGCTCACCGATTTACGAACTAATTAACCAGCGTAACTTTCCAAAATACTCTTCATCTGTTATTTACGCTACATTTCAACACGTGAGGAATGCAGTAGAAGAGTACTTCAGATTTAACACTTATCGTGGGTGTACAAAACTTGATTCGCCTAACTTTTCATATATGGCCAACTTTGATGATGGCACATGTTTAAATGAAATGGGCAACTACACATTCGGAGGAATTTACCAAACATGCACACAAACAGGACAACTGTACAAAAATATATGCACACGCCAGAAAAACCCTTTAACAGGAGAGTATTCTTGCCCAACGGGATACGAGTCGGTATTCCTGCTTAAAGGACAAACTTCTTCTTCAGAAACTCGTCAAAGGTGTACATCATGCGGTTTCCTTTGGCTATCGACTTGTTGTTCAAATTATTATGTATATGGCATAGCATACTATGAAACCTATTGGTGTGTAGGTATGGGTCAAAATTCTCATCACGCCGGTTTTCTTTTTGGAGGAATTTATACAAGTACTATAGAAAATCCACTTACCCAGGAACACGAATGCCCACTATATTTTTATCCCCTCACTATGAGTGAAGATATTAAAGTTTGTGTATCAGACGACTTTGAACTAGGTTTTCGATACTCTGTAGCGTTTGCTGGACTGTTTAGTTGCAAGTCGGGTAATCCATTGGCAATCATGAAAGAGGAAGGTGACAAAAACAACACAAAAAGCATGAGTTCTTACCTCTTGTCGGCCAATTCTGATTTATGGCCCCGTGCCTGTCCAACTGGGTATAGCATGCATCTAGCAGCTTTGGCAGAATCGTGTGAAGTTAATTATTGTGTAAAATCAATGTCCTTTGCCAAGCAAGAATTTCCAAGAATTCGAAGACCGCCTTTTATTGAACTTCCTGGCGAGGCATTTTTAAAATCAAATGATGGCAATGCCACATACCAAGCACAAACTGGGGGATCCAATCAGTCCCCTACTGGTTCTGATGTTCCGACAACTTCCCTATCTGGAGAAAAGAAGACTATAATAGTATTGTCTGTCGTACTTTCTGTAGCACTTATTGTAATTTTGGTCATTATTGTTTTTGTCGTTAGAAGGCGAAGAAAAGAAAAGAAAAATACCGAAGAATCATAAACTTAATTTTTATTCATTTATTCTATGACATTTTGTGATTTTTTCCATTGCTTATAATGAAAATATTAACTTTTATTTTTGGCATACTAGACATTTTATAAATTGCTTCTTACTGTATCATGCATTTTATATCATACATCATACATCATCTATATATAATTTATCATTTTAATATTCTAAAATGTTTTATAATGTTTATATATGCTTGCATGGTTTTTTCCGTTTTTTTTGTTTTTGTTTTTGTTCTTATTATTTTTGTTTTTTTAATGACCCTTTCCCTTTAAAATGAATTGATTGTAAAATTGGTTTCTTTTTCGAATCAGGATTTCAATTGAAGTGCAAAAACGTTCTATTGTTTTTTTTTTTATTTATATGAAATTAGATATGAGGATATCGAGTATTATTCAAGCTCAAAAGTTCAAAACAATACAAATGAAGGAGTAAAATGGACCCAATAATCCAGAAGATTTATCCTCTGTCATCCGACCAAACCCTAAATCATAAAATCAATACGCAAGTTTCGAGATTATTTCCCTTGGTGCGCTCTTTCGTTAAGGAGGAGAGTTTCGTTGCCGCGTAAACAAACAGGTGGGACAACTATATTTGATATTTATATATTGGATACATTGTATCATCGATATACTGGTTTATCATAACTACATGATTGTCAGGATGCACTCTACATTTCGAGAATAACCGAATTAATTTAAAGAAGTCATTTTTTAAAGTTAAAAAATCGTAACAAAAAAGAAAATGTCGGTGGAAGTGAGACTTTTCAGACGAGGGAAGAAATTAGGACCTCTAATAAAACCGATACATATGCATCTGATTATTGTACGTAGGCTATCTAAATGACACATTGATTCTTTTCCTTACTATAATTTCAAAAAACCCACAAACTTTTTTTTTGTAAAAAAAAAAAAAAAAAAAAGGTTGTACGATCAAGAAAATCGGTTACTTTTTATTAAGACTATGACGTTTCTTTCGTTTTCAAGTACCTATGATTTAAAGTAGATTTGTAAATATGCATAGTTGAACTTGATAAAATCATCAAATGCATCACTGCTTAATATCATTATCTTTTTATAACATTTAATAAATTTTAAAAGCCATAAATATCGTTCATTTACTTATGCACGTTTATGTACAGAGACAACCTGTCCCACCTACCTTCCGAAATGGATACTTTTTGCGCCTCTATCGTAGGAGAGTTACAATCTCGAAACTGGCGTATTGAAAGTCTTGATCGATCACAATCAATCTTTTGGCAAATGGTCTGCATAAGGATGCATTGGTAGCAGGTCTTCAGCATCATTCGGTCAACTATATATATACAATAAAATGGACAATTCATATGATAAATTGTACATGCATAAATGAATCAGATCTGCCACACGAGGTTTACATTGAATTCTCTCCTTAATGATGTCGACATCGGCTTCACAAATGAGAGATTTTCAGCAATTCTCTTTTCAAGTACATGTACTTCTCTCCTCTACATGAATCATAGACCCATGGAAGATGCCTTTAGTATATACCATATAACTTGAAATTTGAGCAAAACGCAAATTTAGCTACATGTATTTGTCCCAGAAATTTGGTAATATATCTTTAGGGAGGAGTAGTTTTAGTGATTTTAAAATGCTAAGAAACTTTTACAAATAAAACGCAATTAATTTTTATTGACATTCAATTTTAGAGATATCAGCACCCTCGCTAATAATGCCAAAATTAAATCCTTGCTAAAAATTCTGCTTATACGGTATCACATTGTACGTGTCCAGGTTTCTGATGCTGCAGTTTGTGATAAGGCTTCATCATTATTAAAAACGGGTTTTATTTAAAAGTTACTATAAACTCCCTGTTGCATGTTTAATATATCTACGGATGCACGCTACTGGACTTGCTTCAGATGATAAACTTGACCTTTATTTTCAGATGAGCAACAGGCTAATTTCTATTTTGCGCAAGGTTATTAGCAAGACAATATATAGGGCTAATTGCATTTATCTACAGTTACCTTACCGAAAACAACAGTTAAAATAGAAGAGATTACATCGTCTTTGTATGTCATAAGGGGACTCATTTCCCTGTTTAATACTCTCATCTGTGTGTTTTTTTTCATTTACTTAAAGAAAAAAACAATATCAAGAATTTCCGTCACTACATACTACTTCAAAAAGTAATACACATGAAATTATGGAAAGGTTTTCATCAGGAATTATTCCATCCACGCAGAAAATTCAGAACATGAATTATGCATATATATTGCAGCCTTCACATAAAACGGAACCTGTTGTTATTAGTCCCATAACCTATACGAAGATTCTGAATAAGAAAGGATGACACCCTTATATAGAAATAAATTTAGGAATGAACAAAAATCGCCTTTGTAGCTTTACCTTGTTTAATGGAAGGAATACTTATAGATTGAGAAAAATGGACAGATAAGTGAATAACATATGGCAGTTTCATAAATGACTTTTTATTCAAACCATGATATACTGTAGGCATACTGTAGACGTACTTTTTCCACGGGGTCATAATTCCGCGGAATCTCTATTTCTATTTAATCCGCTGATAGAAAATTACGCGGATATCTTAAGACTCTCCTTTTCCTTATATGCCTTATATTTGAATTAAGTTCGATGAGACTTATTTCCGCGGAAAGTTTGTGACCGCGTTTAAAGCGTAAATTAATATTACGCTGATAAAAGTACTTCTACAGTATTCAAATAAAACAAATAATACATAGAAAATAAAATAAAACACTTCTTCCAACGTCAGAAATAACAGAATGATTGTAATATTCGTATGTACAAAACAAAAATAATTGTTCTAATTGGAATTTTATATGTAAGGAATCACTGTCTAGGCAGTATAGTATACCAGTGCATTAACGATAGCGGGAATCGAGGGATAAATTATCTCACATTTCCCACTATTGGTGATGTCCTTGGCATACTATACCAGCTAGACAATGATTACGTATACTTTCATTTCATTTCATTATGAAATAAAAGTGTAGATTTAGTTAAAAAAAAAATGAGATTCATAGATTAAAATTACTCCCATGTCAATTTCAATAGTCCTCGCCCACTGACGACAAAACCCAAACACAACCGCACGAGATTTACATGCATATTCGGCTTCCCTAGCGTCAGATACAAAGACAGACGTGCTCAAGATTAACATGCGTACAAGCCCCCATTTCTCTTTGCCTATGAGTTTGATTAATTTACATTCTGGTAGAATAATCAGGAAATAAACTCCATTAACCTTCAAAGAGATATCACGGAGTAAGCTAATAGAAATGGAAATATTTGGTTTAATGATGCAAGATACTAGTAATTAGAATAATATTAGAATCATAAAGCTCATTTAAATAATGGTTTCAAAACTGTATGTAAATGTTGCATGATTATATCTGAAAACTATAAGCAATAGGAAATAAAAGTCAATGTTACCATCATTAGTTGACTTTGTTTGAATTTACCACTAAAAGATTTCCATCATTGAAGTCAGGTTTGATAATAAACAATGATTAAAATCAGAATTTTTTCGCAAACAGGGTTTGTTGCCTTTAAAGTAGGGGGGGGGGGGGGTGGATAATTTCATACATTCCTCCATTTATGAAAATCGTATTAAGTTGATTGACTAAATTGATAATATTATTGTTTCAGCGTGAAAAACCTAGCTTTCAATCATCAATTGTATAACAATCTTTTTAATGAAAAAGAGACTGCTCAGATCGAAATAATCTCTGAATGTGTTTCACAAATCTAAAAACAAAATAGAAGTTTAATAAAATTGCTTTTCTTAAATGAATAATAGACATGTATATTGAAAGGAAAAAGAAACGAGTGTTTGTAAGTGTCTTACCCAAATTTAAATTGTCTAGTTTATTTTTCTTTTATTGTTTTAGAACGTTTTTATTCAGCAACTGCATGAAATGCATAAGGTTATGTGAAATTGTATTAACACAGGGTAAAATATTTCTTAACTTACTTTTTATCAATCAGATTTTCACTTTGTTGCACAAGGAAAGTAGATATAACGCATTCTTGTCATTATTGTCATGTTTATATACTGTATATATTCAGTTTAAATATAACAACATACATATATGTCCATTTCATGACCTCATTTTAGCCCCGCTTAAAAAGTGGGGAGGGGGGGGTTATAAAGTAATCGTGATGTCCGTCCGTCTGTATCCCTTAGGGTACCCATTTCTCATCCGCAACTATTCACTTTGCACTGAATAGAATTTGATGACACTTTCACAGGATCTTTTATTACATACTGCCATTGTGCACCTCCTATTTTACATTCTGATCTTGGGTATCCCATAGCAAAACATGGACACTGCCATTATATTCATTTGGAAGGCGGGGATATCACTTAGTGAGCTCATTGCTCACATTACCTCCAAGTATTGTCGGGATGTTGAATTTTGAGTTCTTTTAATTTATACAAATTGTTATGTAATTTCTTTTAAATGAATTGTCTTGAGTTTAACGCTTCTCGGAAGATGGTACATAGTGAAGGAAACTATATATTTTTACAGCATCAATGCTAATTTGAATGCTTTATTGTCTTGCTTAAATGAATGCTTCTTATGCTTGCTGATTTAATGCTACTTATCCTTATCCTGATGCAGTTTATAAATTTAAAGGTCAATTGAAAAGCTGCCGGAAGTAGCATCATTCTACTGGAAATATTCACTGAATTTCAGCATTGCCATTAAAAGCAATAAAAGTGCCTTATATGATTATTTAATCATTATATCTATACCCCCGCTTGAAAAGCTGGAAGGAATATAGTAATCAGTATATGTCCGTCCTTCCGTCTAGCCGTCCGTCCGTCCGTCTATCTATCACACTTTGAGTACCCATCTCTTCCGCAAGTCCTCTTATACCATAGAGTGAAATTTAATGAAACTTTCACAGAATATTTATTATAGATTGCCATTGTGCACCTCCTATGTTACATTTTGATCCGAAACAGATTTTTTGGGTTTTCCGGCCACAACAAAACATGGATTTTGTCATTTTAACCGTATGGGCGGCGACAGGGTACATGTATCATTTAGTGAGCTCATTGCTGACAATACCTCTAGTTCACTTTGTATCTATAATTTTCATAATTCAATTAATTGTCTTTCCTTTTTTTTATTAATACTCTGATGCTAGTAAGATAATGCTGATTTTTAGTAGGTCAGTGGGCACCTAATGAAATATCTTTTTTAGTTCTTTATTTCCCAGATGCTACTAAAAACATTTTTTTATATAAATTATTAATCAAATTGGCAGCTCCCAGGGATGGTGGCACTGACTAAGCACCATTACACTTACAACAATGTAAATATATGCAAGGCATTTCTCAGAATGCTTAAATAATATATATGCAAACAAAGAAATAATGTTCATACACTTTTCATATAACAAATTCTGTATAATTTTAAAGTAATATTTTACAATTTTTATTTGTATGCAAAATATATCATAAATGATCGTTTTGATTATTATTTCAAAGGGGATGTAAATCTTTCGCCATCTCAGATTCGCTTATTTTACATGTCTTCTTATTTATATCCTGAGGGCTGGTTCCCTCTAAAAGCATAAATATTTTTATTTTTTAAAATACCATTTATTTTTAAAAAGAATTTTACACTGTTTGTCAATAATTTACCTCGTTGCATTTTTTTTTCATACGTAGAACATGCTCTTCCATATAGAATCAACTAAGATATATATATACTCCGTATATGGATACATCTCGGTGATGAGGTATATTGTTGTAAAAGTAAGAGAAGTCGACGATTGAAGAGCTTAAGTCATCAGGTTTATCAGAAAGCTTGATTGTAAAAATACCATCAACGTCTTTTTCCGGTAAAATATCCAAATATGAAAGATGATTTTTATCTAAAGTCGGGTACATCAACAAAAAACATTAGTCATGAAGAGCTAATTTCTAATTACATAATAACGTTACATAAAATAATACAACAATCATGCGTGATAACAAGAAAAAGTATTTAAAAATTATACCACACTACTAAATATCATTATTTTCCTCCGTGGTGCTTTACAATGACATGGTATTTTTTACATTAAGGCCAACAAACTAAAAATAAAATAAACCCTGTTTATTATAGTTTCTAAAAATAAAATTAGCGACAATTTCAACACCAACAAATTATATTTGATTTGAATTGGTTAAAGGTAGTAATATTTCTAAAAGATTCTGGTAAAGAATTCCATAGTTTTGCGGATTCATATCTAAAAGTTTATAGGTTAAAATGCTGATAGTGTTGGTCAAAGCAGATTTTTTTGCAACAAAGAAGTTAATTCCAAATACGATTAGACATTTTCTAATGATCTTTTGAATCTCGTTTTGTTATAACAGATTTCCTAAATGAAAACAAAAACAAGGCACGAGCCTTGTTTACATTATGAAGAATTCTCATACCTGTATCTCCTTTGTAAATCAACAAATGATGTTCAAATTTTTGCTAATCATTAGAATTGCCCTGGTTAGGAATTGTTAAAATTAAAATTGGTGAAAAAACTTCAGTTGAAACTGTGTTCATGCCCCTTTCTTATGGATAAAATCGTACAGGTAAGAATTTTTATAGTCAACATAAACAAAGTGCAATGCTCTTTCCTGTATTTTTCCCATTTTCCTTTTTTTTCCTGACAGATGTGTCAGACTTTGTGTCTGTGCTAATATAAGGGCTTTTCAATAAATGATGTCATCGGTGCTCTGAAAGAAACAAAAATGTTTTTTTAATAATTTAGTCTTAATGATTCAATTTTTTTCCAAAACATTTGCTTTATAGACTTCTCCAAAAATTGAACTGTCACCACAAATAAGAATTAGAACAACAAATGAGAATTCAGTTTGTGCTTTTGCAACTCTTTGCTCTTTTCAGACCTTTGCTGTTATTGTCAACTGCGTCGTATTGTTAATTTGCTGTCAATTTTTTTGCAAAACATTTGCTTTCTAGACTTCTCCAAAAATTGAACTGTCGCCACAAATAAGAATTAGAACAACAAATGAGAATTCAGTTTGTGCTTTTGCAACTCTTTGCTCTTTTCAGACCTTTGCTGTTATTGTCAACTGCGTCGTATTGTTAATTTGCTTTGAGGGTTTAAAGCAATGTATTGAAGTGTTGTTCAGACAAACATGGATAACAAAAAGTCTGCTTTTTAAAGACTACTATATAGATATTCTTATATGCTATCATTTTCAGTCATTACTGAAAAATAGAGTACTTAGCTCTTTTTTTTACAATGTGATCTACCCCCCCCCCCTTCCCCCACAAATGATGCATCTAAACTGCCTATGAAATTTGCACTGTTTCTGAAAGTCACTCAAATATCATCCGTGATAATGTGTTGAATTTTGGCAAACAATGCAATGATTGTTGTAAATCCTTGTCGCCAAGGACGGTACACATTTTTGAACCCAGTATATTATTTTTGTTATCCATATACTGAAATCCATCTGCTTATGTGTCCATAAAACTGACTTTGGTTACTGTAAATTTCACATATTGCAGTGAATTTTTCTTTTGGATTCTTAACATGTTTTACAGCAGCTTTAATGAAGCGTTTAATTTCAATCTAGTTAACTGATTCATTACCAAGCATTGATAATGCATTGTCTCGATTAGCCCCTTCTTTCCCAGCTTCTCATAATGAGATTATATGTAATAAAAAGTGGTCACATCAACTGTTATCAATTCATTAAAGATTCAACCATGAGAGAAAGTCAAGCTCAATGTCATATGGCTTATATGATGTATGTCATAATGTTCAGGACATTCATTGAACAGCCCTAGTATTATCTCTGTAAAAAAATATATTGTATTTCTGCTGTTATGATGATATATTTAGGAAAATAAATGTACTGCAAAAATACTTCATTCAGATTTTTTTCACGGAAATAAAAATAGGAAATTAAAAAGAATAAACAAATACACTTTACTTCAAAAACAGTCTTTTGCTTCTATTTCTTAATCTGTTTCGCTTCTTTCTTCTCCATCTGAAATGGAAAGATTTCACTCAAAATAAGAGCAAAGGAAATGTTATATTTCTACTCTGGACTGTATGGCGCATGGTGAACTCGGTTGGTTGACTAAGTATATTTAATTACTTAATGTATATTATTTTATATTGATGCAAATATTAGCTTATTATAACAAGAAATGAAATTATGAAGTGTGCTGTTGAAAGTGAGGGATTCTCATTTCTAATTTGTGGGTTTTGTGGTAGGTTTCTATATTTTGATAATTAAAGTGTGTGGTTAATTATTTTTCGCATAGACAGCCAACGTTTTGACGACCAGACGCCTCTTTTAACTGGATGCCATAAGATACATAAGATGCATATAACATCTATAGAATCACTTCGATTTACTTCAGAAATAAACAAAGTTATTTAGTGAACATGGCGTTATGAATAGCAATTGCTCCGCTGGCATATTCCATGATGCGCGTTAGCGGACTTGTTGCACAGAAAAAATATTTGACGACATACTTGGACAAAATGTTACAGATAATATACAAGAATCTTTACTTATGTGGTCTTCAAAATTTCATATCAAAATGTAAATTGGAATTTTGAGTGATTTTTCAGGACATATCATTTAGTCACGGAGCGGCAAAATCTTCGACGTCACAGGCATACTAAAATATATGTTATATTGAGCTTTCATTTTCTCAACAATTTCTCAAGAGTATCTGTACAGTTTGAATTACCTTATCTACTCAACATCCAAACACCATTTCTTGTCAAGCTTAAGTCTATTAATCAAGTAAATGATTTTCTTTTTTGTTTTAAAACCAAAAACTGCAGGTATTTACGACATATAGTGTGATATTGGTGAGTCTCAATCACGTTCTTTACAGTCCGGATAAAGTTTTCCTCGATAATCTTTTTCCCGTCCTCCCGTATAGCCTTTTTCTAGAAGTCTAGCGGTCTAAAATTTGCTTTTTGTGGACGAATATCACGAATACCCTAAATTACGACATGTTTTATTAAGCATATTTTGGATATATGTTGGCGATATCTCGAGCATTACACATAATTTAACAAAAGTGTGGTGCGCCGTCAATTCAGGAGACGTCATTTTCACAGTCGTTTTCACTGGAATCGCATCAGAGAAAAATCACTTTATTTCTGTTAGTACTTCAACTATCACGTTAGAAATTTAAATGCATAATAATAGAGCAATTCAAAGATACATTTGAAAAAATTGTCGAAAAATATCACGAATTATAGAAAATTAATGAGTTAAATTTTGGATTCCGCATGTTCTTGCTTCAATATTTTTGCTGTGCTCCGTACCTCTCCATCAGCGATATCAACATACCGCTAATTTTAGTAGAACTTTTTTAGAATACAAAAGTTTTCTCCAAAATTTATTGGAATCTTTAAGATACATATTTCTGTGAAATTTCATAACTATATGACGTCTGTATGAGTAAATAATAGCACAGTCCGCGTAATTTTTGAACGGCCCTCGTACATCAGGAAATCTTAAAGAAAAACTTATTTTGATTCCAACTAAAATGGTTGTATAATTCATATATTTATGGATGTACTCACCTTATATATACAATCACTGCAACTATTCCTACGAAAACAATTGACGTAACAACAATTATCCAAACTCTTTGTAAATCTCCGTTTTGATTCCTGTAAATCAATAATAAATCTTCATAAATTCGTCTTCTATTTCAAAATGTTCTGTAAAATTGTTAAACCTGTGAAATTTTGATAACTAGCACGTCTTTCACCAGTAATCTAGAAAGAGCTTCTATACCAAAATTTGGGAAAATTTGAACTGCAAATCGTCTATTGTTGTCAATGGAATAGAATGTACTATGTGTGGTCTTGTTTATGTTGTTGAAACCAAGAGGTCACTTAATAATACAAGAATATCAGTTCATCTATTTCAAATAAATCATAGGGTCAGCAGCTTTTATACAAACATTTTGATTCACCTGACAATTCTCTTTGGCAATGCAAGTTAGAATTCTCGAAAAGATTTATCACCTCAACAACAGTCCGTCACTGAGTACACCTTTCCGTGAACAATAAGGAGAATTTTGGGTTCGAAAACTATAGGGGCAGCTTTTTCCTATGGATATAATGACAATGTCGATAGTGTTTGAAATCTTTCCAGTCCACAGTGTTACAAAGTAAATGTGGTGGGACTTTTAAACAGTTCAAAAAGACTTAAGCGTAGTCATGGACATCGGTATTGACAACTATGTACACGCATGGATATTGATAGAGCATTACGATACATGATTTACCTACTTGTCTTTGTTGCTGTTTGTAGTAACGACCAGCTTTAAAGTCGTTTCAGAAAGGATAGAGGTAAGGAGACTATTTTTCTTCACTTTTGTATAGCAGGATTGATCTGGAAAAAAAAGTAACCTTTATGTTGAAAATCAAAGCAAGATTACTCGCTATTGTGAAAATATTGCCAAGACATGGTAATTTACTTATATTCTAGATCTGTTTTTAAAAAAAGGATTTTTCAGCACAGTAATGTGATTACTACTGCATTCTTCTTATCTCAGATGCTATTATAAATGTATCAACAAAAAAAATAAAGATAACGTTTTACATTTGTGTGCCTCTGTTGATTTGTATCTTATTGGACAAGGGGGATTCAAAACCAAACATTTCCGATGATAATTGTTTTGAATTCTCTGTCCTTCTACATTGTATTCCATGCAATAACCTTTGAAAATAAGGATTTTTTTAGTTGCGATAAAAGATGACATTTTTGGCTATCAACAACTTTTTATAGATACAAAGTTGATAAACTGATATATTACTGTAAATAAAACATGTCTTTTTAAAGTCAATACAGAATCAAACTCACAACTTTAATATTCGCATTCAAAGTGAAATAGTCTTTCAGTCGTTAATATATATGTCATGGAAAAGAAAAAAAAAGAAATAGGATAAGCTAAACGTAGTAATTAAATTACCGAGCATGTATTTCATTATGCTACATAATTCCCACGATTCATTTAGAAAGACATTCAAAGCACAATGGTATTTATACTGGCTTTGTTGTAAACAATTTTGCATTATATATTTGCAGTTCATTCTGGTAGCAGCTTCATTCCATTCTACTTCGCTCTTTGGACATTCATAAACAAGCCTGGCAGTCTGCTGTATGCTTGGGCAGTTAGTGTCACACAAAACCTACAAGATGTGACAGGAAGATATATAAATAAGCTAAAAACAATTAATGAGTTCAGTTGCTAGAGTCAATGGAAAGATTACACTACTTGATAATTTGATATCAGATTTGCTATTTTATGAGATATATCTATCCATTTTCAATTTTCCCAATAATAATTATTTATTTTTACAACAGAATATACAATTCAATTTTAATCAAAGCAGTGAGTAAGTACAAATTACCTGCATATCATAAAAAAGAATTAGCAGACAACAAAGTGTTTTTATAAACAGCATAATGTGTGCAGGAAACAATCTCGAAGTGCAATCCTTTATATCAATCCCATAAAGAGTTCTTTTTAAAGAGTTGTCACAAAATGTACTTCGTCCAAAAGCTTGATAATCCTACAATAGAGTAAAAGTTTAAAACTAAAAGTAAAGTAGGCGATCTATTTCGAAGTTTAATTTCATTAAAACAACAGAAATGTAAATTTGTAAATTCTTATGAGGCGAACTAGAAAAAAGTCCGAAATCGAAACTTGTTAATTCAACAAATGTGTAATTTATATTAAAGAAATAGCGGATAATTCCCCATGTACATTAATGTGCGGCGTTGAATGATAAGGTGAAGATAATGATCCTAACTGAATGGTCAAACTAAGATCCGAACGTATGCTTTTCAAATGCTTCTTTCTATTCACATCTTCTTTCCTGATACGTCACTCTCGGTTTTGCAGGATTTCCGTGTATACTTAACAGTTTCTCATGATCTTGTATCTATTTTTAACACTAAAAATATCACATTTACTTTTTCAGAATATTAAAAAACATAATTATATATAAAAATATAATTTTAAGAACACGTCATGTGGACCCCCATCCTTTCAGACGCACAAACATACCAAAGTAAAACTAATTAGTCGAAGATTTCTCATTTCCTTAACAAGCTTATTAACTCAAAACTTAAACCAACTTCAGTTCACCGTAAATAAAGACTAGACGGGAATGAGTTGCATGCAAAATAGGACATCATGACTGTAATGTTTAACAAAGGGATAGAATATCGTGAACTCAAGAAGAATCTGAAAAGAGATAATGTAGCTAATTTAATTTCAAACGGTAAATAGTTCAATAATATGATTTGGAGCTAGATGTATAATAAAAGAAAAAAAATTTTCAGGCACTTAGACTTAACTATCTCTTATACAAATATTGTAATAAGCATGGAATATGTTAATATGTTGATTATTATATATAGAGAACTTGACCGATTTTTAAATCAATTATGAGTAAATGAAAACGAAAGTAAATCCCAGGAAATTTTTAATTCTTAAAAATAGCTGAGTTTAAAAAATAACTTAGATAATGTAGGATTTTAAACAATGTTAAATAGTCGGCTGTGGTAGCACAGTCGATAGAGCGTCTGATCGAAGATCTCGGCGTTGGGCGTTCGACTCCTCGCCGAGGAATATGCACATATGAATGATTTTTCCGATACATCCAAGATATTTAAATCCTACATTTAGGTATATGTCCCCAACACTGGTCAGTGCTGAAAAAATAAGTATTTGGTATCCTTTAGATAAACTTCAAAGTCCCCAGCTGCTTAAAAAGATTTGTAAAATGAAAGATAAAAATAAACATAAAATCACCCGAAATTAAACATAATGTTAATTATAAAGATGCATGCAAGACGTAAAGTGGTACTTTCTTTGCATAGCATTCAAGGTACCTTTCTTGCACTGTTTACTTCAACTTGTCGGCCAGGACTCCTAAAATAGTAAACAATTATCATTTGACCCTGACGCATTAAAGTAGGACGAATTGCGCAGTTGAATGTATTGATTCATACAGCACAGACTTTGGTGTTGTACTGTAATGTGTTTGATAATGCTCCTATGTGACCAGCAAGTTGAAAGGGGGGGGGGCTAACTGTAAGAATTTTTTTAGACCTTCAAAAATACCTGAAAAGCCCAAAAAACCTGGGGGATATTTCAGGTTACCTGAGTAACTCAGGTGACCTATTGCTATCCGTTTTTGTCCGTCGTCGTGCGTCGTGTGTTAACATTTGAACATTTTCAGTTTTTTCTCAGAAACCACTGAACCAATTTCAACCACATTCGGTATACATCATCTATGGGTGAAGGGGAACAAAAATTATGAATTTCATGGTCCCCCCCCGGGCCTGAGGGGTTGGGCCAAAAACACTAAGATTATTGCAATCTTTAAAAATCTTCTTTACTTTTGGACATCAAGCAGGCAAACTGTTGCCATGAATGTAATGAGCATTGAGCCCTCTACAAAAAATATAGATAATATAGTGAAAATGCATTATTTCTTTGAAAATCTTTCTTCTCTGCTCCGGGGTATTAAATAAACTAACTAAGTGCATTGTTATGATGAGCAAGAGGGCCTCCTACAGATTTGTGAATTTTTTTGGCCCCAGGGTCAGGGGTTCTGGTATTAGGGCGGGGCTCTATTGAATTTTAAGTGAAAATGCATAAATTCTTTAAAAATCTTCTTTTCTGCTTCTGGGTATTAAATAAACTAAGTACATAGATATGATGAGCAAGAGTGCCTCCTCCAAAATTTTGAATTATATGGCCCCAGGATCAGGGTTTCTGGTGTTAGGGCGGGGCTCTATTGGTTATATAGTGAAAAATACATTAGTTAATTCTTTGATAATATTTTCCTTTGCTCCTGGGTTTTATGCCAATGACACAAGTATATATATTTATGATAAAGAAAGGTACAATTAGCAAAGTGGTGTTTTTTATGCCCCCTGGGTAAGGGGGGTTGGGGTGGAGATTACATAGTCTGAAAATAAATCAATGCTTTGAAATCTGCTCTTTGGTATTAATGTATTAATCAACATTTTTTATGATAAAAGTTGCAAAATTTTGAAATATGTGGCCCCTGGGTCAGAGTTTTTTTTTTTGATAAGGTGCTTAACTGTATATAAAGTAGAAGTGCATTTTCTATTTAATTTGTTACTCTGATCTCCCTCCGGGTATTAAGTAAATAACGTAAGCATGCTAAGTTGATAATTATGAGAAGTAATGGTGCCTCTTTCAAAATTGTGAATTGTGAATTTCATGGCATCTGGTTTAAAACACGAACCAAATTTAATTGTTTGAAAGTTGTTACACAATAACAATGTTAAACACCGCCACTTTCCCTATTTTACCCTATTCCAGTGGCGGATCCAGAAATTCTAAAAAAGGGGGGAGGGCACCTAGATTAAGGCCGGGTTGGGAGCATAAAACCACACCAAAAACATTGATTTATCAAATAATTTTTTTTTTTACACAAAATGGGGGCGAGCCCCTGGTCCCCCTCTAAATATATTAATCCACCAGTGCATACTGCAACCTGCCTGCGGAAAGTGGGGGTATAAACCAATGCCATGATGTTAAAAGTCTATACGAAGTTTATCTTTGGAAAAAGATAACCACCTAGCTCTTCCGGTTCCGACGCCTTTGTGATAGCAATTGTTATAAAGCCTGTTCAGTCTGATGATTAATTTCGCAGGACTAAAATTTATCTCTTTCCTAGAGACGGAAACTTGTTTTTCTCCTGGGTTTCTATTGATGGTGATGAGGATCTGAATGTCTCAATTTTCTCCAATTTACTATTCATCCACCACTACATGTACATCAATTTCTAGAATACTTTTCACTTGTGCGCCAAGAAATGTATTCTCCTCTTGTACCTAACCTCATAATACTTCTACTAGCTTCTGTTTCATTTGCCAAGTTCTTCGGCTACTTCAAGAATATCTTCTTTTCCCTGCAAAAAGTTTGCTTTATGCACCTTTTGGATAGCTAGTTCTTACCATGGGTTGTCAGGTAATTCCACTTTTGAAGTCCGCATCGAATCTTACAAACAAACCAATTACTCTAACGACGTTCGATCCTGATATTTAAAGTCTTAAACTTTTTTTTCCAAGTATATTTTTAGTTTCTGTATACTTAGCTTGATTAAAATTCAAATCAAGAAATGGGGGTCAATACGCTTCTTTTGGCGCTTCAATACATTTAATTTTACTTTTTTGCACTAAAATTTGTGTCTTAATTTAAAATTACATTTTAACCTTTTCCCTCCAATATTTTTATCCAATTAAAGCATGAAACAAAATGAACTCTAAATTTGTTTAAAAAAGACACTTAAAACTTGTGACTCAGAAAAAGTTTCAAATTGCTTCGACAATCAATTATTTGACCTTTCTGCACTAATAAAATGTGATTTTTCTGGCACTGAAAATTTAATAAGCAAGAAAATTATTTTAAAGTCTAAAACTTTTTCTGATTTTAAGCAAATAGGTCAAATTTATCTTGAATATTTAGAAAAGAACATCAAAATTTGGGGTATGTGATGTAAATTTTCAGATATTACCAAAAAAAAATGTCAATTTTACGTTAAAATTGGCTCAATTTTTTCCCTGGATTTTCAGAATATATTTACTATATTTGTCACACTTCGTTGGTAAAGAGTTCATAGGAAATAATTAAATAGATATTTAAGAACCAGTATAACACATTTCACTGCAAAAACAGCTTTGTGTGCAACTAGGATGGTAAAATAGGAATCCAAAATTAACAGCACTGTTATAGTTCAAAATGGGAAAACTGATCATTTTCGTCTAAAAATCCTTCCCCAACAAAATAAAGTCCCTAGCTTAATTCTACTTGAAGGGAACTTAATCGCGGTTTTTTCATTGAATATAGTTTAATTTGCACTGTAGAATTCAGATTTAATGTTAGAACTCAAAAATGATGCAGAATTTTATAAATAAAGGACCTGACCAAAATATGCTCAAAATCTCAGGATCGAATGTCCCTAATAAAGGACAAGTCTCAATAAGGCTTATCTGTGGTTCCTGTTACTCGTCAAATTTCGAACATTTATCAAAGGCCTTAAGAATTAAATGTTATATTAACTAATGTCTTTATTATTTGAGTCTTCATCTAAAAATGCCAAATAATAGATATACGCAGCAAACGAATCTACGTTTTGAACTTGGGGTCCTTTGATTTTCATAAATATCAAAAGAAATCAGTGACAGGTACACACATTGAAGCTTTCGTAAACACCAAGCACAGGCTTGTTCAGAATCGAGTTTGATATATAATGAGTATATTATATGTGTAAATGTTGAGTAAAAATATCTTTGTTAAACAACCTTGTGCTCTATGCTTTTTAATAAAAAGTATTGTGATTTTGAACCTCTTCGCTGTCTTCATTAGCTTGCGATAAACCTCTTGAGTGTATTCGATTAAGACAACCCGTGTCGCACTAGTGTTAAATATGCGCATGCTCATTGATTGAACTCAAGTGATCTAAATAAAACATCTTGTGTTGTTTAGTGTTTGTATAAATATGGCGGGGAAAACAGTATATTCCCTGTATATCGGGTTTGAACAGGACAAACAATTGATTAACAAATAATATCCAATTATCAAATAAAGAATAGCAGAAAATTTTATACAAGACATCAAAGCTGAAATTAATTGTTCAAAAAAAATTGTTCTTTACAGATACCGGTACTACCACAGGAACCTGTCGTAACTTAGTTTTCTTTTAGGTATGGGTATATTCTTTTTTATTAAACGAAAAATGAGTACATGTAACGTCAGATGCCTGTATATATATTCTATAGATTATTTATTCTTGCAATATTATTTAAAAGGTCAATTCCTCCTCTAATTAAAATAAAAAGTAGAATAAGAATGTCTCCACATACATACATGGAAATAGTTATAAATATAATCGTGACGTACCATCGTTTTTGAAGGGGGGGGGCAAGCCAGAGAAAAAAAACGACACTTCTATTTAGTTGGAGGAAGACGATGTAGGTTCCACTTCCTTCAGTACCAAATTTTATTCATACGATACGACTTCAGCCTTGCTTGGCTTTACTGTAACAAAAAGGGAGAGGAAGCAATCGGTGGTCTTTCAACGAAGATTTTTAAAAGGAAAGAGATGTTTGGGAAAAAAGTGTGGGGAGCGCTTCCACCAGCTGCTACGTGCCTGTATCCCCCCCCCCCCGGTAAAATTTTGCACGAGCTATAATAATTGGTCAGAAAAGTACCAAAGCTGACATTTTTCATTAATATAGTGTTAGTCATAGGATGTGAGAGACATATAATTTTACAAAAAAAGAAAACTTGAGCGTATGTGTTTTTCATGGTCTTACTTGGCTGTGGATTTTAATTTTGAGTCTGTAAATTTAATGTTCAATATTTCAACTAATTTTTTTTTTTTGAAAAAATACACATGAAATTGTTCAGTAATTATTACGATTGTAATTAAAGGCTGATAAGGTAATTTTTATATACTTATAACATTCATTGTAAACAAAGAACCGGTTGGTTCTGGGGACCCGACCTCCATTTTTATCCGGGCTTTTTGCTCAAAGAGCAACTGCCGGCTTATGTGATCCTGTTCAAGGCAGGATGTTGACCCCATAGTCGCCATTTTAAAGTTACGTGTAAAAAATATAGTTCTTACTCTCAACCGCGTTTGAGATAATACAAACGCTAAATAAAGCAACAAAAATAAAACGAAGTTTTATCTATATGAAATAAACATAAGTAGTTATGACTTTGAAAACTTCATAAGTCAAAGAACATAGTTCATTAGCGTAAGGATTTTTGATAATCAGTGTTACCGTAGTTCTCTACACATACGAGGTAAAGCAGGAGAGGGAACCAGACTGGCCTGTTTATGTACATTCAGCTGCGGTACCAGATTAATTCTGATTCTGACAATATTGGACCGTGGTATTAGGATTGAAAAACTCACTGTCAGTGTCTTATCATTTATATCGATAGTTTTAAAATAATTTTTTCATCAGAATATAAACGTGATTCATGTAAGAAATCTATTCTACTCTGTAAATGAGCCCGGCTCTCTGTACTTGTGAGTACTTTGATTATAAGCTTACAATGTAATACATGCATGTAACTGAAATTGCTCTCACATTTGATCCTGCAATTATGTTAAAAATTATAAATAATAACAATTTAACTTCATTAGGTAATAAACACGAGATATCTATGCTGCGATTGTAAAATATATCAAAATAATTTTAGTGAATCAATATGCATCTATTAGACACTTTTGTAAACAAGGGGCCCGTTTTACAATAGAACTTACACCTAAGACCAAAATTGATTCTGCGATTTTATACTTCTTTATAAGAATTTAGAATGTTTCTATGGTAACAATTTCCAAAAAGGTTAATTTTCAAAAATTCATAATCAATATAAGTTTTTGGTTTTAGTCGTAAGTTCTTTTGTAAAACGGGCCCCAGAAGTTCGGGCAATAATTATAGGCAGATTAAAAAAAAAAGATAAACTTTATTGAAAAAAAAAATTAAAAACTGCCAATGATAAACATGATAAAACAGACGTAATTTTAAGGGGTTGACCTAAAAACTAAAAAAAAAGGGGGGGGGGGGGAGGGATATCAAAATTATAATGCAGACTTTTTTCATTGACGTTGTAAATTTCTAATACTAACACTGACAAATTTATGCAGAAACAATTTTCGCATTAACAATGCGACTTTACTTCCTGCCATTTATTTCACCTGTTACTCCAGGTAAACTGAGGAGTATACTCGCGTAACACGGGTTGATCACCTGTGTCGAAAATAGTTTGTTTTATTTACAACTCTAGTGACTCGTGTAACCCGTGTCGCTTAATCGAATATACATGTACCCCTTTATGACCTGTTTCGAATCACAATAAGCCACGTGGTTTTGTGTCGTTACGGGTAAATGCCCAAAGTAAACGTGCTAGCTAGCGTTCAATTGAAACGTACTCAGCCTTGTATCGGTCAGCATATGGACTTGTTTGGTTAATGTTATTATAGTGGTTCATTCAAATTGCTAGAGTTTTGTGAATATAAATTGTAATTGTTGTTAATTGTGAGTCTTGAACATAAATTCGTCTTTGAAAGGAAAATATTATATATCACGGATTTTCTTTTTATAGTATCTAATCTAAATGTCTTCACCCCTTTACATGTACCAGGAAAACCGTAGTCTGATAGGGGGAAATGTTCCGGCATTTTTTTGCGCGATTGGTGTTAAAAATTGGCTTGTAGTTTCTATATGTTTAACTATTCATTATAAATGCACATTGATTTTAGTAGCAATACTTTGTTATACACAATGAATCATGGGGAATTTGTTTAATTGTCATCATTTTCAACACTGAAATTAGGAAGAGCTAAGTATAAAGCAAACTAAGATCAAATCGTAGAGTGACAACAAGTATGAGTAAAAAGCTTATTGATTGAACGAAGGATGTAGGTAAAATTCCTGGACAAACTAAATTTTAAATACAAAATGTGTCATTGATATTTATTTTTAGCATATTTGTAATCCTTAACTAAATTTGAATTATAAAATTAATGTAAAATTATTTTCAATTTTAAATATATATTTACATTGTACATTTATGGCTTCATTATTAGACTTGAGATGGTGACCCGGAGTACCTCGAAATTTTCGTTAAAAAGTTAATCACTTTATAAATTTCATTTTTACTCAGTAAAATTCCGCAAACATATGGCCGGCTTTAACATAATTATGTTGAAAAAAGGTGTAACGTCAAAATTTTAAAATTTGAACGATCAAAATTTCGAAATGGCTGAGAAATCGAGGATCGGTATGGTGAAAACAAGGGGACGTTTTCGGACAGAGTGGAGCAGAGGGCAGCATTAAATTCTGCCTAGACATCGGTAAAACACCAACTAAGACCCATAAATTTTGATGACAGTCTGGAAATGTTAGTAAAAGAAGCCGTTCTGTGGTATTTTTAAAAGTGACATGTAAGATTTTCGGGCGGAAGGAACAGTTTACAGAATTATATTCGTAAGGAAGACCATCATTCCGAGATTGCAGAGCTGAAAACAATGAATTTCGTAACGTGACTTTGCCGTGTATATTTCCGTAAATTAAGTCGTTTTAAGGACGGATGATACAAACAAATTTTATTATAATATTATGTCACAAGTTTAGAAAAGTGGATTTTTTTTCTCCTAAGAACTGGAAAATGACATAGACTTGGAAAATTTTAATCATATTTCAATATAATTTGAAACATGGACAGATCACACTCAGTAAAGGTTTACAGATGGGAAAAAATTCAGAATATGTTATCTTGATGCTAATATAGTAATATAAACTTTAGAAATGTATACCAAGCCAGTTGAATTTTATTTGGAAAGACAAGACGGTAAAAATCAGCCCATGTATTAATGCTGATTTTTTGTCACTTCGTTTTTTCTCATAAAATTCACCTGGCTTTGTATATTTTTATAAAGTTTATATCACACATTTAGCATCAAATAACCTCTTCCGAAATTTATTTTCAATTGTAGACCTTTCCTGAGTGTGGTTTGACTAAGTTTGTTATTTTATTGAAATACATGTATTAGTAATATTTTTCAAATCTATTTCCTTTTCCAGTTCTTAGGAGAAAAAAGTCTAAGCATTATCCACTTATCTAAACTTGTGACATGATATTAAGTCTCCTCAAAAGAAAAAAAAATATTTGTATCATTCGTCCTTAACGCTGACAGAGTTTTGATAATTTGCAGGATCAGAGACAGGAAGTGTTCAATATTATTTTACACATGAAACCTGAACAGTTAGTAAACATTTTTGATGACTGGTTAAAGCGGTATAAGAGATGTATTGAGTTGAATTGTGACTATGTTGGTAAAAGTTATATGTATTTATGGCTTTTGACATCAGATATCTTCAAGGATTTTCGTTTTAGTGCTCCGGGTATAAGTGTGTGTGTTTGTTGCATATTAATAAAATGAAACGTGAATTTTATGAAAAAAACAGTGTCATATATTTTGTCAATGTTTGTTTTTAATTGTCAAAGTTGTCCACGAACTTTACGGACAATCCTCGTGTCTTGTTTAACGTCTCTGTCGAGATTGTTTCAATCTTACTGAGACGCCACAACTTGTTGCTGAAGTTCTAGGAATATTGACCTATACTCGGCACTCAGGGTCATTGAACTGTGAGGGATCTTTTTCGTTCCATGTCCCACGGTGGGATTCGGACCCGCGAAGTAAGGATCAACTCCTTATTCTTCGTCTCTGACGAAGGCGCTTTTACCACTGCACCACGCGAGCATTATGATTAAAAGACATTGATATCGTGAGACAGAAAATAGTTGCCAAGAATTTGATACGGCTACCATATGCAATTACACCTACAAATGTCAAGCAAGACCTAATGTTACTAAAACACATTCACAGAAATAGATTGATAATCAAAAATATGAAATCTATATTCCCTCATAACATATAATCATAACAGAATTTTAAATGGGAGCTGTGGCAAGCATGATCTTAAAATTTCTCCAAACTCCCTACGATGAAAGTCTTTGATACGTTCAACTCAGATCCACAAAAGAGTGGTTTCAACATGCCATGGTTACTATTTCAACATATCCTTATGTCTAACAGATTGATAGTGTTCAATATATTCCGAATTCCCTTGTCAAAATCCGCAGCAAAGCAAAGCTGTGAATCACTTTCATTTACGATAACTTAAATTAGTGTCACTACGCGAGTCTGTCTGCTTGCGATTATTTTATTCTCGCATATATTTGTATTCTTATGGATTATATATATATTATATATATATATATATATATATATATATATATATATATATATATATATATATATATATATATATATATATATATATATATATATATATAACCCATAACTCGTGAAAAGTAGTACTCGTTAATAAATTCCAAGTTAACATCTTGCGAAACAAAGATGTCAGAAAATTTAATGATCTACAATTTTGTTTGCTTCCGCCCATGATTTTTATGGTAAATGTAATTCAAACAATGATAATTGAAGATAACCAACAATCGATGCTCAAAAATCCATTAGAAAATAACCTACTAATTCAGCCAATCAAATGCTTCTATTTCTCTCGAAGAATTGATTCTTCATGGTGAAGAATTCATCTATTTCTGAAAAATTCAACGCTGTCTGATTGGTTCACTTGAGAGTTATATGGGTGTGTCTTCATTGATCTTTGTTCAGCACACAAAAGGAAATTATTCAAAACCCACGTGCTGTTTACAATCATGAAATTTAAACTTTCTAAGCCTAGCTACATTTTATCCCCACTCATGACTGTAATCTTTTGTCGCCTTTTTGAATATTATTTTTTTCACATTTCGGTACATACAGAAAATAGAACCATTGTCATGTATATCAGAGACGAACCTTGTCTTTCAAGACAGATTTGAGGATAAATAACACAAGCTTTTTTCAGAAATCAGCATTATCAGCCCCCCTCCCCCACTTTTCTAGCAAATATATACATCATATACATCATATGGGCATTGAAAATTAGGAATTTTACCTTTGTTTGTTGGTTTAGCCCCCCCCCCCCCCCCCTTCAATTTGCTTCCGGGCCTATGGTATTCATTAGTTCAGTAAATTTTATATCTCCACTATACCATTTCCCCAGTAAAGGTATTTTATATAATCCTGTGCTAACCTGAATGGAATGGGAGTCCATTCTGAAACCGCGTGTGTTCGATATTGATTGCGTGCTCGATATGAACAACGAACGGTCAAGTTGAGCCTTATATATGACACAGCCGTGGGAGGAGTTTATTTTTAATCCATGCATTTGATTGACCGAGGTTCTGTTCTAAGTCAGTGAGATCATATGAAGAGAAATCTTCGTCACGAAGAATGGGCTCCGCTTCGCTCCGGCCATTCTTCATGACGAAGATTTCTCTTCATATGATCTTACTATTACATAAACCATACTTGTTATGATCAGAGAAAACGCTGAAAAAAGAGGTGGAAAGCAGCCACGGACGAGTAAAAATCTATTGTCGATAGCTCACGCTTTATTTGTACTTTTTTTATGATCTGCACAATGGAATTAAATTTAGCTACCAGATAATTCAGTGTGAACATTATATGAGAGATGTATACATAATGTACCCAGTTCTTAATCTTAAATTCAAGGTTTTTTTTATCTCTACTGTATAGTCGTTGTTTGCAGCAAATCAATTTGACAACAATAACTCAATGGGGCATCATAGACAAATACTTTCTGACCGATGATGACTTCATGGTCGTTTCAGGTAAATGATTATAGTCAAATTTGCAGACAACTGCTTGTAATGAGAGTTTCATCAGGTATATTGTAATATAATAAAGCATTTTTGTGTTTTCAGATGACTTTATCGATCACTTGACGGACACTTTGTGAATTCGTAAATGTTGTAAGGAAGTCTACCCATGAAACCGGAAAGTGCATATTAAGTCATTACAACATTTTTCTGATTTATATGAATTGTATCTACATGGATATCAATGGAAAGAAATGGATATAACGATAATCTTACAAAAAATGTAGATTAACACACCAGATGTACATATAACAAAGGGAAGATAAATAGCAGTAATAGATCTCATAAAAATATATACGTAAAATACAAATCTGATCAGAGTTTAAAACAATTACTAATTATAAATAAACGTCTAAATATTATTTAATGCATTGTTAATTAAAATGAAGCAGTTTCAGTTATTTTTTCAGAATTCACATGGCAAGAAAAATGCTATTAATGAACAATTTTCTTTATTATATAATATATTTCACTTTAAGCTAAATCTTTATACAACTATTTAAAAGAAATACAATTCAACTATAAATTTTCAAGTTGTATATTTGATCGTGTACATGTTCCCTCCTTCAAAGAGTATTTTTGATAAATTGTCAAAACACACAATAAAATCAGGGAAATTATAACGATAAAAACCAAAGAATAAATGATGTTGCGTATTATTGAATTTCCAATATATATTTCCTCTTCTACAATTAGCGATGTCCATGTTGTAACGGTTGAACTAACTTTCTGTGTCATACATGTAGAATGTGAAATCTCTTTCAAATTTCCAAACGTGTCGATCTTCTCTGCTATATTTAATAAAATACATTTGAATTTTTTTAATTGTTGAACAGAGACCCTATCTAGCGTCGAAAACGATTCTTCTGTATATTATTGATTTGAAAATGAGTTTTGTTTCATAGATGATTTTTTTCAGTTTCCTTAAAAAACATGAAAAAAGCAAATGATCAATAATAAAATTTATGATGTCTTTTTGAAGACTGGTTTATTTTTTATAGAGAATTAAGTACTTCTTCAGAACTAGGAATATCACTAAAAAATTGAATAATGAAAAGAAAAACAAATATCCACTATTAGTATATTGGCAATATTTAACTACCTCGTTGTTCAGTAGCCTTGCTTATTGAAATATGTCCTTGGCGGACACTAGTTTGAGACGTAGACAATAAAATAAAAAAAAGGTTTGAAGTATCACGCGCGGTTCCTTTAGAGTCATAGACATACAACCGTGTCTAAAGGAATATTAATTACCGGGAAATATAGAAAAGGCTATATTTTGAAGCTAGGAAATTTATTTTATATTCCTTGCGTCTTGCGTCTTTCCAAGACTTATAGTTGTATCTGGCTTTTTATTTAAACGACTTGCCAGTTTACTTTTAGTTATGTACCTGTTAGGAACCATGCACGTTTTAAAATCCTTATCATATATACAGATACGTACAGAGTGTATTTGTCATGGCACTGGGTTTTTCAATGTTTCTAAAACAGCTGAATATACCTACGAATTTAGTGTCTAATTAAAGCCTACTTGTTTGTGGACATCCCTTTGCAAAGTGACAAGAAGTGTTATCACACAAACAGCTTCGTTGACAGTTGTTACCAAAACTGGGATACACACATTTATCCGTACAATTGAAACCAAAATAGCCAGTTGAACAATCTAAGGGAAAAATGTCATTAAATGTACATTTAGATTAATAACAGATTCACACAATAAAAATCGAAAGTTTCGATCGTAGCATTTTGATTTCATGAAAATGTAAAACAATATCAAAATGAACTTATTATTAAATTAATAAATACTTTCTTATGAACGTTATTTGAATATGACCATCGTTGATTTTCATTTAGCATAAAAAAAGAAGAAGAAAACTTTGTCTTTATTGATATATATAAGTGAAATCATCAAAATTAATTCTGATTTATTACGCAGAATTCTGGATTTTCCATAGCATTGTACTTTCAGCAATTAATCAGTGTAGGGATTTAGTATTCTCATTTATTCAACAAAACCAACTAGTAAATAAAATAACTCTGTGACATCTCTTTTAAGAAGTATCATTCAAATATGATGGTGGTGTATTTTTACTTGTTACTTAAATTTTTAATTATTACTTAAATAATTTCAACCATAGAATTGGCAAGATATGACAATGATGTTACTTACTTTCGCATCTATTCAGTGCACTATTAAAAATGGTACCTGCACAACAACCACGACTTCCATCTATCCTTAATTTTCAGAGAATTGCATAAATTTAATGTAGTAAATATCTTATTGATCAATAAAAATATTATTCGTTCATTTAATCAACCCATACCATGTACACATCCCATCTCGACCTGTTGTAAATTCCTTGATGCCAAACAAGAGCAAAATAATTATCATTTTCATTGGGTGATTTCTAAAGTAATCTAGTCAAATTAAACTATGTTTTTCTAAATATCACAAAAAATGTGAGGAAACTAAATAAGAACCAAACAAACAACGACAAACATAACGAATCGTTTCCTGTTCTACAAATAGCATGCCAATAGTATTTTTTTTAAATACAGTTTTCATGATAAACTACACTTATGTCCCGGTAACAAAACAAAAAATAGAATAATATAATTTCCTCATTGGATATATAGAAGACATTCTCGTGATTCTAGTCGTAATTAAGCTTTTGATACAGAAATCATCCTACAGTACGTGTACATGAATTTGTCCATTTCACAACCAATGTGAACAGTATCAGGAATAAGTTTTGAATTTATAAAATAGATTATTAAAAGAGTACATTTATTTAAAATAAACATTTGGAAATATCGCGAATTGTAACGTTTTCATTGTGTTAACAACGCATTTGTACAAATGGGTGTCAACCCTGATGTTTAGAAATGATTAGCCGAAAGCCAAAGCATATTATTTGGGCATCGATCAGTGTCACACAATACTGAACATGCTGGTCAACAATGACAATAGTTTTAGTCTATGTACTACAGAAAATGCAAAAAATTCATTTCAGGATATATTAATAATAGATAAACTATATATACATGTACTAGATAATACATGTACTAGATAATATCATTTGAAAGTTTAGTTTTTGTGATTTACAGATGTACACTCTAATATGATGTTTATATAATATAACACTTACACTAAGAAATCAGTGCATGTAAAGTTTTTTTTTCTTTTACATTAAGAATCTGTCAAGTAAGTATAAAATAATCATGACTAAAATAATAAGAGCCAGGGTCAAACAATACTAACGTGCTGGTCAACAATGACACTAGTTTTAGTCTATGTACTACAGAAAATGCATAGATTCATTTCGGGATATATAATACTAGATATATGTACTGTGGACGTACTTTTTTCCAGGGTGTCATAATTCTGCGGAATCTCAATTTCTGTTTAATCCGCGGGTAGAAAATTACGCAGATTTCTTCAGCTGTCACTATATGCCTTACACATATATAAAGTACGCTTGGACAAATTTCCGCGGAAAATTTGTAACCGTGTACATACATGTAGTGTAAATAAATACCACGCGGAAAAAGGTACTTCTACAGTACTAGATGATACATGTACTAGATAATATAATTTGAAAGTTTAGTTCTCGTGATTTACAAATGTACACTCTAATATAATATTTATATAATAAAACACTAAGAAATTAGTGCATGTAATTTTTTTATCTTTTACATAAAGAATCTAGCAAGTAAATAACCAATATAAAATTAGCATGACTAAAACAATAAGAGCCAGTAAAATTTAACAAAGAATGTTTTGAAACCGCCATTACTTAGGACAAACTCATCCAGGATATTGTATTATAGCTTGTCTAAGGACGATTTATAACCAACATAGAATAATGAACGTGGTCATTTTTCGACGTCGAAAAATGACCCTTTTTGCCAAAAGAAAAAAGTGCTATCACCCTAGAAAAGGGAAAGGCCCCCTGTAGAATTATAATCATTTGTGAATTAAAGAGGCTCAAATTTTTTAATTTTAGAGTGCAAAATAAAAATAATCAATCAAGATGACCTGTTGGCCAAATGCACACTTGAGCTTAATTGGGAATAAATCATTACATTGTACAATTCTTGATGTTTTTAAGGTCAATGCAATGATTAAGAATCCAGAGGGGACAAATATCTAAATTTATCAACCCCAAATGGCAAGGAGAATCTTGTTTTGGATTGTGCCAAACCACTGAAATCTTGTTAAAAGTCAAACATTCTTAAACAGAACTTCAAAAATATTCAGACAATATCATGGTGTATTTATCATGTTCATATATCCATGTATATTTTGTATTTTCCAGATTTCTGGAGAATGTTTGAGGGAAAAATTATCGTTTTTTCGGAGCCCCCCCCCTCCTTTAGACACATGCAAACTCTTTAATACAGGCTTTCATCAAGCTGTATTTGGATTGCTGTGTATCTTATTATTTTCGAGGCTTGATGCTGAAGACTAATGCCTGTGAAAACTCGTTCCGTCTTTTTAAAGCTATAACTAGTCGCTGAATGAAGTTTTTGATTCAAGGTAAGTTATCTATTTTCTGCAAGTTCTTCCTACTTTTTAAAATGCATGTGCAATAGCATCAGTGTTTAGCTTGTATATAAAAATATAGATATATATATATAAGAGAGAAATTCGGATCCGTCGATGAATATATAGATACGATATATGCAGATTTAAAAGCGAGATTTGCAAATGAATGGCATATTCTAATTCAATTAAGGCAAACTATTCTACGGACAAGTTGGCTTAGGAGCAAACTCTCTATAGATTTCTCGTGCAAGCGTAACCTGAGGTTTGCCCAATGGCATTTGGTTTAACCTCACTTATATTTTTTTTCTGCGTGGACATCCGCAGGGGTAATAAGGAAGCATACAAAATATTCTACCTTGACCAAATCAGTGCTACGTTATGACGTCATAGCAGGCAAGATGATGTCAGTTTTAGAATAATAAGTTTTTGTAATACCGGGGTTTAGAGATGTAATTTAAATCTAGAAAATGAATAGAAACGTGCAAACATAAACACAAATAAAATGCATTTATTTTGTGATGCTGAGTCAGTCATTTTGATGAAAATCTACCACCGATGACGTCATATGTGTATATCAAGTACCTTGAGAATATTGATCATGTCGTGTCAAGAGAATTTGGCTAAGACAGCAGGTACAAAGATACGTAAAATGGAGTTTAAAAGGAAATATTATGAAAATTGTGTGAAATTCATATACAGTTCCGTTAATTAAACAGTCAGCTATATCCGTATCCCGGTTGACCTTTCCTCTTTCATTCGAGACATAAATTATGCAACAGAACAACAATAAGCATGGTTTTCTCGGTTCAATATCATAGCCTCTCACATTGGTCTTTCTTGTTTAATGAAAATTATTATACCTTATTATAAATATTCTACACAACGCGTTATCTCATTCGTTCTAGATTATCACGTGATCGGGCCGTAAAACCTCATTTCATTAAACATTATTTTTGTCTCGTTTATTATAAAACTTCAGATAAAGTAACCCTTTTATTTCATCAAAGGTGCATGAAGTTAATATTTTCTGTATAATATTATACATTTATTGCATGATAGTGAGGGAAATATGAAGACTTATTCAGCCAAGAAAAATCATATTCCTCGAGAGCTTCGCCCAAGGGGAATATGATATTTCTTGGCTGAATATTTGAACCTTTGAAACAAACATAAACTTTCAAATTCGGCATCTCTCTCAAATTCATTTCCATTTTTTACGTAAAGTTACTATAAAACCCGTTGTTTAACACATTATCTTCAGTTTTGTGACGTAAACCAGGCTATTGTGACGTCTACTTCTCTCGGGAGTTTTCGTTCAACAAACGAGAACTATTTGCGGGAAAATACACCAAGTGTTCCGAAGAGGTGGAATACGATGAGAAGCGTGCCGATGGCCGGGAAATATGAAGGTTTACGGCCCGATCACGTGATAACTTAGACCAATCAGATAACGCGTTGTTTAGAATATTGATAATGAGGTATAATAATATGACTTATATGTTTTAATAGGATTATACACAAAGATATATTAAAAATTTTATTTCATGTAAAAGTAATTAAAACTTAAAATTTTTAAACGGGTTTGATTAACACATTCTTGCACTTTCACCAATCTTAATTTTATTCTTAAAGGCAGAGATTTTTTACCGGGTGGTAAATTCCAGGTGAGGGAGGGGCTTATTTTGTACAGGTGTGAATGCCTTGGGGGCTAGCAGTCTACCTGTGGCCATCTGTCTCCTAATCCCTATACACAGGAAGTGGTTTAATACACAGTGAAATACCCAGATGTCAAATTTTACCTGTGTTGGAGATTTTGAGACAATTTTAAAATTAGGCCATAATGAAAATATTCCTAGATTCTCATCCCCGTCCGCCCCGATTTTATACCCCCGCCTCGATTTTTTTATTTCTGTTTTTCTTCGTATTAATTCTGATCGAGATCGGTATTCATCTACCATTCTACTTTCGTTTTAAATCCCGCGAAAGTCGACATGATTTTGACAGCTGAAAAGATAGAAATTGCTGTAATACATGCGTATATATTTTAAACAAGGGTCATGGGTTGAAAAAGATTGGTGATGATGTGAAGTAAGAGATAATTGAACATTTACTATGACTTTATTTGGGTATTGTAGATGAAATTACACCTATTGATCAGGTCAATAAGAGGTCTGCAAAATTGAAAAAAATATAAAATATGAAATAAAAGCCTCCCGCCCGCCTCGATTTTTAAAAAAAATTGGATGAGAATCTAGCAATTTATTTATTATGGCCCTAGTTGTAAAAAGTTTTTTTTTTCAATTTTACTTTGATTTCTTTTTTACATTTTGAAAATACCCCTACCCATTTAAAAAATTATTATTTTATCATACTATAAATTCAAATATTAAAATAAAGATAGTTTTAGATGTTAGTGTATGTGTTGATTAAAAAAAAAAACTCCAGTAACAACCAGATTAGACTTTTAAAATTCATTCCTCCCAGGATCCCATCTATTAATAAAAGGAAAAGAGGGTTGGGTTAACTACATTTCACTAAGAAAAAATATCTAGGTTTATCTTAACCTCAATAAGATTTTGTCACCATCAAACATGCTAAAAAGATTGCTTGTAAATTCTTAACTGAATAAAAAAGGAAAATAAGTGACCCATGATTGGAAACATTATTTTTTAAATTTAATTACTTCACGCAGTGCTGCTCTGAACTTTGTCAATAACATCTCCACTTTAGACTTACCATTTAGCATATTAAAATTAATATCGAAATTTCATTTGAAAAAAAAAGTTTTATGTGCTTAAGTTTATTTTTTTAATGCATATTATATTATAATAATTTCAAATACTAAAGGTATATTTAATTCATATATTATTCATATATTATCAATATAAGATTTTCATAGTAATACAGTTTGTGTATACCATGTTCAGCAAACATCAAAGGATCAAAAGTTAATTAGAAGGTCACTATGAGTCCCAATCAAGGTGTACAGGGTATACACAGGGACCAGTAAGTAAGTGTCAATCAAGTTCCAGCATCCAATGATGGACCTTCACGCACTTGATTGACAGGGCTACCCAGACCAGGTATTTTTGAAGGCGGTGCTAAAAATCTCTGCCTTTAATACACAGTATATTGTCAGTCCGTGCAGTTGCGGTGACCAACCTTCAACCATTGAAATTTTAATGTATTTTTGTGTTAAATGTTATCAGAATATATAAGTTGTGATATTGTACAGAGAATATTAACGTCAAATTTCTGTTCAGGCATCTTTAACCTTTCAAATGTATTACTTACAATGGGAAATTATCAAAAGTAAATTGGAAAGACGAATAATGTATCTCAGTAGACTACAAATTAATACACGTATGCCATTGATACGAAAAAATGGTAGAGATCACTAAGTTGAAGTTTTTTAAGGAATGAATACATTTTCACTATTATCAATAGAGCCCACCACTTAATGAGAACATCTGACCCAGGGGCAAATGAATGAAACTCTGGAATTTCTGAATGAAGCACTCTTGCTTATCATAACCATGCATTAATTTTTTTGTTTAAAACCTAGAGTAGAAGAGAATATTTTTCAAGAAAAATTGTCCCCTATCACTTTATAATTAGAAGAGCCCCCAACCTTTTTACACCAGAACACCTATCTCGGTATAAAACAGACTTGTACATGTAGATATGACTTATTTAGATGAATGTGAAAAATCATTGAAGATAACAATTTTGGAAAAATGACGTCATTAATTTATATATATATATATATATATATATATATATATATATATATATATATATATATATATATATATATATATATATATATATATATATATATATATATATATATATATATATATATACAGGTAATATATGTACTTTGTTGTGAAAAAAATGCTCGGGTTTGTTCTTCATGAGATAAACATGTAAGCGATAAATTTAATTTTTTGAAGGTGATTTCACGCGATATCAACAATGATCAACATAGGATTATTTTTTGTGTGACCTAACAAAAATTATTCTTTTAACTTTTGAATTTTGATATCTTTTAAAAGAAAAAGACTTTGGGTATATAATTTGACAAAAGTTGAAACAATTTATGGATAATTATTTTTCAAGAAGAAAAACGAATATATATTTTTAGCGATTATAATCGGACCAAGCGGCTTTAAGAAAAAAATACACAAAAATACAGTTTCATGGTAAATAAAATAAAGCATAGAAATTTAAGTAAGAATATATGTTCACTTTCATATGTTAAAAAAGTGGTCAGCAGTGTAAGACCATCCCCCCACCCCCAACTTAATTAATCGGTTATTAACTTACTTGCTAATGTTTTTAAAGTCTGGTTAATTTTATTGTTTATAAAGCTGTCAGAATTTTAATGTAACATACACAGACACACAAATAAAATAACCAGTTGACCAGAGAGATGTATTTACGGAGTTGAAAATCATTCCATAACACAGGTGTCACGTTCAGTAGAGCGTAACTAATCCCTATCGATAGTCTCTTGATAATCATGACAAATGAAGCACTTTGTTTTCACAAGAGTAACAATTAGGGCTTCTTCATGGAATCAAAATCTAAAAGGTGTGAATTTCTTTAGCTAAAGGAAAGTATCAATTGTAATTAAATTCTTTTAATTTTTCAATCGGCGATCTTGAAAAATAATTATACAAATTGATCTAACAGGACAAATATTTCTTTTTCATAAACACAAACAGAGTTCAGCGTATCTAAAAGCAATTTTATTAATTGCATTAATAGATTAAATTTACTATCGAGGATATAATTACCCAAGCCAATGCGTTTAAAAGATGTGATAAGACCGCAACAAGGGACGAAATGGCCGCCTATTACAGTGTCAATAAGGCTGTTGGGGGAGGATTTGGGTGGCCGCTGGCCGCGTTACACAGGTGGCCGTTTATTTCAGTTAAAATATATAGGAAAAATCGTCGGGGGGAACTGAAAGTGGCCGCTGACGGTGAGTGGCCGTTGATTTCAGGTGGCAGCTAAGACAAGTTTAACTGTATTTTGGAGACATTCATATGCACATTTAATAATGCCATACAAATGTATAAGAATTATCGATAAATCATTATCTGCTTATACCTTTTACTGGAATAAATTGTCTTTTTGATGTATTATTTAAGGAATAACTAGCTCAAATAAATTTTTTTTTACTATTTTAAAAGTCGATACAATGAGTAGATACAATGGTGAACATTCTTCTTAACAATACAAGTTAATGACAAACAAGTTGCTGAAACTAGAAGATCAGCAGTCTCTTTTAAAATCAACATTTCGTACGCTCTTTGGTCAATACAATGATCTTGTCATAAAAAAAACTATTTTTCATTGAGTCAATTGCTGGCAAGCGTTTTTAGCTCACCTGAGCCGAAGGCTCAAGTGAGCTTTTCTGATCAAAATTTGTCCGTTGTCTGTCGTCATTGTCGTTGTTGTCGTCGTTGTCGTCGTTGTCATAAACTTTTCACATTTTCATCTTCTTCTCAAGAACCACTGGGCCAATTTCAACCAAACTTGGTACAAAGTATCCTTGGGTGAAGGTGAATCAAGTTTGTTCAAATGAAGGGCCAAGCCCCCTTCCAAGGGGAGATAATTATGAATTTGTGAAAAATTTATGACATTTTTAAAAAATCTTCTTCTCTAGAACCGCTGGGCCAGGAAAGATGAAACTCATGTGGAAGCATCCTCAGGTAGTGTAGATTCAAGTTTGTTCAAATCATGACCCCCGGGGCAAGGGTGGGGTCAAAATGGCCGACCCAAGTTTTACATAGGAATATATAGGAAAAATCTTTAAAAATCTTCTTCTCCAGTACCACTGGGCCAGGAAAGATGAAACTCATGTGGAATCATCCTCAGGTAGTGTGGATTCAAGTTTGTTCAAATCATGACCCCCGGAGCAAAGGTGGGGCCAAAATGGCCGACCCAAGTTTTACATAGGAATACATAGGAAAAATCTTTAAAAATCTTCTTCTCCAGTACCACTGGGCCAGGAAAGATGAAACTCATGTGGAATCATCCTCAGGTAGTGTGGATTCAAGTTTGTTCAAATCATGACCCCCGGGGCAAGGGTGGGGCCAAAACGGCCGACCCAAGTTTTACATAGGAATATATAGGAACAATCTTTAAAAATCTTTTTCTCCAGAACCACTGGGCCAGGAAAGATGAAACTCATGTGGAATCATCCTCAGGGAGAGCAGATTTAAGTTTGCTCAAATTATGACCCCTGGGGCAAAGGTGGGGCCAAAATGGCCGACCCAAGTTTTACATAGGAATATATAGGAAAAATCTTTAAAAATCTTCTCAAGAACTACTAGGACAGGAAAAATGAAACTCATGTGGAATCATCCTCAGGTAGTGTAGATTCAAGTTTGTTCAAATTATGACCCCTGGGGCAAGGGTGGGGCCAAAATGGCCGACCCAAGTTTTACATAGAAATATATAGGAAAAATTCTTTAAAAATCTTCTACTCAAGAACCACTGGGCCAGGAAAGATGAAACTCATGTGGAATTATCCTCAGGTAGTGTAGATTCAAGTTTGTTCAAATCATGACCCCTGGGGCAAGGGTGGGGCCAAAATGGCTGACCCAAGTTTTACATAGGGATATATAGGGAAACCTTTTAAAATCTTCTTTTCAAGTACTTCAAAGCTATGATTTGTGATATTTATATGGAATCATCCTCAGGTAGTGTAGATTATAGTTAGTTCAAATGATGAACGCCTAGAGGGGAGGGGGGGTGGAGTAAATTCAAGCCTGATGTGCTCAGGTGAGCGCTGTGGCCCCTGGGCCTCTTGTTTTTTTCTACTTTTGTTAACTCTTATGTACAAACTGAAATATTAAAGGACTTTTTCGTTAATAATAAAGTTGGAACAGGTCCTATTTCAAGGTTACTATACAAACTTGTTGACCACACTCTGTATGGTTAATACATCTAAGGATGTACGCTACTAAACTTGCTTCAAATTCTAAACGGCATCTACATTCTCCAGATGATGGACCACTTTTTTTGCGCAGCTGGTTTATTATCAAGACACTATAATGCCTATCAAAACCAATGGACAATGCATCAATTTTGAAAGGAGATCTCTGAAATTTGCTCCAACTGATAAGAATTAATTTCCTTGGTAATCACCTAATTTGAATATTTGTGATAAATCCATTTTATAGTAATTACTTGCAAGCCCTAGCTTCTATTTTCTTAAAATTGTATTTAGAGGAACTAGGATTTAATTCTACCTGTGGTTATCCAACTTCATAAAAATCCTTACAAACAAATATAAAGAGCGAGTTCTAGTAAATGTTTTACCAAGCCTCTTTTTTTAATTACTCATCACTAAAATATTAACAGTAACGAAGGTGAAACTTCAAGAGTGTTGTGTTATAATATTTTCGAGAAGTTATACTTTTGAATTCCAAGGAACTTTAGGAAATTTGAAATCACACAATTTTATCAAGATGAACAACATTAAAACCTACGATGTTTGGACGATATATACAAGTGCCCTCCTCGTTTAATTTAAGTCAAGTGTGGCAACGCACTTTAAAAAAATTACGCACTTTGAAAAAGCTTTCAAAGTGCGTTAAAATTGGGACAAAATCAACGCACTTTGAAAATTTTTTTCAGAGTGCGTTAAATTTTAGAAGATCTCTCAGCCCAACTCTATTTTTTTCTTATACAATGTACATAGCCGTCGGTAGGAAATTGAAAGTGGACAACCCCCTCCCTTAGATAAGCCCCAATTTTCAAAGCCAGTACTATGTATATCTCAAAACATTTGTGTCTATAGGCTTTTAAGCCCCCCCCCCCCCCCCACCAACATCGGTACTGATGCGTATGCTACACCCAAATGTTTGTATTTACATAGATATTATGAAGTTGAAAACTTTCAAATAAATAAATTTTAGTTAAGATATCATGCATTGAAGTGACCTCATCACCGACAAGTTATCAAACAGTTTCAATTAATTATTTATCATACCTAAGATTGACCAACTCATACACATTTTTTTCAAAATGCGTTAATATGGTCGACATTAACTCACTTTGAAAAGAAATTCTATTTTTTCAATGGGCGTTGATTTGGTCCCAAATTTAACGCACTTTGAAAATATTTTTCAAAGTGCGTAATTTTTCAAAGTGCGTTGTAACAGTCCAGGTTTTAAAAAAATATAATTGGATTCTCCTTTTTTTTTAATAAAAATGGAACTCGTTAATTTACTTACCTTGATATTGGTCATTAGTTAAATTATTTTAGGGAAAACAGTAATTTTTTTCTTATTGACAATATCTACCGCTGTGTGGTTTTTGGAGACCAGGTCTTCCAACAAATCTTTTTGAGTTTCCAAGGGTATAATCGGGAATCGTTATTAGTTTACCTATTTTTGCATTGAGATGAAGCAGAATTTGTTCACAATAGTGTACATTGTGCGTGAATGGAAGAAAACGTTTGCTGTGGTCTTCAATTTGACATTTACATATATCGACGATGTATTGTAAATTAACAATGGTTAATTCCATTTTAATATCGAAACGATCTATAAAAGTGAGCTTAAAATAAAAGATACCACAGGTGCTGTCGCATCTGTTTCATACTTAGTTAATTTATATAAAAAAACATAATTGGTAATCTAATAATCAAGCTTTTTGACAAACGAGATGACTCTTACTTTTCAATTGTCAGCTTTCCTTGCGTATGCAGTAATATACTTTCATCACATGTATTGTTTTGAATCAGGCAAGTTATTGACAAACAAGTTGCTGAACAAGAATATTAGCAGTATCTTTTAAACTCAACATTTCGTAAGTTATATGGTCGATACAATGACCTTGTCTTCAAATTCAATTAATCAATGAGTCAAATGCTGACTGGCGTTTTTCATACTAATTTTTACGCCAATATATACACAGTCAATTGTTGACTGATTTTTCCGTTCTTTGTCGATCATGACAATCTCACTCCTCCCTGGCACATGATTCCACCACTGAATGTTTTGAGGTCCGTGTTTGTCAGTTTTGAATTTGCATTGTTAAATTGACTTAAGAGCTTGAATACTGTTTGTTATCTCCATATATTTCACCCGATTTCTAGAAAATTCCTAAAGATTTCCTAAAGATTAAAACAGTTTAGTGGGAAAAAAGTGGGAAAAAAGTTGCATCTTTAAAAACAATCTTCTCAAGAACCACTGGGCCAGAAAAGATGAAACTCATATAGAAACACCCTGATATACTGTAGATTCAAGCTTGTTTAAATGTTGGCTACTAAGGTAAGATTAGGCCGATATGGACGATCAAAGGTCTTACGTGTAGGAAAAATCTTCTCAAACACGACAAGGCAAGAATTATCATATTGATATTGAAACATCATTTGGTAGTGTACGATTTTTTTAAAGTCATGATCAGCAGGGCTACGGTGGTGCCACAATGGACGATCAAAGTTTTACATAGGAGTATATAGATTAATTCCTCAAAAATCTTCTTCTCAAGATTAGCATAACAATGGTTGGTAATATTTTTTCTGGAAGAATCTTCAGGTATAATGTAAAGATATAAATTTGTTCAAATCAAGATCTCCTGATTATAATGGGCCATAATAGCCTGTTACTCTTATAAATAGGAGTATATATATGTCACATTCTGAAGAACAGCAAAGCCATGAATAGTAATTTTCATATAAAATCAACATTGGGTAGTGTTGATTTTATGTTGATCACAAGGGGTAGGGTAGGGCCTCAATGGAAAATCAAAATTTTAGATAGGGATATAGGTTCTAAGATGAATACATGTAATTGATTTTTAATATATATAAAAAAATATATAATACTTCCGTCGAAACAATTTATAACACTAATAAAAAAAGACAATTAACAAACTTATTATCAATTTTAGTGGATAAAACGATTGTATTCATCCTCTGAAATCATTAGATTTTGGTTTACTATGGAAAATTTTCTTAGAAGTGCATAACATTTTACCACTCTTTCTGACTATTTTACCATAAATATTTCTGTTGTCTCTTTAGTCTAAGTCTAAAATTGTCTGACTTACAGTGTTCACATAATTCTAGAGCCGTGGCTCTATAGGAAAGACATATTTAAATATTTTTCATAAATAATACAATGTATTTTATTGCAACTACCAATTAACCGGTGCATTGAATTGTGAAAAGAATTTATTTGTCTTTGTTCTGACATGCGTAAAGTCCAGTGAGGGTCTAGGAGATAATTGATTGATTACTCAAGGTGAAGCCCTAGTAATTAAGTGTTTATAACTTTTGGAATTAAAAGACGGTAGAATTGTTTGAATAAAGTTTCAGTTAGAGAGAATTCATGTGTTTAGATTTTCTAATTATCACAACTTTTACTGTGTCGGCAAAATTTTTACTGTGTTGCATGCATTAAATTTGAGTCGTTACTGTGTCGGAGAAAATTTTACTGTGTCGGGGGCAACACAGTAAAACAGCTCAAAACCACCTGTAGAAGTTACATGTAGGAGAAACATTGAAAATTCAAATATGCAGTGGGAAAAAGTAAAATTTAGTTAAAGAAATATGTACGCATCCTTTGTTATTGTTCAGTGTTAAGTTTTGTTCATATCATATCCCCTCCCTTTAAGGGGCTGTTTCGGACAACTTTTCAATTTAAACTTTTGAATGCTGAACTGATTTTGATTTTACCTATAACAGTGCTCATCTGAGCGATGTGGCCCATGGGTGTCTTATTTTAGTAGGGATTAATATATTAAATAGATATTTATATAATTATAGAAGACAGCCCCTTCAGTAAGTTCAGTTCTCTGATTAGGTATATTGACTTTGTTTATGTTTGTATAGTTATACTGTTCTGTATGCATTGTGTTAAAAATGGCGACATACTTTAATATCAATTCTCTGTAATTATCAAACGATATCAATAATGCTTGGCCACGCTACATTTTCAATTTCTATGAAACTTTTTGTGTGTACTCACATTGTAACATCATTAATGGTTTTATATTTTTTATTTCAAAAAATGTCTCGTTGCCATGGTAACGGCACCTATTGTTTCCCTTTAAATTCTTCCTAAAATTTGACCAAAAACGTGATTTTGTAGGTTTTACTGAATAAAAATGAGCTTAAAAGAAACAAGAGAATGGGAAAATCTACTTTTGTTTCAAAATTACCATTATTCCTCTCTAGTATAACAACATAATTTTTTAAAAACTGTAATTCTACGTAATGGCTTAACAACGCTTAGCTTTGGGGATTTTGGCATTTTACCAAATTGAGAAAATTACCATTCTTTACCCTTTTTCAAAGCGATTTTTTAATACTTTGCACACTGATTTGAAATTCAGGAAACAGTGCATTGTATAGATGGTACTTAAGTTAGTTTAAACACATTAAAATATTTATGGGACATTTAAAATTTTTTTTTAAAGCTGATGAAAAATTACCCAAAATCTGCAAAATTTCCGTATTTCAAGGAACATATGCACATTTCATTAAGTTCATATAGAAAAAAATGTTCCTTTCTACCTGTTTTGATGTCATTTACAGTAATATTAGTCCATATCTAGGTGAATTGTCATGTAAAAATATTCACATCCCATTTCAAAGAGCATTAATACATGTAAATATGTTCTTAGATAGGAGAAATGTGAACACCTGCACAAAATGCTCCCCCCCCTTTCCCGTAAAATTGACAATTTTGAAGTACATGTAGACTAACCAGGGCATGTTTCAAGTTTCCTGAAACTATCCCCTTAGATTGAAACTAATATGAAATAAAATTTCCCTATCCATTCTGTATTACTATGGAAACAGGAATGCAAGATTTGTTACCATTGAGACAGGAATACCAGATTTTTAAACAAAATGGCTGCATTTAACGTAACAATATTCCCAAAACAATACTTATTTACTCTTTTATAAAACCTGTGTAATGAGTTTAATGTGAATGTAAAATAAATTTTTGGGCATCTTAAATTTGCATCTTTATGATGTTGCAAAAATATAATGCATTTTGTAATGCTATGTCAAATAATTGCAAAACCTTGTGGCTTTTACTTTTTCAAGATTTGGTCAATCTTGAAAAATTCTGAAATGAAACTAAAACAAGCAGGACATTCCTAATATTTTACTCATTTCAACTTGTTACTTTGTATAATCATTTATTTAATTCATAGATTCATAGGCAACTGCAAACCACAGATACTTTAAATAAAGTCAAAAATTTACCCCCCCCCCTTTCTGATTTTTTATGAAACTTATGAAACACGGCTTTAAACTTGAGAAAAATTACATTGGTTTAAAAAAAAAATCACATCCTCTTGGGTAAGTTATCTTGGATTTAAACATAAATATCCAACAATGGAAAACTTTAAACATAGTGTTTGGCATATAATTAATAATTAGGTTTGCAATGGATCTTTTGTATTCTGTAAAGTCAGTTGAAACAATGCTCCCCTCTCCCCGAGACACTGTCCCCCACAAGTATCATTTTAAGGAAGTTCTTCCTTTCATTTTACTAGGTTCCTGCCAACATCTCATCACACCAACTATATCAATCTCCTTTTCTTTTTTCTCACATGTAAATATAAATTCTGAAAACAAGAGAACTTTTCGCTTTTTTTATTTTTTATACATGCAACATTTAGAGTACATTTATTCTCAACTACGGTACATATCATTAGATTTACGTGACAAATTCTACTGCTTCTGCTGCTCTGAAAACCTTGTCTCTGATTTTTCAATTTTAGAGTTTTTGTTGGTCAGGCATGTACCAGTAATGACCTACATTGACATACACAAGTAACACTGATAATTAGTTAATTAGAATTATGCTGAGTTGAGTTTTTTTGGCAAGGTACAGGATAAAGCTTGATAAGTTCTAAAACATTTTGTTATACAGCATAAGATTTGAGGATGCCATCACATAATATGATAAACATGTTCCTATTATATTTGAACTTTGACATCTCAAACACTTATATCTTGAAGACAGTGGGTACAAGTATGTTGAAGTAGGTTGGAATTCAGCTTTCACTTGCCTGGTTTCAAACCTAAAACATGGCATCCCTTCTCAACCTGCAATGGTAAATAATTCCTGCACTTTCCAATATACACTGATTTCAAGCTAATTAAATGTGTATGTAATCCTTTAGAAAGTTGTTTTCCTTATTTTAGTATAATAATTCTTCCGTTACTGTACAGGTATTAAATTTTGTTTAAAAAAAAAGAAATAAGCAAGGTTTAAATTTAGATTTAAAACTGAAATATTTTTTAACAAATTAAGGACAGATGATACAAACAAACTTTTGTCAAAGAATTTGAAAATAACAACTTGGGTCATGTTTAAATCAGAAAAATTAATAACTTTCTTCAAGTAATTTTTAATTTTTAATTCATATTTGCATAAAAATGGAATTTGAATTGATAAATATTTGTATAGATTAATAAGGATAGTTTCAAGAGGGCAGACTTTTGAACATCACAGAAGGTTTACAATTTCTTAATATTCTAGAAATTTATTAATAGCATCATTAATTTGCAATTTAATTATGCCAAAAAATATATATCAATCCAGGCATCCATTTTTTGTTTGTATCATCTGTCCTTAATTTACTTTCATATTTTAAGAATGGTTACCTTGAAAAGAACAAAATCTAGGCTGTCCACTTTCTTGCAGAATGCACTTGAACTTCAGTCATGGCCTATTTGGTCCTGTTTTGATTTACTGGTCTTACTTTTTCTTTATTCATCTTATATGGTAAATCCTTTGATGAAAAAATGATGAAAATAATCATTTTCCTAGGAACATGATCAAAAGGAAAATTCATTTCATTCATACACAGACATGCTCATGTGTGTGATCATCTTACCAGTAGTGAATATTTGCCTGAGTATCAAATGGTTTGTTTAGAATATTATAAAACATGGTCAGTGTGTATAAAACAAATATCATTATAAATCAGAGGTGAATATTCTACATGTACATGTATATAGTTTTATTATACCCTCCGCTTGAAAAGTGGTAGGGTATACTGTAATCGGTATGTCCGTCTAGCTGTACGTCCATCTGTATGTATGTCCGTCTGTCTGTTACGCTTTAGGGTACCCAGCTCTTATTATCTGCAACTCCTCTTATACCACTGCAATGAGTGAAATTTAATGAACCTTTCACAGAATCTTTATTACATATGGCCATTGTGCACCTCCTATTTTACTTTTAGATTCGACACATATTTTGGGTTTCCCGGCCACAGTAAAACATGGATTTGTCATCAGTCATAACCATATGGGAGGCAGGGGGTATCATTAAGTGAGCTCATTGCTCACAGTACCTCTAGTTAAATTTTGTTTTAACACTAATACATATGTACAAGTGTACATATATATATATTTACTGTTTGCTATTTGAAAAGATTATTATTATTCACACAAAACTGAACTATAGGATTATACAGTACCGGTACTTCACAGACGAATGAAAGAGTCTATATAAACAAAAATAACTCAATATTTCCAGTGCATTCTTTACCTAGATCTATTTTGTCAATACATATACCGGTAGTACAGTTTTGGATATATATAATAAATTTAAAGTTTAAATGATAGAAGCTATTAAATAAAACAATGACATTAAAACAAACATGCTGTTTTCCTATTTTCTTATGCTTATGAACATCACAATGCCATATTTTGCTGATATATAGAATAATATTTTTTAAAAAAAAACTTATCTACTTTATGCTTGTGCTCACACATAATAAACGTTTGATGCACTTTTTTTAATAGAAACAAACTTGCTCTTGTTAAATATTTTATCAGCACAATTCTGTAAAATATGTGCCTAATGCCAATAAAGAATTGAAATAACAGGATAAACAATGAATGAAAACTGACAGAAGTGAAAATTTATATTATAAAGATAAATAATGTTCACTGAAAAGTCTCTCTCAGCACATCATAAAAAGTAAACCTACTGAATGGCACAGATTTTATACAATCTCTATCATGTCTATATAGACATTTATATTTCGGGGGGGGGGGGGGGGGAGGGGAAGAGTTCAGCTGTATTAGCAAGTGATGTTTATATGTTTCAAAATAATTTTTATTAATAAGAATAATTAATTCATTGGTCAGAAAGTCAAACAGACAAAAGGTATAGTTATTAGTTCGCTTGATTTGATATGGACCACTGACCACTACCGGTAAAACAACTGTGTATTGTAAGGCAAATAAAATTAAGAAAATATGCATTTGTTAATCTTGATATTTTTCTTCATAAATTTACCTTCTGTCTTCATTATTTAAGATGTCTAGCCTTCTTTTCTTCTTCCAGACTGTAAAACTTTGATGAGATCTTTCGCCAGAAAATGTTCATTGCTGTTTACTAAATACACATTGTACCTCCAAACGTTAGAGAGTAGTTCAAGGGAAGTAATTAGGAAGCAAAAAATGCTTCAAAATGTAGAAAAAAGTTATCTTTACCTTTGAATTCCTTTTACATCTCTGAGTCTCCCACCAATATTTTACATATTTTGATATAATCAAATATCAGCCTTTCATAATTAATTATTACTAAATTTGTAATCAGTGTGCCTTTTTTGTTTTAAGCCTCCAAAAACTCCACTAAACCAATCACATATCTGATATGTTATAATATGTGAAATGGCCATTCTAATGCAATTGTTTTGTAAAACACTCTGTGATTGGCTAATGCACTGATGTTTGAAGCAGTAAAACGAGCATTAACGAGCGTGAAAGCTTTTTCATTGTGACGTCATAATAGAGCGACGCAAAAATACAATGCTCCGTGACGTATTTCATGTAACAAAATTCAACAAAATAAGACGTAAACAACAAACAAAATGCATGGATTGCATTAGAATGGGAATAACTAAACTTCTAATTTGGTATTTGCGACCGTTAATGCTGATTTAACGGTCGCAAACATCCGTTTTACCGGCTCCGCTTACGCGTCGCCGGTAAAACTCAGTTTGCGACCGTTAAATCAGCATTAACGGTCGCAAATACCAAATTAGAAGATAGTTATTCCCTAATTTACTATTGAGAGATTAAATCAAAACTACAGATATAATTACTTTAATCTGTAGTATTAGATTTAAATGATGAAAACATTTTAAGTTATCCCTTTTCATTTCTGGACACAGTTTTTCTTGATAAGTACACGTTTTTCAAAATTAACGAAATTGAGAATTTTGCACCCCGTTTCTATGGCAACCAAGGGTCTATTTCATAAACCCACTTTAGATTTTACAGTTAATGACATAGCTGTTTAAAATTATTATAAAAAAAATCAAAATGTTTTTCCATGCGTGGCCAACCAATTTTGATAATTACAGAGAATTGACATTAAAGTACAAAAATAAACAAAAATTGATGCAATATTTAAAGTATTAAATTGCATATCTCATCAGTTTAGTAAGTTACAAAATGTTTATATATCTGCTGTAAGGTAGTCACATTGACTAAATTCCTGAACAATTTATATATAATGAGCTACACTAGTTGTACATGTACAAATGATTACGTTGTCATGCATTGAATCTCACTATATATCTTATCACGCATGGTTATTAAGACATTTGGTTCAGGGGTATCATGAAGGTAGGTCAATGTTAGCTCATTAGGTATGGGTTATGGTTTTTTTTGTTGATACCACGAATTTATTGCGGTTAATAAATTAAATTTATGGTAAAAAAGCATGGCATAGATATGACCAAATTGCATCATTTGATTCAAAGTTGAATATATATCTAGATTACATGTATTTGATTCACAAATCAAACTCAATTCAATCTTACGGAATACAGCTATACATGCATGTTCATCCTGAAGGACTAGGAACTTTTAGGTGATAAAAGTAATTCCGACCAAGTTCATATCAATACATACATTTGTTCATCCGACTAACATGCCAAACTACATGTATAACGACTTCAACCTACCTACCAGTTCAAAAATCGGTTAAAAATTCAGTTTTATAAATTACATTAAATAATTGTATATCATTAATTACATCTTTAAACCTGTAATTTCTTAATTATGTTTCATTAATCAAGCGGAAAAAGCTGCTTCAAAACAGTAAATATGCGTCTTTTTAGCATGAAATATTGCGCAATGAAAACTACAATCGGCCCGTTTCATATTAATAAGGTAAAATGTATATGATACTTTGAGGACTAAGACTCTATTTATCTCAAAAATTTCAATCTGCTAATTTTTAATGCTTTTTTACGAAAATAAATGACATCTTCGGTATTATACGAGTATTTAATGATTTCTGAGCAAAGCAGGGTAATCTAATCTAAAATCTAATTTTGATACGCACTTTTATTGATTTTGATCTTGAAATTCGAATTTGAAATCTTGAATCCAGAATGATCCACCTGACTTTGCCCTTATTTTGTAATTACATGTATCAACAATTATTCTTATCGATATAAAGACTGTTAATTAATTTTCAAAATTTATTTTTTGCTTTGTGTGAAGAAAAATATTACTTTTGGTTTTTGCATTAAAATAATTTAAATGACTTTTTAACCAAATTTTAATTTCATATTAGTTTCATATAAGTTGAATGCATTTGCCTCAAAAATGTTTTGTAGTACACTATTTTCCACTTGTATGTTGATTTCCCCCCGTTTTTCATATTATTTTTGTCAAGGTATAAAATAAGTTTGCATCTGCTAGAGGCTATATAATAAGTTCCATTTTTCAACAGTTTTATTAACTGATCCCATAATTCTTTGAAAATTCATTGTCCTTGGGAAATTATTTTTTTTTCATAAATGTTCAGCATTAACTATTAGTTCTTTTCTTCATAATGTAGGTCACTTAGTTTTCGCGACACCTTATTTTCGCGAGGTAGTCATTGACTCTTTATTAGCGAGACAAAATTTTCACGAATTGTGGTCAGTGCTTTATATAATCTTGAGGAATTCTATTATACGCGAGAATAAAATTTTCGCGAGCATACTCTCTCACGTAATTACGCGAAAATAAAGTTTTCGCGAATATAAAGTGATTTACAATATTTACCCTGTAATATTTCCACATTATCTGAATTTCAGGTAATATATTACAACTCTGCATTTTAACAATGGAATTTGACATCTATTTCAAATATTTAAGAGGCATGTAAGCAAAACTTTTGTGGAGGTTAACATGTTACCATGGTTATGTTAGGTTCATACATGTACACTGATTGATATTGTTGACTATTTAACAGTATGAGATTGCGGTTGGTTATAGTTGTATTGTTGGCCTGCTTTTCACTTCACCTTTTTGATTTGTTCAGAATGAATTTGTTATACTGTTTAGAAACTGCAATTAATGAAAATTATTTGACCTTTTAGTGAAAATATATAAAGTGCTTTGAAACTTAGATATTACTTTAATATTTTGAATATTGTTGACAACTGAAACTTTTTAATTGTTGTGTTTTAAATATATGTACTCCATTGCATGATCATTCTTATGAATATTTATAAAAATAATCAGTACTGTCATTGTTCAATGACTTGAAGCGTGGGTGGTTTGTTTCATATTGATGCCCCCATATGACAATTTTGTGGAAGGTAAAAAAAAATCAAATGTAAGAAAATTCAAAGGTCAAGATATGACAAACTTTACCTAGAGAAAGTACGTATATATGAAAGCAATTGTGAAATTTAAATACTTAGACACTGACCATTAAAAAGTTATAGACAAGGCCATCTTTACTAAATTTTTTGACTGCTCTCTCATGACTCTATAAAAAAAATGTCCCACTCTAAACTTCTTAACCTTCAAGAAATGGTTTTATATGAATTCAGGAATTTTTTTTCTTTGAAAAATTCAGCATGGTTGATAAAATTTTCTAAAAAAAAAAAAAATTCACATACCTGTCAACCCCAATTTTTATCCTAGGTCAGGAGAGGTCAAGCAAACATTATTTAGAAATTGGCCAAAGTTTTTTTTTCAATGCAGATCAAATGCTATGGGCAAATGTTCAAGATCTAATTAAATATTCCAAGGATACGGCTTTGTTATTAAAGATATACATAGGAAATGTCAAAAGCACTAACTGTTCAAAAGGTATGACCAAAGTTCAACTTTTCAAGGGTATGTCAAATGTCGGGGTTGGTATACAAAGGTATGCCTTGTAAAAAGGAACACATCTGTGAAATATGAGGTCAAAGATAAAGAATGTTGGTACCAGAAGAATTGTCAGAAAGAATAAATATGTAAAATATGAAAGCAACATCTCCAACTAATCACAAGTGAGGATAAGAATAAATATTTGTGTGATATAGTTGTGCATCTTATGCCAATGAACCCTAATTGACCTGAAATGCCTAAATACGGCCGCATAGAATTGATAATGTGGCCAAATGCCGATGGAAATAAAAGTTTTCACAAATTAATGAAGGATATGCATAGAACATAAGATTATTTTAACAAAGAACATATTTTAATTGCATTCCCTTGATATTTGGATTATGTACGGATGAAAATGAACATTTGTATGGAATAGTTATCAATGTTATGCAACTATTCCATGAATATCTTGAAATGAGCAAATACAACCGCATAGAAACATACATTTGGTCATATGCGGCTGAAATTAAACTTTTTTCACAAATAACTTGGAAAATAGTGCCCGTGAATCCCACTTCTCACGAATTAAGCAAATGCAGCCGCATAAAAAATATACCTTTTTCATATGTGGCTGAAATTAAATTTTTTTCCAACATACTAGTACCTGGAATATCATGCTCATGAAACCCAATGGACATGACATGAACAAATGTAGCCACATAATGAGTACTCTGCATGTAGAGTGTATAGCTGGGTAAATAAAGATATACAGTAGTAGAAGATCCTGTAACAAATATAAACACAGAACAGTCATTAATGGCAAACACAGTTATTTTGTTTCCTGCATTATTTCTATCGTCAAACAAAAGGAATCTCTCATGAGCTGTGGTCCGTGTCCATGGATCCTGGAGGTTATGTGGTAGTCAGTTTGCCTATCATTTTTTCTCATCTTCTGTAAAACACATACTTGCAGAGTTGAAAAATGGGGATCTTTCCAATCATGTCTATCACAGCGTCATCACAGTCACCGTTCCGGATAGCTCCTTACTTCTTATCATATATGGGTGGAAAAATTTGGGTGTGGCTTCCTCTCTGCATCTCTTCTTCATTTTGTAGACAAAGAATTGTGCTGTCAAACCAATGAAATCCCTTTCATGATTGTGAGGCCGACCAAAAGGCAAAGATGTCGTTCTTTTTCTCAAATGTTGGTCTCCAATCTATTATATGTTTTTGTCGTTGCATGTTGTCCTCACTGAATAATTGTATTAACCACGAAGGAAATAAAATGATGATTCTTTGTCGTTCTCTAGCTATAAGAAGTTGACTTGCACCTGTACATTAGCCATTTTCTTCTTCTATCTTTCTTTTTTGTATAATTTTTTTAATGAAAAAAATTTACATCTCAAACTTTGCATACTTGTGATTCTGTAAATTATTGATGATAATTATACTTTTATAGGTTTTTTTAAAAAAAATCTGCAGGATGAAATCCTATCTGTAAACATACATTCAGTTTAAAAAGTAATGACAAGCTTAACTTGTGTATCGCTAACGTAATAAAAGCTAGCGTTTTAACTACAGTATAACTATAAACACATCCATTTTCAGTGAATATGCATAATGAATACCCTACTGTCCCGAACTTCCCATTTGCCTCAATTACCTTTTTGGCTTGTCCATTCCAAGGGTGGAAATGTTGTTTGGTTCTTTCTTTTTTAAATCATTTTACTCAAAGCCTTTTAACACTACACCTATATCAAACTATATGTACAACTTTAACGCCTGCCTTACCCCAAGGGGTCATGATTAGGGTTAGAGGCTTTAGATAGAAATGATAGATTGTTCAATTTATCAGAAGAGCGATTCAATGCCCTTGGGCCCCTTGTTGAATTAATTATCCCTTGTTAAAAGATGCTTCCTTTTATCTTTAGGTATGTAGGATCCAAAGAAGCTGAAAGAGTTGCAAAAACTACGGAAACTACGTTAACTGCAGTAAACATTTGAAATTTTACAAATTAATAGTTACTTGTTTGAAGACATCCCTTTGCAAAGTTGCAAGAAGTATTTTCACATGAACAAAATAGTTGACAATCTATGCCATAGCTAGGATACAAACATTTGTTTGTACAGTTTGGTCCAAAATAACCAGTTGGACATTCTAAATGTAAACAATTGCATTCTGTACTCATATTTATCTGAATTATTTAACAAAAATTCTGTGTAAATAAATATATCATATATACTGTCTCAAAATGATAAATTGCTTGGTCACTAGCTAAGCAAAAAGAAAAAGATAAATCCTATCATCATCTATTATATACTAGTAATCTAGGTTTAAACGCACATTATCGACATTAATAAATGAGCTGAAATTTGGTTTTTGAAAAAAAATATTTACAATGACAAAGTTTGTTTAACTGTAAACCTTATATACATGTAGAAACAACTGGAACAGTCATCAACAAACATACATGCATATTTATGTAGCTTCTATGAGGAGATAGAAATCAAATATAAATATGTTTTATGCAGTAAAATGTTTGATAAAAATGTTGACAATAGTTTACCTACGTTCGCATCTATTCAGTGCAATGTTAAAGAAAGTACCATCACAGCAACCATGACTTCCGTCTCTCCTATTAAAAGAATCCTAAAGTTTTATGGGGTAAATCTTTCATAAGTAAGTACAAATGTAATTCTTTAATTAATCAAAGCATACCTTATGCACGGTAATTCTTGATTTGTTGTTAATTTCTTGATGGAAAACAAAAACAATACAATTACCCACTTCATCATTTTATTTAATTCCATTAAGTTTTATCGATGTTATGGACAGCTATTACTCTTTTGAATTAAGAAAAATGTGTATTGAAAGGAGATTTATATCAGCAGTTTTTGGTGCATATGACACAGATTGAGATATAAATATTCTAATAATATTCTTAAATTACATGTACTTGTTTTATATATCTGACACAGGAATAGTGCAATGATTAGTATTTCCTCATTCAATATGTAGACTGAGCTAAATGTGTTTTCATTACTTTTTTGGTTCTAATACCGGAAAATAGAGACCTTGTGTTTGTTTACAAAAGGAAATTATTGGTTCCCAGAGTGCCTTTGATAATGCACACATATGTCGAATGATAAATTTGTTTATTGAGAAATGGACACTTTAAATGTTGCCAGCACTCAGATCTCCAAGATAAAAAAACAGGATGGTCTTACTTCCTCATGTATTTTACATACATGTATATGGATCATATTGTAGTTTTTAATAAATTTCAGGGTTTTTTATGAGAAATATGGAGATAAGAATTATTAATGAAGCTCAAAGTTTGGACACATAGGCACAGTTCTTCTGTGCAAAACGTACGTCCATAATTTTTTGTTGAATTTTTGAAATCGATTAAAAAGTTGCAAAATACAGAAAAGATTCAGTTGACACAGGTTGCTTATATATAATGCATTTTTATGTTTGATTTAGAGAGAAGGTATCAAACAAGATTTGCAGTTTTCCCGAAGGACGTCGCTACAATCAGCACAACAACCAAAATTTGTATAGAGAGTGGAAACAATACAGTCTCTGTAATCCTTTTAATCAATATACTGACGTAAACCCTGAGAAATAATTGTGATTAAAGTAAAATTCACATAACATTCAAATATTTTAAGGGAAAAAGTTTCAGAGATTTTGACTTGTTATGCGATAGAAGAGGAGCTTGGTAGAAAAGCACAAATGAAGAAAATAATTCAAAATCTCAGGAGCGGGAGTCCATCATTTATGCAAGTGTTGCTTTTATGATCGAGCCGTATTATCAAATGCGCAATTTTTTTATGTATTTAAAAAGTTCAAATTAGACTCAATTGTTAGCTATCATTTGTTGCAACATTGTGGGCCTGATAAAAAATTAAGTGAAATACTGCATATATTTAAATTATTTCATTTCCAAAGCCAGAAGAAAAAGGGGATTTTCATCATTTCAAATCTAACTGTGACGCAAGACCTAAGCAAAGTGCTAATATTCACAGTCATTTTGCATCGAATATCCTAAGGACCTGTGAGATTAAATTGAAAACCACACAAACCCAGTGATTCGATAGATCAAAATACAAATGACATTTATTATTAGTAGATTCATTGCTAAAATAAATAGTAAAATCAGATTTTCTATATCGAATGGACATTGCGTAAAACAAATTTTAGGATGAATACACGTACAAAATACATTCATACTGTGAAAATGCTACCCTCCCACTAAAATAGAATATATCCATGTAGAATCTGAAAATGAAGACACAAGTACTAGTATCAGCCATTAAACCCCACCCACCCCCTTACTCAATTAGTTGCGGAGGAGATTGAGCATCGCTACTATTCTTGTTTATGTGTCCATTTCAGCTTGTTGAAAAAAAATTGCACAGTACATTTGCACAGTCACTTCTCAGCCATCTTATACATTTTATTTACGAGTGGATAATAATCACGTAAACGTGTACCCCGTTAACCAGAAAATTAGGGCCAGCTCGATAGCACACATTGACAGATTCTTTTTTACATTTTTGGATATTTACCTGGATTCTAGTATTCTATTTACAAAAAAACAAGCAAATAAGTTTTAATCGATCAATTACAAATTTAATGTTCTGATATGTTCTTGTTTCTTAATTTTTTTTCGGTGGGAATGGGATAATAAGCTGGAATTCAAAAATTAGACAGGTTTGAAAGTAAGATATTTCACTGGTGTACATATCAGGCATGTGTTGTAAAAATGAGCCTCTCTAATGAAACTAAATTGTGCACTTTTTCTCCTCTTTAACTTAATTATTGAACTGAAAATAGTTGAAAGACATTATCATTTATTTCTTTTGATGCAAAATACAATTAAAGTAAGTACATGATCATTATACATTCACGACCAACTTCCCGAAATGGCAAAATATTAAATATATGGAAGAATAATTATAAATAAATATTAATTATTGTTAATTTTGGCTTTCCTTGACATTTAAAATCTCCTTTTTTGATAGAAAGATACACAATCTGCTAGAATTATTAGTCCCACAAATAGAGTAATAATACTCAGTCCCATGGCACCAATTGCTTGAACACTAGGCCGAGAATCACTCGCACAGTTCAAACTCCTGCTATAGGTTGTTGTCATTTTCCTTGGGATTTTCAGTCCCTCCAATGCATATGCTAATGCTGAATCATTTGATGTTAGATTACCATCTTCTGGAAAAAAAAATGATTCAATGGAGGTAAAAAATTAGTAGTTTGACAATGCAATCAGTACAATTAAATTAATTTAATCTTATAATGTCAAATGCATTTTATATATTCAGGTTATACATACAGTCAAGTAAAATAGTACTTAACATCTATTTATAAATTCAACCTTAAGAAAAACATCTTTGAAATATTTTTTTTAGGAAAAACTATTTTGTAAGACCTTGTCAGCAAATACAATTTATTATTGAGTCATTAACACACGGAATTGTCAACAGATTTTCCCGTTATTTCCCGATCATGAAAAGGAGCACACGGCTGGTTAGATCGGTCGCCAGGGAATACTCATTTCACCTTTGATGATTTAGAGGTGTTTGTTCTGCTACCATTTTGTATTGTTTAATGTACTTTTACCTTGAATACTCTTTGTTACTTCCATATAGCTCATCAATCGTTTAAAATGATAAAAAAAAATAATGTGCTTCTTATTTCCAAAAATTATTTTTGAAGTGTATATTTTCTTCTTAAAGGAATAAATGTTGCATATGCCTAAAACATACCTGAACAGGAAAACAAAGTTCCTGTCCAATGTGTTCCATTGCATGAAATTGTTGGATTGGCACCATTGTCAATGTATCCAGGCATACATGTGTATGACGTTGAACTTCCGTTAATAAATCCATTTGATGTTTTGAGTGCGTTGGGAATATCAGGTGGAGAAGAGCAAGCTTGACCTGATAAAAAATGGCTTATCCTGATTTTATGAAACATTTTAACTATACTTACTTTTACAGTTGATAGATTGATTAACCATACTATGATTGCTGTGTTAAAGGTACTTGGACACAGATTTGAAGCTATCATTTTCTCTATAATATTACGACTTATATAATTTAATAGCATATCACACAAAAATTAATTAAAAATCTTATTTCATATAAAAGATATTAAAATTTCAATTTTTTAGGCGGGTTTGATTGACACATCCTTGCACTTTCACAAATTAATTTTAAAAGGATTAAGAATAAGGTTGAAATTTGTGAAAGTGGAAGGATGTGTCAATCAAACGCGCCAGAAATATAATGTTTTAATAACTTTTAAATGAAATAAGATTTTAAATTATTTTTTTGTATGAAATGCTATTAAAATATATAACTTGGAGTATTATAGAGTAAACAAATCTGTGTCCAAGTACCCTTAAGCTTACTTTGACACAACTTTTAATTGCGTGCGAGAATTATCCACGAGATTTGAAACATTAAATACCCACATTTCAAACTCTTTGTTTGTCTATATCTACAACTTTACAATAATTTTACATTTTGTTTACGATATCATTTACAAGATTTGATTCTCCTGCCAGAAATACTTTTTCCTCCAAGGTATCTGAACAATCTCTCTGTAATAAAAGACCTAATGTTTGTTACCTGGTAATGACATTCACATTGAGGTTTTTTGAGAAATCAACCAATGCTTGCTTTTTCCGCACTTCTAAGTAGAGGTTTAAATGAAAATGAATGCGTACCTGAACAAGCAAACTGTGCATCCGTCCAACGAGTTCCATTACATGTTGTGTTTGGGTATTCATTATTTGGTGAAAATCCTGGCAAACATGAATATAAAGTCACGCTGCCATTGTGGAACCCGTCAGACACTTTAACGGAATTTTGAATTTCTGGAGGGTGACCACAGGAAAAATCTTAAATGAATATAATATATTGGTTTGAAATATCTTACACACCAATACTGAACCTAAATGAACAAAAGATCATTATAATTTAACACGTTTACTGCACCATAATCTTACTGAAGCAACCGAGTGCAATAGCTTCCCATTGTGAGTTCACGCATCTGATGGTTGTGTTTGTTTGATTTCCTGTGAAGCCATGGTAACATTGATATGTTGCCGTGTTGTTGTCAGTTGTATAGTATGCATTTGGTATTGTGTGTGGAAGACCACATGTACCTTCTGGAACTAAAAATGCAAAATTCATCAATGGAGTATTATCATTTTGACTTAAACCTCGTAGTTTAATCGCTCTTTTTTAATATGTCCGTTGATTCAATACGCAAAAAACATGCTCTACTTATTTGCCATTTAAAAAACAAGGTAATTATTGACAATCATTTCGTAAGTTCTATAGTCAATACACTGGTCTCTTCAGCAAGTACAATTTATCAGTGAGTCGCATGCTGACTGACGTTTATCATACCAATCTATGGTCCATTATTCACACACTGAATTGACTGCGGAATTCTCCGTTATTCCCCGATTATGATAAGGAGCTCACGGATGGTATAACCTGTCAGCAGGGGATGCTCACTCTTTCATGGTACCTGATCCATTTAATGATGTTTTTTTGAGTTTCATATTTACTCTGTTCCCATTTGTATTGTTTTATAAACTTTTGAGCTAAACCACTGTTCGTTATCTTCATATATATCATACAAAATGCGTGATGTAGTAGTTAAAGCATCTGCTATAGATTTGCGGAATTTTGAGTTGATCAATACGTAGAATTCTTTTGTGGATCGTGGAGACCATTCCTTTGTATAAGACCATATGAACAAAGGTCCATGTTCCAGTGAGTTCTAATCGCTTACTTCTCAATGGCCATAACTTTAATATTTGACACAGGACCTCGGTTTAAACGGTCTCATCAGAAGAACAGGTCTCTAAGTCGAACTATGGGAGTTCAAACTGCGAGGTAAGGATCAACTCTTAACGGTGCTACAATACAATACAATACAATAATTTCTATAGCGCATTATAAAAATGACACTCTAGTGCGCTTCACATTAAAATATATATATAAACATACAAAATGGCGAACAAATTACTTTAAAAAAAATACATAATACATATTTGTGCATAAAAATAGGATATCTAAAAGACTTTATGTGTACTAAAAGACCATAAAATATTATGTTGCGTGGGAGTCACTTTGATAAATTTACAACTAATGAAACATTAAAAAAGACAAAATAAAAAAAACCTTAAAGACTTTAAGATCAGTTCAGCGTCTATTTACATTAGGTATATCACTATGAAAACAATGTTTACAATCCCCACAGTAAAATAATGAAACTTTTTTAAATGAAACAGATTTGGATTTTTTTAGACACAGTGAAAGAGAGTTTATAAGTAGAAACGGCACTTAAACAATTTATTGTAACTGCTTGCCATTGTGAGTTCACACAGTTCTAACTTTAGGAACATCCAAAAGAAAAGAACACTGTGAACGTAAGGACCTGGAAGGAGAGTATATTTTGGTAGAAGCTCGGACAAGTAATTTGGAGCAAATTGTTCAATGCATGTATATACAAACAGAAGTATATAATTATATTCACTCTGTAAAGGAAAGGGAGCCAAGTGGAGATCTTGGAAGATTTGTTTAGTGAACAAGAAACTGGTACGAGTAATGGCCGCGCAGCAGTATTTTGAACTTTTTGCAGTTTATTATTTATACAATACATCAATGAATTCGCATAATCGAGTCGGGAAGTCGCAAGTGAATTTATCAAAGTTTTACATGCGTCGTCTGTGATGTACGGACGGATGCGACCGATTTTCCGGATATAATTGAAGAAAAATCTAAAATGTATAAATATATTCTTTATAAAACCTTTTGGTTAAAATGTCCAAGGTTCTTCACAAAAGGAGAATCACTAATTGAGCTTTCTCCAAAAATAAGATTGAATGTAGAAAGGTCCTTTAATTTATGTTTTGGACAAAAGAACATCAATTCAGTCTTTTCATGATTTAACTTTAAAAGATTAGTGCACATCCATAATTTTATTTCCCGTGTAGCCATGAGAGAACAAGCCACATTATTCGTGTTGTTGTGGCTCAATAACGAGATATATTGTGAATGGAAAACCACATGCATAGCAGTGATACCGCATTTGATGACGCTTGCATATATTTCCTATAGGTTTCGAAAACAAACAGTTCAACCGGGGTCCAAGAACCAAGCCCTGAGGCACACCGATTCCAAGCCATTCCGCATTTGATAAGGTTGAACCTATCGATACTCTCTGACTCCTGTTAGTTAAATAGGACTTAATCCATGACAGCACAGAACCGGATATCCAGTATGAGTATTCAAGACGATGGAAAAGAATCTGGTGGTCTATAACATCGAACGCGGCCGACAGATCGAGCATGACAAGTACAGCACAGGAGTTGTTGTCTAAGGTGGTAGCGATGTCATTGTGAACACGCAACAGTGCAGTTTCGGTTGAGTGATACGAACGATATACAGATTGTAGAGAATCGTGCAAATGGTTTGAGTCTAGATGATGAATGGCGATTTCCAACGACTTTATCAATAACCTTTGAGAGGAATCATAAATTTGAAACAGGTCTATAGTTTTTTAATTCGTTCGTGTCTAGGTTATGTTTCTTCACTAATGGCTTAATAATAGCCTGTTTGAAATCCTTCTTTATGACAGATAGACTTAACGATTTATTAACCAATTCAGTGATGAAAGGTACGAATTGTTCAGCGCAGTTTCGGACTATCGATGTTGGCACGCATCGATCTCATGATTTTGGTGGCATAGACAATAGGAGTTTCCTGATCTCATCACCAGACGTTGAAAAATGAACAAATGGTACATTTTTAAACGGCACAAAAGACAACAGTGCACCGTAAACATCCATCATTTACGGAAAAATTTGATGACAGCAAAGATGATCTGATGTTCTGAATCTTAGACACAAAATATTTGCTGAATTAATTTGATAAGATATTGTCACTAATACCTCTCGGAAGAGGTGTGTCATGCTTATTTTGAGTTTATTTGTAATGGAATATTTTAACTATCCATTACCACATTCAATGATTTTGTTCGAATAATACGACTGCTTGCCCCCACACACACAATTTTGAATGTTCAATACACTAAAAACATTTCACGGTGAACAGTCAACTCGGTACGTCTCCATACGCGTTCAGCTTTGCGGTTTTTCTCGCTTTGAATCGCGAAGTTCTTCAGAGAACCACTCTGTATTTGGTGTCACAACAATGGTTTTTGTTTGTAATGGAGCATGTTGCTCAATTAGAGCCCTCATATCTGTGTCATATCGTTGTACGAGTTCATCAGGTGATAAATCACGATGATACTTCGATAATGAAGTTATGACATCTTCTTGAATTTATGAATAGCAATGTTTTTGAGTTTCCTAAACGATACAGAAAAAAGCATTTTTGGTTTAGACAGACACAGCGATGAATATATTCCTTTATGATCTATTGTGTGTGCAGTGTGTGTGTGTGTGTCAACAATGGGGGGATTTTTTCAAAATACAATTTTTTCACGTGTAATAACGAAGTCCAATGTATGCCCATGCTTATGAGTTGGAGCGGATATATGCAGATGCGAGAATTTGTTGCACGAGAAGATATTATACAATCAAGATGTTCAAAGTGTGAAAATTCCATGTCTGACTTAATTTGTTCTACCTTAATGGTATTGCTAAAAATCATTGCAACTCCCCCTCCTTTTCGATTTTTTCTAGGTATGTGAATACATTTGTATCCCTCTGGTACTAGCTCTTGCAAAACCACATTATCAATATCACTACCCAGCCAAGTTTCAGTGATAGTCATTATGTCAATTTTGTTTGAAACTATCATATCAGAAATAGCAAGAGTCTTATTCTTTACAGATCTACAATTCATAGTTAACAGTTTTATGTTCACAGTATCTTGACGCGAGCTGCGTGGTTCCAATTTTATTTTGATAAGATTTTCTGTATCTAAAGTCCTTGATGATACTCTAGTGTAGACGCTCTAGCTTTAGCCTGACGACTAAAAGATGAAATGAAATGAATGAAATAGATTTGAATACCTGAACAAGCAAATAGTACATTATTCCAATGGGTTCCATTACATGTAGTATTTGGGTATTCATTATTAGAGGAAAATCCTGGCAAACATGAATATAAAGTCATGCTTCCGTTGTGGAATCCGTCCGATACTCTAACTGTATTTGGGATATCGGGGGGAGTACCACAAGAAAAGTCTGAAATGGATTTAAAATATGACACCATAACATACAATGTCAGAAAAAAAATATACCAACAAACACCACAGTAAAATATTGAAACTTTTAAATGTATATACATTTTTTAATAAGTGAAAGAAGTTTATAAGTAGAAACCTACTTAAACAACTTAGTGTAACGGCTTCCCATTGTGAGTTCACACATCTGACGGTCGTGTTTGTTTGATTCCCAATGTAGCCATGGAAACAATGATACGTTGCCGTGTTGTTGTCAATTGTATAGTAGGCTTTTGGTATTGCGGGTGGAAGACCACATGTACTATTGGCGGCTAAAATTCAACATGTGTTACTGTAATGTCTTAAGCCTATATAATTATATCATCGAAAGGAAATGGAACCAAATTGAATGGAATGAATTTGTTTACCTGAACAAGCAAACTGTACACTTGACCAATGGCTCCCATTACATGAAGTGTTTGGGTATTCATTATTAGATGAAAATCCTGGCAAACATGAATATAAAGTAATGCTACCGTTGTTGAACCCGTCAGATACTTTAACTGAGTTTGGAATATCTGGGGGATTACCGCAGGAAAAATCTAAAATGTATACAATATATTCTTTATAAAACCTTTAGGTTAAAATGTCCCAGTTTCAACTAAATGGAAAGAACAAAAAATCATTATAATTCATGATCTTTACTACTGTAACAGTAGACGCTTACTAGAGCAACTCAGTGTTGAGGCTTCCCATTGTGAGTTTACACATCTGATGGTAGTGTTTGTTTGATTCCCCGTGTAGCCATGGTAACAATGATATGTCGCCGTGTTGTTATCATGTATATAATTACGTATATATTATTGGGGATATGTCGTGTTTGGTAAATGTTATTTGAATGGAAAACCACTAAAATTGAGAGAGAGAGAGAGAGAGAGAGAGAGAGAGAGAGAGAGAGAGTATCACTGTATTATAAATATTGATATACACATTTAAATTTAAAAAAAATCATACCTGTTTTTTTAATTTTATTTTTTAAATTTTTATACCCCCTCCACCAAAAAAGACATGATGCATATAAGACGTGTACAGCAACTTTTATGTTTTTATTAAAAAAAATCACACTACATATTATTTCTTAGTGAATAAGGTTAAAAACCAAACTTGAAACGATGGAAATGTAACCAGATGGTTTATTTGATACAAACATCTACCACTGCCTCTCATACCTCGACTACGAAAGAAATGAACGGATACGTATACCGGATACAAGCAAACTGTACACTTGACCAATCTCTACAATATTATTAGAAGTGAATCCAGGTAAACATGAATATAAAGTCACGCTGCCATTGTGGAACCCGTCGGACACTTTAACTGAGTTTTGAATATCTGGCGGAATACTACAGGAAACATCTAAAATGAATTTTAATTATGATATAATAAGATATCAGTCAGAAAAACTATACCCATTACATGTAACATCACTGTTATATGTGGAGACTTTATAATTTCGTACGTGTGCGCACAATGAATAAGTATACGAAGTATATAAGTAAAAGCTTACTTAGACATCCAAGTGTAATATCTTCCCATTTTGAATTCGCGCATCTGATTGTGGTGTTTGTTTGATTCCCCATGTAACCATGGCAACATTGATACGTCGCTGTGTTATTTTTAGTTGTATAGTATGCATTTGGTATTGTGTGTGGAAGACCACATGTACTTTAAGCAACTAAAAAATGAACAATTATCTCTAAATTTTAATCCTAATTTAAACAAATAAATATTTTACAATAGAATTAAGAAAAAAAATGAAATAGAACGAGATTTAATTTCCTTTTGTTTGTTTATTTATTATTTGATGTCCCTCTCGAGAATTTTTACTCATATGGAGACGACTATACTCGCCGTCGGAGAACGGCAAATTTTTACTTTCTCTTGGTTCTCAGTGCCATTGAGCAATGGTGATTTTTTTTCTTGCCAGTATATATGATATAAGACCCAGGATATCGTTTTATACGGACACATCCTAAGGACCGGTACCACAATGGGAGTTTAACCTGCGACACAAAGATCAACTCCCTACTGCTCGACTTTAGACAGACCCTCCACAATTGTACAACTCAGGAGTTAACAAGATAATTTGAAATGAATTTGAATACCTGAACAAGCAAACTGTGAACTTGACCAATGGCTACCATTACATGAAGTGCTTGGGTTCTCATTATTAGATGAGAATTCAAGCAAACATGAATATAAAGTCACGCTTCCATTGTGGAAACCGTCGGATACTTTAACGGTGTTTGGAATATCTGGAGGAAGACCGCAGGAAAATTCTAAAATGAATACAATTAAAAAACCCTTGTTATCATGAGTTAAAATTTATCACACATATACCCCTATAATCCGAATGGAGAAAATCCAAATACGAATGTAATAAAAGATGTTAATAACGGAGAAATCTTACTTAAGCAACCGAGTGTTGTAGCTTCCCATTTTGAGTTCAAACATCTAATGGTGGTATTTGTTTGATTCCCAGAGTAACCATGGTAACAATGATACGTTGCTGTGTTGTTGTCAGTTGTATAATATGCATTTGGTATTGTGGGTGGAAGACCACATGTACTATTGGCAACTAAAAAAAATAGAACATGCACTATATCTCTTCATATATGAGGGATTATCAGAAAGTTCGTGGACTGAGGCTATAAAATTAGTGCTCTATGTAGTCTGAGCTTACAAAATTTTTAAGGAAAATAAAACAAATAAAGAAATGTTGAAAAATTTAGCTACATATATAACTATTTTTCAAATTATTACAAAATAAAAATGACATTATATCATCACCCGGCGCCGTCGCCGTTTAGTTTTATGACGTCTGACAACGTCATTTTTTCTATGTCTGCTTCTAACTCATACACTTATTTTGATGAGATTCCCTGGAACTGACTTAGGACTTCAGTCTGTCCGTATTGCTCATATGACTTTACAATGTCATGACCAGCGGCTTTCAATGCATATACTATAGCATATTATACACCTATTTACTGGCTATGAGGACAACAGCAAGTTTATCGTCCCCCAAGACGAGGGAAATAGTTTGCTGTCGAGGGGGACGATAAACTTGCTATTGTCCGAATAGTCAGTAAATAGGTGTTTTATTATACCGATGCTGACTTAACTTTTGTTAACTTTTGGGAGTCCAGGGTACACACAATTATGATATTCCATATTATACTGGTTCTGACTTAACTTTTGTTACGTCATAATATATACGCGTCACAATCCATGTAAAATCAGAAGTTTTTCAGAGATGAAAAGCGAGGGAAATCGAATGCTGACGTTGAATAGTTTGAGGACTATTCACCATGGGCAAATAGCACAAAAACTATTTCACGGTAGAGACTGTTTAGAAAAAATAGCATCTTTATTCGTCTTATTTTTATATAGAAAAAATAAACAGAGGTATAATAAATAGATTTATACAATGGCAGAGATCCTAGCTTGATGATGCCAGCATATTTTGGTTTTTGGAGTTCTATATATAAAACATATGATCAACGTCATTTTTTGACGTGATTTATTTTTCACACCTTTAGAACTACAAATCGACATTAATTGCGCATTCCTTTTCTCTCTGAATCTCTTTTAGCATTAAAAACCAGTAATCTGGATGCATATTATTTTTCCGTAGCCAGTTTAAACATTTTCTAGGTGTATACAATTTTTCCAGACTTTATAGAATGCTGGAAAAGGAAACCCCACTCACCTTTTGACGTCATTTTCAAGGCAATATTTGTTTGGATACTCCATGTAAGATTTACGATAAAATACCATAGAGCTTCCAGAATGAGTTAAAAAATTAATTTTTTTTGTGAAAAAAGTGACCCGTCACATACCTTGAATTAACGGGATATTTGGATCTCAAATGTTCATACCACAATAAGTTTTCTTAGTTACACTTAGGTCGAAAAAATCGTCGTTTTCGAGGTTGCGCCGGATAGACAAACCATTGCTTACAAAAACAGTTCTAATTTATTAAAAAATAACATTTCTGATTTGTGATTTATTCTATAGATAGAAAAGATGATGGTAACTAGATATTTTAAAATTTATTCATGTACCTAAAGCGGCTTTCATTTTATGGCGCAAGTCCACGAACTTTTCAATAGCCCCTTGTATGTTATAATCTTAACTGAAACCCATTATTATTCTTGTAGAATGTATCCAAAAAAGAATGATTGATTGATTGATTGTATACTGTTTAACGTCCCTCTCCAGAATATTTCACTGATATGGAGACGTCACCATTGCCGGTGAAGGGCTGCAATTTTAGGCCTATGCTCGGCACTTACGGCCTTTGAGTAGGGAGGGATCTTTATCGTGCCACATCTGCTGTGACACGGGGCCTTGGTTTATACGGTCTCATCCGAAGGACCACCCCATTTATTCACCTTTTACGACAAGCAAGGTGGTACCGAGGACCTATTCTAACCTGGATTCCCACGGGGCAAAAAAAAAAATGGAATGAAAGAAAAGAATTCAAATATAATAAACAAATGTATATGCTGGCCTGTAAGCTTTCTAAATGTCAAAGCCGTTTCCATTGATAAGTAATCATTTATGTGTACATATTTTTTATGAACTCATTTCAGCAGAAATTTGAAGGAAAATATTTCTGTTGAATGGGATTGGGAAAAGCAAGTATCTTAATTACTTAAAACTGTACTATCTTCTACACTGTAGGTGGAAACGTTTGTGATTTTTTTCTTAATTTTGAAATACATGTATTTTTGTCTGAAATTGAATTTCTTCCCTTTTAAAGAATATATTTTCTTTACATACTGTACACGTAAAATTAGTCAATGTCCATTCCGGCTCGATACAAGATATGTTCGGGAAGGCATTATTGGATGTGAATCCGGGAAGACATGTATACAACGTTGAACTTCCATTCCCTACCCCATCAGAGAGTTTTATTGTGTTCGGGATGTCTGGTGGATTAGGACATACCTTATCTTATTGAAAAGAAACCAATGCCTTTTAGATATTCAAATAATATTATGAATTAATAATGTTTTGTTTATCCACTTCGCTTTCAAATTACCATAAAATATCACGATTATATAATTTTGATTTAAACTTTCTAGACTTATAAACATCTGATTCATAAAAAAAACCAGGACAGACATTAGATATGGGTAAATTACTATATTTTTATTTTTAAAATGCTGCTACAAAGTACTTCAGTATCAATTTATTCTCTTTTTTGCAACTTGCACCACTGGATATTAGTGTTTTTTTTTAATTCCTTTACAAAATAGAAAAGATCTGACAAATATAATAGATACTTCTCGCTGTGGAAAGTTAGATTCATTGAGCAATTCTTAAGAAAAGTCGAGATAGTCTTTTCAAAGACTTTCTTTGAAGCTATAAAATTCTCTGAAGTATTGTTTTAAAATATGCTTACTTTGTAGACACGTGAGACTGGGCTCCTCCCAAACCGAGTTATTGCAGTAGATTATATTATTTGATTGGCTAGCTATATAGTCTGGTAGACAGTGATAGATAGCAGTATTGTTCGCCATTACATAATAAGCATCTGGAATATTTGGTGGAAAGCCACAACCTGGTGATGCTATTAAAAAAAGACCAATAATCGTCATCATAAATCAGCAAGAGATAAAAGCCACTTGAAATTAATCCAATTCTTTTCTTTTTTACATTGTCAAGTTATCTAGATTTGACTTCCCAAAAACGTTTTTAAAAATGACTGTTTTAAATATATTTTTAAAGTTGTTATCTACAATGAATTTACAATAATGAACCAATTGTTCAAGAAAATAGGGTTGAACAAAGACTGTTGTACTATCTACAGCCATAAAGTATAATTATTCTTGCACACTAATTGAGTTTATGGAGATATACCTGAACAAGCAAATTGCACACTTGACCAATGAGTCCCGTTACACGTGGTGTTCGGGTATTCGTTATTAGATGAGAATCCAGGAAGACAAGAGTATACCGTCATGCTTCCATTGTAGAACCCGTCAGACAATTTAACTGTGTTTGGGATATCTACTGGAACACCACAGGATATGTCTGTAATCAGAAAATATGGCATATTCAGAAAAATGCAAATCGTATAAAAACAGACTTGAACGTCTTATTTCCCAAATAGTGAATAGGTAAATTTTCATTTAAAAATCGAAAATTATTCAATATATCAAATATTACAATTTATATTGTAAAATATCTCCAAATCCTTTATTTAACATATTTTATTTCTTACTGGAACAGCTAAGGGTAGGGGTTTCCCATTCAGTGCTCAAACAGTGAATGGTGTTGTTTGTTTGACTTCCCGTGTAGCCATGGTAACAATGATAAAAAGCAGTCTTGTTAGCAATGTTATAGTAAGCGTTGGGTATTGAAGGTGGTATTCCGCACACTGCGTTTTCTGAAAAAAAAAATTAAATGTCTTAGTTACTCTTTCATGTTAACAAATATTGCAGAAAGAAAGATGAATTTAAAACTAAAAGACCACATCAACATCAATGCCACATCCACGTTAGGCTATGTTCTCTAAAATATTAAAAGCTTATATTTCTATACCTAAGCTCATGTTTATAAACAATGCTGTAAACAAAAAAATATTATTATAAAGGTTCTTTAATAAACTAGATCTTAGTTATTTAATAAAGTTAAATGATATTGTAGAATGTATTTCATACGTAAGCATGTAAAATTTGTTGAACTCCACCTAGAGGCGTTACAGGATATATTTGCTTGTCCATTATTCGATGTAAAACCTGGCATACATGTGTATAATGTCGAACTTCCGTCTCCTATCCCGTCTGAAAGTTTCATTGCATTTTGGATATCTGGTGGATAAGGACATGATGTATCTGAAAATATCCATTGTTACTGATTTACGAGAATGAGTATCGATAGGTAAAATTTTAAGTAGAATGGATAATTTTAAACGTGTGCCTTTACGTTTCGAAAACCACGCCAGTTGTGAATCCTTCTTTATAAATTGTTGCATCCAGGTATACATGTAAAAAAAAAACCCACAGTATCCTACAAATTCTGTGAATACTTTTAAATCAAAGAACCCATTCATCTCCAATTGTATTTTATGCAATCAGCAATGCAATCAAATTTATAATGGACGTGATACTGTAGTATATGAGCAGGAATTTTTATTAAAACTCTAATGCTTGTTTACAAATGTACATGGAAATGTGAGAAAAAACACTATTGTTAAGAAGAATCTTCAAATGTGACCATCCGCCGAAACATGGCTGAATAATTGCCAACTTGGTGTTCAACAATATTAAATCAAACAATCAAATGAGGCCAGATAAAATTTATTTAAGATTTTAAAATTTCAATTCTTTTAAAATTGCAGATTTCTTTGATAAAATTCAAATATTCATGAAGCTAGATGATGCAGTGTCAATATTGTGAATAAATATCTTGCAGACAAGAATGTTTGTTCTCATCAACCATTAAAGTAAATGAGGCTTCACAATAGCATAGGTTATTACGTCTGCCTAGAGTAAAGAAATGATACTTATGTCGTGGGTTAAAATTCGACACGTATCCATTTTGAGACAATGAGTATTTGAGCTTCATTTCTTTATCTTTATATTGTATACATAAGGCACGAGTTATTAGTACACATCTTAGATAGAAGCTCGAATTCAACCAACAAGGAGTGGCTTCTTGAGCTTAAACTTACCGTAATTATCTGAGTGACTTTAAACAAATCAGTTAAAATAACGTATGCTAAACTAAGGAGTCAAAATATAGCATTGATAAAAAATATTTTGAACTTTACATAAGGCAATTACGCGGAAACATCTAGATGCATATTGTATGCATGTTAAATGAAAGCAATTATCGCCAAATGCATAGATATCTGAATAAATTATGAATATCAATTAAATTATTTAATATACAAAAAGCGAGACATTATAAAAATCTATAGGGAGGTTTAGACTATTCATGACACTCTATATTGTCCCCACAAACTTCTCAATTCGACTTTTTATTGTTTTTATAAATATTTTTTTTCAGCTCGATTTATTATAGTCTCTGAATGAAAAACTAGATAAGGCTTTACAAAAATCAGTTGGACAGTTATGAATGACTCGTTGAGCTGTCCAGCAAATAAGTGAAAGTCAATATCATATTTATCACTTTATTTCGTGCTGGTTACGGTTAAGTACTAGTGCAACCCTGAACTTTGCTTTATTTAAAAACCTCTCAATAATTCATCAATAAAAATTATTTAAACATGCTTACTTAAACAAGAAAAAACTGGTTGACCCCACTGTCCGTTTACACAGGTAATGGAAGTGTTAGTTTGATTAGCCGTATAACCATCGTGGCAGGTGTAAGCTACTGTGTTATTTTCTACAGTAATATAAGTGTGTGGTACAGCCAGTGGAATGCCACAGGAGGCAGATGTACTTTCTAAAAATCAACATCATAAAATTTGTAAACTTAACAAAATAAAATAAAAACTCGAAATTTCATGCTTGTTATAATTAATTTCTGTTACCCATGAATCATGAGATGTTTTATGTAATTTAATCCACACGGAAATATTTCGTATAATACCCCATCTATTTCAAACATTCCTTACCAGCACAATAGAAATTTGTGTCAGACCAATGTGTTCCGTTGCAAGAAATGAGTCCAGTTTCACCGTTCCTAAAATAACCTGAGATACAGGAGTATAATGCAACACTTCCTTTCTGTGTCCCGTTTGATATTTGTATGGCATTTGCAATTTCTTTTGGGGTCGGGCACATCATCTCTAGAAACAAAAGGTATTTAAATATTTAATCATTTATTTTGACATACACGTATATTGCAAATTGTCACCAAAACAATACCTTTAGAAGATTTACAGGATTTATGTAAACTGGATTTCTTATAATACTTTCCATAAAAAATGGAGATTTTTGCAGAAAATCACCGATAGGTTAAATTGCATTTCCATACTGACATACTCGCTTGTAAATTATCATAATATTGTCAATAAACAAAGGCCATCCTAACTTAATCCTTACGTGGACTACATGTGCCTTTACAAAATAAGGGAAAATTGGAGACATTTTTTTAAGTTCAAACATGATGACTTCTTTTCACGTTTTATCGTTAGCATTAAGAATACTCTCCTTGAACAATCAATATAAAGTACATGTAAGTTCATTGACTTACCTTTACAATAAAGAGAAATTTGTTCCCATTCTGAGTTGTTGCAATAGAAAATGTTGTTTGTTTGATTTGCTAGGTATCCACTGTTACAATTATAAACAGCAGAGTCGTTGTTTACAACATAGTATCCATTTGCAATACTTGGTGGGGATGTACAGGCAACTGTAACAAGGATAGGTAATTAATATGATTAAATTTATATTATTATATATTTTTAATTACCCCCAAATTGTAATACGTTTACTTATTAAATTTGGCCATATCATATCTTATTTCTAGGATTTATACTGAATTTTTTCTGATCTAGCAAAAAAAAAACCAAAAATTATACCTAATTATTTCAACGAAGCTTACAAATTATTATGATTAAGTTCCTTTTCATATGCATACACACTAAGTAAAAAAAACAAAATCAATATAAATTCAAATTATTCAACATTCTTTTTTTTTCTCCTTCAGCTAAATAAATACTGAGAAAAGAAAGATATATATTTGAGATCAGAGTCTTAAAAACAAGTTCACTTGTAATAATATTCTATTCTATGATTCTGAAATATTCCAATTTACCTTGTGAAAGGTTCCCTGTAGCAATGACTTTTATTGACACGACAACAGAGGAACACTGTAAAGGATCTGCTCCTGAGCCCCAGACACCTCCTACATAAATAGGGTATCCGTAGGAGGAGGCAGGTGTCCAAAGGAGTACATGAGAATTGTTATATCCATACACGGTCCCACCAAAGGATTCCCCTGCCTCTCCATGACTTGCAGACCCAGCGCCGTAAAACATTCTTCCACTTGAAATGGTGTTATCTTTTGTCTGATGAAATAAAACTTAAGTCAAAAAAGATCATGATGTAAGTACTTTAAGAGAAGCATTGAAGACAATCTCTGAAAAGTTAGAAGAGAATGCAAAGGGAGACTAATATATCGGTAACTTTTAGCTTTAAGTATACCTCTACAACGAGGATATGGAAGTCAACATCAAATAAACTTGTAAGTGGAACTTGAGAATTCAAATGGCCATTGGTTTGATCGTATGTGTATTGGTCATTTTGAAGAATTTCTGAGGACGTAAGAATCCACGCTCGAATATGAACAGCTGCTGAGGTATAAGAAATATCTTCACTCCCCCAACCATCTTTAAAGCATGCCAGGAAATCATCTTCAAGAGAGAAAAATATGAAATATATAAATTTTCTGTGAGTGCTCATAATTAATGATTTACGTTGCAGAGAGTAGTATATCATATTCTTGTTTCAAGTATTTCTTTTTTACGTAGCAGTGCGTGGTATCTTTTATTCTTGTTTCAAAGACAAACAGATGAAAAGAAGATACTTATGATGTAAATGAATTGTTTTTTAATCAGAAACCTGAAATCAAAATTCATAGAGAAAAGTATAGAATGTGTTATATTTCTATATTGGCCTATAACTAACATAGGAAAGCAAGTTTAACATGTTGAATTAATTACGTATACAGGAGGGCATATTCAAGGATGAATCTTTTTAATGATAAAAAGCCTGATAATTTCTATGGAATTGTAGACAGTTGTTTTGGAAAATAAACTAACCGTTTTCGCTCGCACCCCACAGTGTTATAGTACAATCAGTGACCCCAAATATTGTACCACAAGTGTTGATCCATTTAGTGCCATGATTTAAGGTTGTTGGCGTTGTTCCTAACAGAAAATAAAAAAAAACCTCCTACTAAATAAGTCTGATATATATTTTTTAAATATATATTTTAATACTTTGCCGATTTTATTTTTCTGACATACCCTGTGCTTCAGAGACGTATCCAGTACTGAGAACAAGCTGAACCGTTACAAAGTCTGGATACACTCCAAGATTGTGAGCAACATTCTTATAGGGAGCAGCTTCATAGAAAATGAAGTATAAATGCACAAGAAAATGTTTCACACGTAAGACACAATGAAAATTTAACGTTAAGTTATAAATGCTGTTATAGAATTATAAATTTAGTATAATTCATATCAGGTCTAATAGATAAATTAAAACATATCGCTTACATGTGGAAATAGTGGATTCAACAAAGTAGTTCGGAGTAGGCCAGTCAGATATTCTCCATGCTCGTATTCGAACCTCGCACACTGTAAACGTTCCAACAAAAGGCCCCGAGTAGAGACTTCCACCTTAGAGATCAAGGGTAAAGTTTTGTTAAAGCAATATGAGCTGCAACTTTGATATCGGCATTTTTTGTTGCAAAAATTGTAAATAACTATTTCAATGACAGAAAAAAAAATAACGTTGAATAATAAACTTTTGTTGTTCATATTTGCTATGATACAACTATCTTTTAAGCTTCGATTGAATTAATATTACATTATTAATATTTTTGTCATGTACAATAATGATTTCTTATATAAAACTGTACATTTAACTGTATTTAGAAGTCTTTTTTCTGCTTTATTTTAGTTTAAATGGTCATAAAGGTTTAAATTAAATACCAATTTATCATAATAACACAATTTTACAGCAATATAAAATATAAAATGCAAAAGTGCTGCTCATATTGCTTTAAAAAATATATTACATTTATACAAAATTTAAATGCATTCAAGTCGAATCACTTAAATCACCGTTCGTCATGCAATGATAATGTTAAACATGAATTTGTTAAAATTTGAAATCTATGCCGGGATCATTTCAAAGCATTTTTTTAAACTTATTTATTTGCCCTCTTCTGACCAAGTGGTTGAATATATCTTGAACTGGAAGTTAATAACTAGACAAACCATTTATTTATTCCCCTGGTAATTTGTTTCTCGTTCATTAACTATAATTTCAATTTTACTCTTGCTTTAATTTGAATATTCTTTTTGTTCAAATTTCAGGAGAATTTTTAAAAATCCCGTAACAATTATTTCAATGTACATACCAACCCATTCTTTATTCTTGGTTGGGAAAACGTGAACCGACACTTTTAATTCTGAATTCGAATATTTTCAAAAACTAATTCAAGTGAAAAACGGCGTTAATACTTCTTAATATTCACCTGTTGTTATGACCCAACCTTGTCCATTGCCATTGCTTTGAGCCACGGGAATAAATAATTTTACATCAATGTCATTATATATGTATCCAACACCTCCGAAGTCTGTTGCTATATCATCGTCTCTTTGAGCGGACCCAAGTCCGGGAAATATATATTCTGTTCCATCATAATTCACTTTAACTTGAACGTCCACTTTTACAGGTAATTCATTAAGGGGATGAGGAATCACTATCGGGCTCTCTGCATTTAATTCCATGGAATACCACGAGCTTATAAAAGGTGCATCAATTCCCGAAACTTGAAAAAAAAATCAGATAAACTTCATGTTATATAAATTATTTTTACTTTAATGCACGAATTCGTAAAAATAACGAGAAAAAAATTATGATACAATTAATTTAAATTTCATGTTTTTTGGGGATCAAGAAACATGCGACTTTAATAATACTTACATTGAACAAAATAATTAAAAGTAATAAATTATCAATTCAGTATATTCTTACCGAGATTTTTCTCGAAAAAACAAGTTATTAAAATGGAAATAGTAAATATCAAATTTGTCCAAAACTCCATAGTGGACAGTCAATGAATTGTTCACCAAACGCTTTTTACATCTTTTGCATTCTATCACGATCAACTGATCCACTTCATCAATTTACATTGACTAAAATAGAAAATCTTTATATAATTAACTTTCAGGGTTAAAAAATCTGTGTTGTTATCATAGAATCATCACGTGATAGAAGGTAAAGAAACCGATTCTTTTATCCTTCTATCGATCGGAAGGATGGGTATTGAAACAAATCAAATTCTGTCCTCCTCGTCATTTATACTGGAAACAAAGAGATCAAATATTGGTAAAAGAAGCATTATTACAACCATTCCAGCAATAAAGGAATATTTGCTGACGGGTAATGTAGATTTATCGGACTCATAAGGCAGGTTGTAGGTGCGAAAAGTTTGTGGGAGGGAATCTTGACCAGTTACACATCATTTGACAAATATTCCTTCTGTTTGTTAAAAGATGTAAAAATGATACCTCTTCCTGCGAAATCACAAGTTTTTGAGAGGGTTTAATCTCATTGTTTTCAAGGTATGGAATGATCCATAAATTCATGACCACATCGAAATTTAATATTTAAGACATATTTCTTAACTCTTAACTTACCATGAAAACAAAACCACATATAAATGTATCGATAGTTTTTATCTTAAAATTCGAGAACTTGCACCTATGGAATTATTTGACTTATCATTATTTGGACGAGGTCAATTAAACAATGATTTAAATATGATAACATTTTATAAACATCTTAACTAATTTGAATTTTTTACTTTGTAATTTATAATTCTTCGATTGTCGTGGGTTTCAGGGTATAAAGACACCCACGAATTTATGTTCACAGAGAAATGCAATTTAACATATATATTTTTACTGAATAATTCTCGACAAAGAAATCAAATCCCTCTGAACCAATATATTTTCCTCAAACCACAAAAATTTGACCTTTGAAAACATGTGATTTTACAATATTTCACTTTTAGTAAAAAGCTTTAGGTATGTACCTGAAAGCTGTTAAATTAAGATACAATCAACTATGTATGATATCTTGGATATGTCACCAAAGTCATTTTAACAACTGCAATAAAATCTTTGAAAATAAAATGTTTAACTAAAATTTTACATATAAACGCCTCAATCTATTTATAAAAATAAAATAAAATAATAAATCAACCTTGGGTATCGACTTCGTCGCCGCAGGACAACAATATAGCAACGTTATTACGTTTCACTTTAATACAAAGGATAAGGCATGGTAACATCCACATTTGATGTAAAAAACAAAACGCAATTAAAAATTTGATTTTTTTTTCAGCTACTAACTTTAAACGTCGTTTGTTTTAAACATATTTGATTCAAAAAGTATATTTAAGAAGGCCACAAGAGAGTTTCAAAGTTAAATATATTTCTAAAATTTTCTCAAAAATGACGGAATTTCATCAAATCAATATACCTTTTACTTCGGGAAACATACAACACAATATTCTCAGTATTAGTAGATAAAATAAATTAATTTATATTGGTTGGTAGGCAGGCTTGTGCTCTGCTTTTTCTGAAACAAAATATGTTATAAAATTGAAGCGATTTTGCATCACAATGAGAAAATTCGGAAAATGACATATTTTGTGACTTATATACCCTATAACATAGAATGAATACTCATCTTGTAAGAGGGCTGATAATAGGTTTGTTCTAACGAGATATTGAATTGCTCTTGGAATCACCAAATATCAGGGGCAAAAAAGAGGTCTTACTCTATTTTGTCCAAATTTAAATCTGTTGATATACTAGATATTCAATAGAAAAAATGGATTTAAAAGGAGTATCTACATAACGTTTATAACATTTCAAATCTTAAACTTAAACAAGTTGATTAAAACTATTATAAAATACACATGGCTTGTCAACAACAAACAATAAACCTTGATTTTTTTCTGTATGGTCATTATTAAAAGATATTATAAATATTTCTAGAATATATGCACGTCTAAAAACACCAAAAAAATTAAAAATGCTCTATGCATTAAAAAAGATTAAAAAAAAAAAAAACCATTTGCTTCTGCAATCTGTGATATATTTATACTTCTAGATGAAACAATTAAAAAAAAAATTCGGCATCAATTTCCCGGTTGCAAATATCCTCTCGTTTAGATTAAGACAGCATTATGCACCATAAAATCTAAAATTCGGACTGTTTTCAAACCAAATTTATTTAAAAGAAATCATCTTTTGATTTGTCTTCATTCTGGAAAAAAAATTGTTAAACACTTGAAAATATTTGACGTCAAGGTAGCATTCTTTGCCCCACTTAGATAAAAGTAAAACTTTTTATGATCAATATACCATTTTAGTAGAAATCCAGTTCAGGGACAGCGCAATATCCTTCTTTTGTTTTCTTCAGTGTACCTTTAATTTTTTTTTTCAACAAAAGTACACTGCTTTTAACAACTTGCCACAAAGCTTTTTTTTTCAATTTCAAAAAATAAATAGATGGAAATTGCTGCAAAAGGTGAGATATATTTGCAATATAGCATTTTGCTGATATAAATATTTTAACATATTTAACTTTTGGTGAAAGAAATATTCAAACCTTAACGTTTCTTTTAAAAGAAATGATAATCTTTTAAAAGTCATTGCAATGATATTGAGGATAAATTATATATCAGGTTTCTGTTTTTTTTTAATAATGTTATTTCCTCATCTTACTGTTTCTATTGTTTTGTTGACGCTAAAATCCTTTTGTTTTATCTCTTTTTCTATAAGCTTAAAGTCTAAGAGGTTTTTTTTACATTTATTTTAGTCGCTAATCAAAACAATATCAAAGGATATCTTTGTGAAGGTATGATGAAGATTTTTTTTTCGGTCTGAAAACACAATTCAATCTGATCGACCGATATGCCTTGAAAACTCATTTTCAATATAAAAAAAATGATATGTGAAGGACCATACTAATGAAACCGATGATCAAGGAAATTCTAAACACAAGATAAAAATGTATATCAAAGCTCCATTTTCTATTATAAAACATGCTTTGTTAAACTACATTAATTACTGAAAAAGATTTGAAAAGTAGCGCTCTGGTATTGTATTGACTTAATGGAATTGCATATTCCGTTCTCGTTGAAGCAAATTTTAATTAAAAGGGAAAACTGTTCATGTCAATAAATGCTTGTTGTCAATGGAACTTTTTTTCATAAAATCAATCTTTGTAAAAATTCATCTTAGCTGCATAGAATTGCTTATACAAAAATAGCCATACAACTAAAAATTCATGAAATGCATTATCTCTCATTGTCTCTCATGTATGTGAATAGATATAAAATACTTAATATAGACAAAAGCGTTAAGATATCACAGGAGACTCAAAAACAATATATCGGTATAAGTCTTTGGTCTCTCTCTTTTTTTTATATATATATTTCAGTTTAGGGACCAGGCAAAATTTATCACAGTGACGGAACAGGTACAAATGGGCATAGGACAATGAGTCTTTTTATCGAAGAAAACCATGGGACAAAAGCAATTTTAGCATTAAGTACCAATGGGACACAAACATTTTTTTCAATGGCTTATAGTACTTAACCCAAGAGAAATATTCATTTAATTTAAAAAAAAAATCGAAAAAAATAATCTTTGAAACTGAATGATACAAATGGCAACATAAATCTTTTCATGGAAAATATTACAACAGATGAAGATGAACAAATAAAAAAACATTTTTTCGATGTTTTTAATTTCTGTAGTCTGAGAGACTGATTTGATTTTTGTTCAAATTATCTCATAACATCAAGATGTAACCATGGGACAATAAAATGACAGATATTTATTTTAAATACCAAAGCCATTCGTACTTTTTTTTAAATGAGGATTTTGTTTTGTCTTCCCAATTGTGATAAATTTTGTCTGTCTTATTCATAAACAGATATGATTAACATTTCAAATATTTTAATATGAAGTGGACATACATCTACAAAATTATTTTCTGATTTGATTGCCAACATCTTGTCTTCCAAATCAATGTCAATGACAATATTAAACAAGGGGTAAGTAAAATAACATATAACATTTTTATACATTTGTTGTCTGGATTTTTTTTTTTTTGCGCACACATTTTTGCGCGCATATTTACGTTTTAGTTTTCCATCCGGAAATAATCAATCAATGAAACTACAAAATTAATATGGATGAAACATCATTCCAATTATGCAAAAAGAAGAAAAATATAGATAAAATAATATGAATAAAAATTAAATTTTTTGTACTTTCTCATAAATGTAGAAAAAATGTCATGCTTGGTGGCATTTGATACTACATCCTGCCCTCCAGAAATGTATGAATATCAGCTATGTTTAGTAGTGCAGCAACCAGGAACAATATGACGACTCCTACACTTCTGACTGCCATTGAACTTTGGCGCGGATCAAAGGCACACATAAGACTTCTGTCATATGAACTTGTATTTCTTTTTGGAATTTTCAAATCGCGTACAATTTCTTCAACTGAGCTGAAAAGGACTTCTGATGTTGCCAGCGCTATGCAAATATATAAAAGTTTATGTCTCATAAAATACAATTTAATGTACTCGTCTCATAAAATCAAACATCTTTGACAATGTCTCAAAAACAGAAACCATAGTTGTCTTTGGTTGAAATATATAGAATAATATACAAAATACTTGGTCCGTATTTTGTATTCTAAAAAAACATACGCACATTTCCCTCTTAATATACTTGTTATGTATTTTATACCGGTTATCAAAAATTATTCCTTTTCCAACTATTATAAAAACATAAAATGTTCCTTTTAAACTTTTTTTACTTACAAAAATGGTTACATGTAAAATTCGTTTCCATCCAGTGTGTACCATTACATGGTAAAACATCAAATTCCCCACTGCTGACATATCCCGGCAGGCAACAGTAGGACACCAGACTTCCATTTCGAACACCATTATACACCTTTACTGCGTTAACAATATCCGGAGGTGAGGCGCACTCTACAATCGGTGCCAGAGGAGTTATGAATTTGGATTACTTTTATTGAATTTAAAAATAAACCACGATAATCATAGAGAAATTAGTTACTCTTTATTCGATCGCAGGGACTTATCCAGGAATTATTTACAGGGACCTGTGAATAAGGTCTATCCACTTACAAAAAATAACAATAATAAAATGATGACAAAAACAAATTCTAAGGAACCTTTTACCATTTAGATCCACAGATGCATTGCTAATATTTTTTTTAAAATTTAAGATTTCAGCTGATTTTACACACACATTTAAATACAGAAAGCGATAATTTTATATTTATTTAAGTAAGACTTTTTTTCAGGCAATAGGATCTGGACAGTTCATTTGTAGATCTGGATGTATCGTATTGTAAAATTTTGTCCTTTCCATATTAAGTTGCAGTTTCATTATTGTATTTTCAACATAATAGAAAGTTGTTTTGCGGAAAGATTGTCCAATTTTTAAGAGATGGAGGTCTAGATAAAAAAAGACAGGATTTTCTGTATAAATCATTCACTTCTCAAGAAATACAGAAGTGGTAGAATACATTTCTATGTTGTTGTTTTTTTTTTTTTTTTAAATATTCAATGTATCTTTCTAACACATTGTCGACGAAATCGTCATATGTTTTCTTATTTAACGGAAACGATTCTTAATATATGTATGTTAACAAAAATATAAAAAGCAACACTCCAGTGCATGCATAGAGAGACGCACTTACATAGATCCCTATAGCTACATGTATAGGACGAAATAAACCATACCAGAAATATAACTATGGATGATTTTTATTGTAATCTCTACGGTGTCAACGTGCATGCTATCAATCCCATCACCCCAGACGCCATTGATATAAATAAGGTGACCAGACGGACCAGTGGGTGTCCAAATCAGTACTTCAGACTCCGTGTATCCGTAAACAATTCCTCCGAACTCCTCCGAAGGATACCCGAGACTCGCAGATCCGGCTCCGTAAAACATTCTCCCTGCAGGCTCTGATAAACCCTTGACCTGTGTAATTGAGAAATTGGAATTATAGAATATCGTAAATTCATCAATCTTGATTAAGAATGTTAAACCATGATTATTTCGAAGAACATCTATATCTGTTTTACATTGACTTATCTACCCATGGAATGGTTTTTGTTGTGGAAAACAGGTCAAGAAATCTTAAATCAAGAGGCCCACGGGCCACATCGCTCACCTGCAAAGCTTTGACCATGCCATTCCTAACCAGATTTTTTCCTCAGTGGCCTACTGTGACCCACCATACCCCACAGGTCATAATTTTTGACATATTAAAATTTACATAATTCCAGGATGCTTCCACATGAATTTCAGTCATTCTGGCCTAGTGGTTCTTGATGGATAACTATAAAGTATTTTCCTATAATTTCTTAGTAAATATTGAATAGTAATTCTTTTTTCTTCCTATAATTTCTTAGTAAATATTGAATATTTATTTAATATAATTTTAATATTTCGATTCCCTACTGTGGCCTCGCCCTACTCCCAGGGGCCATTATTTGAAAATTTCCAATCTACATTATATCAGGATGCTTCCACATAAGTTTCTGCTTTTCTGACCAAGTAGTTGAGAGGAAGATTTTGAAAGTTTTTTTCCCTATACATTTCTATTAAAAAATTTAATTCCTTATTGTGGCCCCGCCCTACCCCAGGGGTCATGATTTTTACAATTTTGAATTTTAACTACACTAGGATGCTAATTTTCAGTTTTTCTGGCCCAATGGTTCTTGAGAATAATTTTTTTTTAAAGATTGTTCCAATATATTACTATGTAAAATTTGGATTCCTTATTGTGGCCCCGCCATACCCCTGGGTCATGATTTGAACAATTTAGAATCTACACTACCCTAGAATGCTTCCACATAAGTTTTAGAATTTCTGGCCCAGCGGTTCTTGAAAAGAAGATTTTTTAAAGATATTTCCGATATACTTTTATGTAAAACTTTAGTTCCATTTTATGGTCCATCCCCCGGGGGTCATGATTTGAACAATTAAGAATTTACACTAACCCAGGATGCTTCCACATAAGTTTCAGCTTTTTTGGCCCAGTTGTTCCTGAGAAGAAGATTTTTGAATGACCCTATCCGATTTTTGTATTTTCTTGATTATCTCCCCTTGTGAGAGGAATTCCGCCTTTACACAAAATTCCTGGGCCATGGGCATTGATTTGTACAATTTTGGAAAATACACATTTTCTGATCATTATTTTGCACTTAGTTTTTCTGCTATTTATAAAGGGGCACATATTTTATGGATGTAAGAAGGATATGGAAATAACGAACAGTATTCAATCTCAACGTCCATTAAACAATATACAAAATAAGAGCAGAGCAAACACGGACCTCCGAAACATCAGAGGTGGGATCAGGTGCCATGGAGGAAAGCATCCCCTGCCAACCGGTCACACCCGCCGTGTGCTCGTTGTCATAATCAGGAAATAACGGAAAAAATCCGTCGTCAATTCAGTGTATAAATAATGGACTAACAATTGGTATGAAAAATATAGCATTTCATTCAATGATAAATTGTATTTGCTGACAAGGTCATTGTATCGACCATAGAATTTACGAAATGATGACTTTAAACGAGACTGTTGATATTAAAATTCACTTTCTGATCAATTAAAAGCTGTATAAAAAAACACCAGAGCTCTTGACATTAACATTAGAGACCTTGAATTTCAAAAGTTGTCATCGATCTATTCATTTAAATGAAGCATCTAAATTATCCTATCTAAAATATACAAGCACAGAGAAGATTGATTGATTGATTGTATTCTGTTTAACGTCCCTCTCCAGAATATTTCACTGATATGGAGACGTCACCATTGCCGGTGTAGGGCTGCAAATTTAGGCCTATGCTCGGCACTTACGGCCTTTGAGCAGGGAGGGATCTGTATCGTGCCACACCTGCTGTGACACGGGGCCTCGGTTAATACGGTCTCACCCGAAGGACCGCCCCATTTAGTTGCCTTTTACGACAAGCAAGGGGGTCTAAATTATCCTTCAGCTAACAAATACAAGGAAAGAGAGGGAGAAAAAAAAACTAACACCACAACTCCTGATGGACGGACTTTAATTTGAATTTACTCATTTGAGATTGATTTCAATTTTCCCATTTGGATGATGCAGTTTAAGAAAAGGGATCTATCGTAAAATTCATACCCCCTGATATGATGTTCTGCTCATAGTAAATAAAATATTTTAAAATTGCGTTCATTTTTAAGGCTTAATTCATTTCCCGGCTCCTGGAGATACTGACAATGAAATCAACTTCATTTCTTTGACAATACAAACAATGAATTCAGTTGAAATTGGTTTCGCGTTCACAAAAAGCAAGCTGAAAATTTTCAAATGAAAACGGACGATGAACGACATACCATACATGACGACAAAATCAGATATGTAGAGCAATAGATCTATATCATTGATCATTACTCAAGTTACCTAAAAGTAAAAACCAAATAATTATATTTTTGGAAAATATACCTCTACATTGATTATATCATTATCCAGGTCAATAGGAAAAGTTGCAGGTAGTAATCCAGAATTAGCTTAACCACAAATATAAGTGAATGAGTTTACTATTTCGATGTCTGTGACTGGAAACTTTCATGCAGGAATGATAACGTCAGCTGATGAATACCTAAGATCTTCACTGCCCCAGCCGTCAGAGTAGCAAGCTACCAAATCCTCTGTAGAAATGTAGTGTGTTACATGCCAAATAATACCATAGACATTGATGGTTTGGAAGATTTATCAAATGGCCTCTGAGCGCTTTCACATAAGGTCATTTTAATCAACATTACAGATAAAGTATTAGGGAGTTAATAATTTCATTGAGACCTATGTTTTACATTGTGTATATAGATCATTTGAAGTGTGTAATACAGCAAAAGAGAATTTTATTTGTTTTCTTTTTTTACGAAATAGAAACAAACCGTTTTTACTCTGAGCCCAGAGTGTGATTGAGTTCGGAGTTAAAACAAAATATGACCTCGCAGATAAGATTTCAGTCTTCATGATAAGCTATAACGGGGGTCACACCTGAAATAAATTCACATAAAGTTCATAATCCTTTCTTGTTTTATTCTTAGTCTATCTATAGAAGAAAAGGAGCAATATGAGACCTGGCTACGAAGAGACAATTATCCGTCCACATTATTTGATCTTCAAAAAAATAAATAATAATGAGAATATTTCAACTTTTTTCCGCTATCACATCCATAAATATTCGCAAGATTTTATTTTATCAAATCATATTTTTAATCCAAAGCACCTGTTCCATCTGTGACGTAGCCATCATGTAACACCAAATGGACTGTAACCAAATCAGGATAAGTTCCAATACAAGGAGTCACATGCTGGAAAGGGTCGTCTGTGGAAAAGAATAATCTTAAAACATAAATGAAGGATCTCACATGATTTCTAGCTGGATATGATTCTTATCCAACGAGTTACATGTATGTGTTTTTCACGAGATTAAGGAGTGAACATGGGTTTTTTTTAATATTATGAACGATATGTGGATTCAGATATGAACTTAAAGTAAATACAAAACCCAGGGCACGACAAAGGTACAAAGTTAGAAGGATTTCTTCGTAGATCCAAATTGGTGTTTTTTAATATTTAAAGTCAATATGATTTCTTACAATCATGTTATGGCTAACAGACGTTAACGTATGTCTTCCTAATACAATGGTTGCTGCTCTGCAAGTTTGTAAAAGAATCATTCCACCATTAAAAGTCATATCCGTTGTCTTAGAGGACTGGAAAGTTTCCAATCTACCCTTAAGATGAAGTTGGTAAGTTACGACAACACGTCGAGTTTAGGTACTTTAACCTGATACCGATGTGCTGGTTTGTGAGCTTGTCAACCCTGTTTTGGATTGTCTCTTCTTCCCGCAGGTTTGTGCTGAATGACGGATTCTCGACTCTACGAACTGATCTATACTAAGTATGTTAACCTCAGTTTAGTCTATCCAGAGTTTGTCTAGATTTTCTTACACAAAATTGTTATATCATTCCACTGGACTGGTATCGCTACAATCCCTTTTTCCTCAAGAAGAACATATATTGGACTTAAGTAGAACGTCTATAAGGTGCAGGGTCTGAAGTCATCAGAACGACATCGAAGCTTCTTTTTCCCTGTTAGGGCACTTTTCTTTCGAAAGGTTTTCTTGTATCGATACAAGAGAGATATATGCAGAAAGGAACTTAATAAAATAACAAAGGGAGGGAATGTTGAAAATGAGAATTGTCAAATTTCTTTTTTAAGGATTTTTAGTCATTCAATAATGAATAATGACTGAAAATCAAATACAATTTTTGAACGTGTTGAATAAAAGTGAGTCTAAAACTGAAAGTCGTTTTAATTCACGGTGTTAATATTTCATGATATCTCAAAAAATACCAATTCGGATTATTTTAATTTAACGCTGCAAGAAATTAATTCATTTTTTTTTATTAGAAAATAAACATTTAAAAGAACTAGTAATAGAATTCACGATGGTTTAATTTCGCGGAAAAATGATGAATCGCGAACATAGCGAAATTAAAATAATATACAATTATGGACTCTTTTGGTGTTGAATATGGTTTGTTATTCACCAGATAAATATTTATATTGACCGAGGCGAAGATCCCTCCCTGCTAAAAGGCCTTGAATGCCGAGCATAGGCCTAAATGTGCAGCCCTTCACCGGCAATGGTGACGTCTCCGTATCAGTGAAACATTCTGGAGAGGGACGTTAAACAGTATACATGTACAATCTATTAATTTTTTTCCTTTCAGGATACTTAGAAAAAATGAAAACTCAGCTTTTGATTTTTTGCATTTCCTGCTTTTTGTCATTTTTTTAAAATAACACCTGTAAAATAAATTTCGTTAACCCAATATAAAACAACAATATCACCCTAAGGCGTTGTCTCTGTCGTTGTTGATTTGCAATTCAGTTTGATTCTAGCTTCTTTCTGTTGCTGAGCTTGACCATTGTAATTAATTCCCCTATAGATAACCAAATGTGTTGTTAAAATAGGTTTGGGTAAATCTGACAAAGTCCACAGTCTGATCAGAACTCTACCATTAATAAACGTCCCGGAAAATGGTCCACTATGTGAACTACTGCCTATTCAACAGAAAAAGGAACAATCGAATTCAGAGAATAAACGTTTCCCACTTTCGGTTAATGAGTGGAGGGGATGTCAAATTTAGGTCATATTGTATCAAATATGAATATCCAATTATCTGTCATTTAAAAAGGTATAACCAAAGTTATGATTTCAAGTCAAACACGGAGGTCGAGGTTTATTGGTGAAAAATCGGCGTGTTTGGAATCACTTTGAAACCGATAACACATATTTGAAATATGAAGGCCCAATCTCCACTCAAATTAAACTTACAAGGAAAGAGATCATTTTTGAAAAAGTAGATTAAATTTCACAATCAAGGTCACATGGTCATATATCGTGAAATATATAGAACATACTAGAGGTAAGACACATGTATAATGTGAAAGCAAATGCTATGGCCAATTTAAAATTATGTAATTTTTTTTTAATTAAAAACTTTCAGGTCAAGAACAAAGGATAAAAAATCAACTCTCAGTGTGTATTTTACACCACAGGAACAGAGAATCGAGGTTATATCAAAAGTCAAATTGGAAGGCATTGCATCATGGCATACATACTACTGAGGATTTTAGTTACCTGTTGTAATAAATCATCCAAAACCACTAGTATACTGCCATACAACTGGTACAAACACTTTCAAGTGTTGTGAATTATAAAGGTAAGCCACGCCCCCATATTCCGATGCTATGTCATCATCCCTCTGTGTTGATCCAATACCAGGAAATATATATGATTGACCTCCATGTACCACCTTGACCTGTACGTCAACCTTTGCCGGCATCTCGTTCAAAGAGTGATTGATCTGAATAGGACTTGTGCCATTTACAGTAACTTCAAACCAATCACTTAAAAAAAAGCGATAGGATCCTACAAGCTATAAACATTTGAATATGATTAAGTTTTATAAGTATATTCTAAAATGGGCTGGGATATTAAAATTAATCATCTTTATCCATTCTTCAAAAATATTTGTATTGACTATTAAAAAATTGGCCATTTCCTTTAAATACATATATGTACTAAAACTTGTTTCAGAAAAATCACCATGCTCTAAAATTATATCGATTTCAAAAGTTTTAAGAAGGTATCTTTCTTTGTTTTACATTTAAGAACGCATTTAACAACGAATTTTAAGATAATGACTTCAATTTAAAAAAAAAAACGGAACAACTCCTACTAATTTTGCAAATGACAAAGTATTTAAGCTTACGATACTTAGTTCCATTTTTACTGAAAATTAGCTGTTTTTGATCCAAAATGGCTTTGATTTCTTATTCTAAACGGTATATAATGAATTGAGAATCGTATGTTTTGACTGATTTATTCCGATGAAATCTTATAAATTTAGTTTTTTTAAAGCCGTTGAATTAAAAGATATTTGCGTCTGATTTACATTTTTTAAAGATATAACTAACCAACTACTACTTTTTTTTTTAATTTCTCCCTTTTTATTGCTTGTTTGTTACTCAAATATTAAAAAAAATATATGTAAAAAAAACAGGAGTCATTTTGAAAGTGGTTGAAAAAAGAAAAGAAATATCAAATTTAAAATGTATTTCAATAGATTTTTATTTAATTATTCAGTAGATCCTGTTATTCAAATGATAGATAGAACGAAAGATATTTGTGTGTCGTTTTAGATTTATAATGCATATAGTGTTTGGGGAAAATCTTTTTTGTCATTTTACCAAACTTATAAAAAGCAAAAAATCTTATTAAAATATTTGTTATGTTTATATAAAACAACTAATTAAATAATACTGATGTTGATTATTTTCAAATGAGGAATTATGTTTGTTTGTATATTCTTTTTAGCGCGTTTAGCGAAAAAAAAAATTCGCGTTTCTTAAGAGCAATGCTAAATATTTTCCACACATAACGAACTAACACAATGAGTTGTAATGTCTATGAATTATTCACTTTAAAATGTCCATAACACACAACACACAGATGTCCAATAAGAATGTCCCGAATTGTTGATCGAACTATGACGAATGTCCCTTTAAAAAAAAAATGGCGACATCCACTTAACCATCATTTCTTCATTACGGCAACATCTCGTAGAATGGGTTGAATATCCCTCCAATTCGATGACATCTCTTGGGTAGATGAAATCTACTGGATATGATGAATGTCCCTTAAACTCGGTGACATTCCAGACATGACACATTGTCATAATGTTTGTGATCGTATAGTGGTAATAAGTGTTCATGCATCACAGCAAACGTAAACACACAAAGTTCGAATCAGGTGCCAAGGAGGAGTAACCATCCCCTGCTGACCAGTCACATTCGCCGTGTGTTCCACGTCATAATCTTTGATCTTTCAGAGGTCCGCGTTTGCTCTGCTTCTATTTTGTATTGTTTTATAGATTTTGATATTGAATACTGTTCGTTATCTCCATATCCTTCTTACATTACTTTATGAATTTAGAGATATTTTTCTGAGTATTTTTTTTTCTGACTGCTAATTTTATAAACCTGAGGATGGGACCAACTTACCATGTAACAGTATCAAGACGAGGGAAATTTAAAAAAAATCATTTGAATTTGACTGCATATTTTGAAATTTCAATTATTTGAATTTTTAATTTCACCTTAACAGGTAGAAAACATTAGGCTAATGTTTGAAAGCCGTGAAGCTACAATCAAATATATATGATATCTGTAACGATCACCGAACATATTACCTACATTTAAATTTTCGATATTGATAAATTATATCATTTATGCTAAAAAAGAGGTTTCCTAAACTAAAAATATAAATTAATCAAATCGATAACTTAGCAAATGAATTTATTTGCTTACTACATTTCTTTTGATAAAAACGTGGTTTTGTGCAAAAGTTGTTGAAACAACTGCCATAAATCTTTGAAAAATTAACGTTTTCCTACAAATAAAACATTGCTTACTTATGCCCCAATCTATCTATTAAATGAAAGAAATATAAATCACTCTTGGGTAACGACCCCATCGCCACAGGACAACAAATTAGGAACGTTATAATTACGTCTCACTTTCACAACGTTTCACAGCACAGGGAGCACGGTATGGTAACAGCTTCATTTGGCCTCCTATTTGATGTAAAAACGAAAAAAACGATTATTTTCTATTAGGAATTTAAAGTATCGCTTGTTTAAAACGCGGCTAAAAATTGATTCAAAGAATATAGTGAGACCACAAGAGAGTTCCAAAATTTGATATTTTAGGAGTTTCCTGAATAGTGAATGAATTTCATTAAATTGAAATATTTTTCACTTCGAGAAACATGGAGCACATGATTGCGTCTCTGAGATTCCTACACACAAGAAGTATTTGATAGCAACAAATGATATATATAAATTTAGTAAAAATTTGCTAGCTTGTGCTATGCGTGTTCTATAACAGGATATGTTATAAAATGGATTAAAATTTGCATAAAAATTTGAAAATTCGAAAAATGACATATTTCCTGACCTTTCTGTGACTTATGTACCCTACAACTTCGAATCATTATGCATTTTTTTCAGAGAGATGATAACAGGTTCGTTATATTGAGATATCGCATTGCCCTGTAGACACCGAATATCACGGAGGGGATGAAAAAAGGAGAACTTATCATATCATGTCCAAATTTTATTTTAATGTTATTCTAGATACATGTATTCATGTAAATAGTATTTAGATAAAGTTTATAACAGTTCAAATCTAAAAAAAAATAAACAGGTTGATTGAAAGCATTATTAAATGTATGTGATTTGTAATGAACAATTCACCATGATTTTCTTTCCTGCATTGTCATTATCAAAAGAAATTATAAATATTTGTAGGATATTTACACATCTAAAACACGACAAAAAATGTTTCATGCAATAAAAAAAGATTTTTAAAAAAGAATTTGCTTCTGAAATCCGTGATATATTTATCACTCTGAATGAATGAATCACAAATAAATCCATCATCTATTTACTGGTTGCAAATACCCTCTTTTTAGGTAAAGACAATATTATGCACCATGCAATCTACAATGTTGATTGTTTTCAAACCAAAGCTATTTAAAAGAATCCTATCTTGAAGTGTCTTCATTCTGAAAATAATGATTTATTTTTAACAATTTTAAAACATATTTGACGTCAAGGTGCCATTTTTTGCATCACTTAGATAAAAGTAAATCTTTTAAATGATCAATATACCATTTTAGTAGAAATTCAGTCAGAAATTGCCAATATTTCTCACTTTCTTTTCCCTTTTGTATCTTCATATTCTTTTACGAAAGGGAAAAAGAAAACAAAGATGATTGTTAAGTTGCAAGTTTTTGGATTTTTAGCTCTTTTAAGTAAGTAAAATAAATTTCTTTCTATATAAAATGAAGATTAAAGAAAAATTATATTTGCATGCATAGCAATAGATGTACACTAACGACATTTGTTCCACATTTTACTTATTTAATAGTTTAGCTTCAGACGAGGTCGAAAAAAAAAACATGTTTTATTACCTATACCGATAATACTGTAGAACACTTTATTTTAGCGACACCTTATTTTCGGAATAAGCTATTCGATATTTATTAACGAGACAAAATTTTCGCGAGCTGTGGTTTCTATTGTACATAAACATTAATATCACAATTATACACGAGAACAAATTTTTTGCGAGCAGACAGACTCGCATAATTACGCGAAAATAAAGTTCAAGCGAATACAAAGTGACTTACAGTAACTGCATAAGTAATTTAAAATAAAACACACATGTATGCTGTCAATCAGGATTACTGATTATACATACAAAGCGTCGATCATTCGAAATGGCATATTGATCTGTCGCTTGGGATAAAAGATCCAATTTGTTGATGTTACTCGATAGAACTCCAAACATTGTGCATTCAAAGTAAGCGAGTGAATAAGCAGTGTAAATCTTAGCAAAGCGTGTTATTGTACATTTACAGTCATTGTAAATTTATTATGTTATGAAAATATTATTTTATATTTAATCATTCTAATTCTCTGGGTTGTATGTTATGTTTATATATTCAATTTATTTTTTATGCAATTAATACATTACATTTTGATTCTCCAGGTAGAATGTTACGTGTATATTAATTTCTTTATTTTCTTTCGATTTTTTTTTATATTTGAAGTCCATTGATAAATATGAATCGGGTATATATATCAGTAAATGTCTTAAATAATAATTTTTATAACAGCTTTCACTGAAAAAAGAGGAGAAAAGAAAAATAACTGGTCTTTGACATATGTATGATTTCATTTTCTCGCATAATCACCAGTGTAAGATTGACTTGTCCGATGTGAGACAGCAGTGTGAGATTTTTCTGTCTTACACTGTGTATTACTACACAGTCCGACTTTATATAAATAAATTGTTACAATGTAAAAAAAAATATTACACATACATGTATTTAAAATGTTGCCATTTAACTTATTAATATAAACTTATTTTCATTCAAAGTATTGTCGTATTTTCCCTTTTTAAATGGCACTATTTTTAGATCGTGGAATGATTCTTCTTTTACGCTCTCGGATTGATAAGTTTTTTATTTTCAGTTTTTATCTATCTGATTAATTTACACGGACTGAAAACTATTTTAGGTTTACACTAAGTGTAAACCATTTTCAGGTACGTTCTAACCGATTGTGTATTTAGATTTTTAATTTATTTAGATGGAAAATTAAAAAAAAAATCTAGCCCCATCATGGCGACGTCATTGACTGGCCATTATTTTGGATAAAATGATGCGAGAAAAATAATCATTCATTACATACTCGTGTGGGAATAGTGAAATTCCACCTCGGATCGAGCCAAGCCTCGTCCTAGACTGTGAATCTTGTCCCCTTGGTGGAATTTCACTATCCCACACTCGTAGTAATGAATGATTCTATTAATCTCAAGATACAGTTCAAGAAAATGTACGTGCCATTATTCAATTATTTTATTTCCATTATCTCAATTTACATATTCCTTGAAATTCAAAAATCACATAAGAATTTTTGATCTTCTGAATTTGGGCATGAAAAAATTCAATGTATGTCGCCCTGTATATTATTTGGAAGAAAAGCTGCAGCAGGCTTATAGAAATCAATTCGAATACAGGAGAGGGGGGACTCAAAGAAAATAAACAAAAAATCATCAGGATTAATTATTAAATCTAGTCTAATGTACAGAGTTTACTGTTATGATATAATTTTTGGTTTTGATTTTACCTATATATTTATATATATTTAAACATTAAGAAATATTTATAATAATTTTAGATTTCATTTATGTGTGTGTATGTGAAATAGGGGTGGGGTATGTGCATATTTATATATTTTTATCGGAAGAACAATTTTAAATTTTTCGTTTTCTTTTTCATTCTGGTTATATAATCATACTCGCTCTATAATTCTGAACGTAATGAAGATATGATTTAATCCAATGTATTTCTTTTTTTAGAAAATGTTCGGTAAATATTTATTCAGATCTTCCAATGTGTATAAATGACATTTAAACATATAACGTGTTCAATAAGGTAATATGTAGATAAGATATCATAATTCACGTGTTTGTCATACATTTAAACTAGGAATAGGAAAACATACTATTTTAAACTATGTAACCGATGGATTTGAAAAGTATTTTGTTTAGATGGTTTCGTAACTAAGTTTCACTTGTACACCGTTCAATACATTAAAAGTAAATTCAATACCTTTTCTTCCTCCTCTGTTTTGCTTTCGCGTTATAAATAAAGAAAAATAAATGCCTAATAGTCCGCTGTTAAATAACTTTGAATTTCTCGGGATCGAAATCCAAGAGTGGAGAAATGAAGGAAATCAATTAATAATCTACATCGAATGCACAGTTGAATTCTGGAACATTTCGTAATGTTTCTCATAATATCACTGTATACATGTACACCATACATGTTTCAATCGCCGCAAAAACAATGATCGATTACATTACTGTATTAGAATAAACAAGGGCTTGGGCTTAGTATCAGCAAGATTAAACGCGTGAGTGCGTAGAGCGATCCCAGAAAGCGAACATTTGGTTCGCTCCAATCGCAACTTCTCGGGCCTTTCCGACTAGCGGAAAAACGAAAAAAAATGTATATGGTATGCGCCATCACAACTCTCCCTTTCACTATCTTTGGAATAAATGCATGGAGACCTGTTATCTGTGAAATATGGAGTTTAACTTTATTCAATGTAATGATATTACCTAAACTATCCCAGAAGGAACTTCTAACTCCGTCTATCCTATATATTAAGAATAAATATGTATAAATTGATGTTAATACATTCGAGGTTAATTTTCCGATCTCTGAAGGAAAGACCCGAGATGATGCGATTGGGTTCGCTTTACCGGACCCAGAGCTGACCCCGAGGGAAACCGGAGTGCACCAAAGACGCACCCAGAGCGGACCAAAAATTTCTGAAACGCAGTACCTTAAGGCAACATTTTCTATAAAAACTCACGAAATCCGATACATATAATGTATAAAAGTTTTATTTCTGAGCAAGACACTCTAGTGAAAATAGCTATTTGTTATCTTGAAGAGTATGTCCATCGCTTTTCACATCGGTATTTTTTGACATCATTTGACTCCCTGAGGTCACGGCGGATCCGATTTTAGGTCAAAAAATGAGATGTCAAATTTAACCAAAAAGTGCAAGAGCCAGGCAAACAAAAAATTAACTGCACAATGTTTTATGTTGTCTCTATGTATCTATACTTCCTCAAAAGTGATGCTCATTCAGTTAGTTTTTCAATATAATTTAGTTATTCAGATAAAACAGACAGTAATGCGTTAAAAATAGGATCTTTTCCCAATTTCATCGCGAACTATAAATTAACTAAAGGATTACAAAGAAATGAGCATCACTTTTTGAAAACTATACAATAAAATAAATAATTTAAAATAAAAACATACTTTAGAGATTGTCGCCTTGTCCTAGCACTTTTTGATTAAAAATTGAAATCTTGGAAGAGTCAATCTATTTATAGTTTTCAAACGCATCATTGACCCAGCATGGGAGATAACTCTTGAGTTCTTGAAATAGTTTACCTCGTTAATTTTAAATAAATTATATACATGCGGACAGGACGGGATTCTTTTTTTCTTACTAAATCAAAACGGTGTGCATAAAAATCCCTGACATTTTTTTTTCTATCCTGTGTATTCGTTCTCCATACATTGTATAGATTTAATGTATTTCAAACCTCTCGCATTTCCTCAAAGATGTGTATATACATGTAGTACACACACATAGGTAGAATATTGCCGATATACATGTATTTATGTAGAACACTAATGGTTAATTAAGATATAGCATCCATTAATAATTAATTAGATATATATACCATTACCTTTTGTTTAGCCCCTCCTTTCATTTTGCTTCTAACGCCTATGGTAAAGACACTTGTAATTTTTTTCTTTCTGCATACGAGATCATGTTCTACGATCGCTTTCAATCAGACCGCTTACTGTTAATTAAGGGATTTAAACTAAATTACAAGTTTTAAGAACTAATAAGAAAGGATTGGGGTATACTCCTGTATTTGTTAAGGGGACAGCCATTTTATTTTGAGGGTGTCAGAGGGGCTGGCAGATTTTAGAAATAAATACCTGCAGATCAGTGATCTCCCCCTCCCACGAATCAGAGTTTGTTTTCTTTTTTTTTTTGTTTGTTTGTTTGTTTTTTTTACATTTTTTTTTTTATTGATTATTAGACTTTTCAATGGGGAGGAAAATACATAAATAATCTGTCCTTCATCTTATTGATCGGAAATAAATATTAATCTGCCACAGTCCTTCATTGACATGGAAATGAAAAAATCTGACTCGGAAAACTCGCCAGAACCCCCTCCCCCTTCCCTCAGAATCAAAAGGTGGTCCCCTATCCTATTTTGAATCAATTAGGGGGATCTCTTGTCTCCTGTTTTTAGCTCACCTGAGCTGAAAGCTCAAGTGAGCTTTTCTGATCACATTTTGTCCGGCGTCCATCTGTCTGTCCGTCTGTCTTTCCGTCTGTCTGTAAACTTTTCACATTTTTGACTTCTTCTCAAGAACCCCTGGGCCAATTTCAACCAAACTTGCCACAAAGTATCCTTGGGTGAAGGGGATTCAAGTTTGTTCCAATGAAGGGCCACGCCCTCATTCAAGGGGAGATAATTGGGAATTAATGAAAATTTGGTGGCATATTTTAAAAATCTTCTTCTCAAGAACCACTGTGCCAGGAAAGATGAAACTTATGGGGAAATATCCTCAGGTAGTGTAGATTTAAGTTTGTTCAAATCATGACCCTCGGGGGTAGGGCGGGGCCAAAATGGCCGACCGTAGTTTTACATAGAAATATATAGGAAAATTCTTTAAAAATCTTCTTCTCAAGAAAGACAAAGGCATAATTCATCATATATTTATGGAAGCATGTTCAGGTAGTGTAGATTCAAGTTTGTTCAAATCATGACCCCCGGGGGTAGGGCGGGGCCAAAATGGCCGACCAAAGTTTGACATAGAAATGTATTGGAAAGTTCTTTAAAAATTTTTTTTTTCAAGAATGACAAAGCCATAATTCATCATATTTATATGGAAGCATGCTCAGGTAGTGTAGATTCAAGTTTGTTCATATCATGACCCCCCCCCCCCCCCCTGGGGAGGGCGGGGCCAAAATGGCCGACCAAATTTTTACATAGAAATATATAGGAAAATTCTTTAAAAATCTTCTACTCAAGAATGACAAAGCCATAATTCATCATATTTATATGGAAGCATGCTCAGGTAGTGTAGATTCAAGTTTGTTCAAATCATTACCCCCCGGGGGTAGGGCGGGGCCAAAATGGCCGACCAAAGTTTTACATAGAAATATATAGGAAAATTCTTTAGAAATCATTTTCTAAAAATGATTGGTCATGGGACTACTTTTGGATTTAAACTTTACAATACAAAGCCATTTTCTACTTTTTCCTACCCTTAGTGCTCAGGTGAGCGATGGGCCTCTTGTTGGTAATATTATTGAAAAATAAATGAACACAATGCACATGCTGGAAATAAGTACCCTCCACACAAAATAGAATGCAAGTTAAGATTTTCAATTCTTAATAATAGTCTTTTCAACGCCTGTACAGTAAATATTATATAATGAAAAAGTCAAATTATTATTTATCTAGAAAATTTATTTAATAAACATTTCTTTTCAAATCCAACGACAGACTAGGAATGCTGGGCTGGTGCACATTATTTCTTTCACTTCATGTTCTTGTGGATAAAATTCATTCTGAAAATATGAGAAAATAAGGAAATACCATTATTGAAAGAAATTTGTGTTTTAAACAAATTAAATAAAAAATGCATTGAAACAGTTAACATAGAATGTATACATGTTTTCGATTCTTTGTTAGTTTTATTTAAATTATCAAAACTTTGTATGCTTTATAGCTAATATTGAGCATACCATTTCCCTTATATGATGGATTAACTTGCTGCCTGAATGAATCCATTAGTCCAGCATTTGGGAATATCTATGCCTACAACACAATATATATGCAGTTATATGCTATGAGATTACTAAATATACATTGTATAATAAAATGGCATTACATTTGACAAAACAAATTATGCTACATTGTATACTGTAGTGAATTTATGTTATATGAGTTTCTCCTATACCAAAATGAAAAAAAAAACAAATAAACTGTATAGCACATGCACGGTTTAAAAATGTGAAATGGTTATGCCTTAGAAATATACATACCCTGTGGAGAAATGATGCATTTTTTTTATTTATTCATTCTTAAAGCCTGAAACTCTTGACAGCTACAATGATAAAAGTATTAAATAAATATTTTTAATGTACATGTAAACAAAAAAAATTCAATTTTTTTTTCATTAATTTAGAAATTCTATAAAATTACAACCATAGATCTGAAGAGGGGTTCTCTGTTTTCAACAAAAAGATACTGATAATCTTTTTAAAATTGTGTAGGCCTAGCATATTTGTATGTCAAAAACATCATTCTCTTACTTTATCCCTATTTTCTTTAAGGATTGTGTGGTTATTGCATTTAAATCCACTGCAAATCTCAGCTGATGTCGCCACGGTTTTAGATGTAAACAACATTCCGTGTCACCGAGTGCAAGCGCTTGGCTGAAGCCGAATGCATCCAAACGACACATTAAAAAGAGAATTATTTTAAAGACATGCTGTTTTTTAATATGAGAAAATCACTAATTATTTTCAATTTAAACACGAAGATATTGCTGTTTATTACAAAGTCTTGCAAATATCGGTAAATAGTTATTTTGAGCACCATTTCCTTATATGGATCAATCAGGGCGGAGCAATGTCATGACGTCAGACATCATTATGACTTCATTACCATATTTTTTCATGTGTTGCCTTACCTGTACAGCGTTTAATGGAACGCAAAGCGGACCCCGAGCGAATCTGTGTGTGTGACATGGATTCAACCTATCCACCGTAAACAAAACTAACAACTCATCATTCTCCTTAACCGATAAAGCTTTAAAGAAACAAAAACAAACACGTGTTTTTCTCTCAACTTTCATTTTTCTATCAATACTTAGGTTTAATGAAATAATGATCGTGAAGCAAAATAGCTTGAGGTTCAATATTTAAACAAAAAAGTGTGAAGCGATTGTAGCTATGTTAAATTTATCTATATAAAAAATCTCATACTTTTCAGTACTCATCTAACTCTGATCTCTCATAGAAATTTTAGAGTGCAATTATGCAGCTTGTCAGGTACATGAATTATGAATCTCACAATTTATATAAATTCACCTTGAAAGGATTTACCTACTGAAATATTAGACAGAAAGCAAATAATCAGACGTCTATTTCTATAAATGTAGGATTATTTTACAATTTATCATTCTTCACCATACATTTATTTATTTATCAGGTTGTTAACATCACATTGTCCTTTTTAAAAAAAAAATCATGCAAAAATATGACCTATAGTAGCATACGTCTGCCTCAAAATTCAAAATAATTAATGTCAACAAGAAAATTATGTTGGAATACGAATCTGGCTCATTAAATGCAAGATTCAAATTAGTAATGTCATTTTGAAACTCATTAACGTAAAGATGCTAGTTAAGTTTAGAAAAGTGGATAATTCATAGATTTTTTTCTCCTAAGACTTGCGAAATGAAAAAAGACGTGGAAAATATTAGTTAATTCTTCAGTAAAATAACACACATTGAAAAATCAAACTAAGTTAAGGATTACAGATGAAAATAAATTTCAGAATACGTTAGCTTGGTGCTAAAGGTGTAATATAAACTTTTCAAAAAGGATACCAACACAGCACAGGTACCTGTGGACAGGACCCGGGGTGTATTGGACATTTTTTTCAAAAATTATATTTATTACACTTATTACACTTATTCAACATGTGTGCAATATTAAAAAGTCGTCAAAACCCCGAAACAATCGCTCTACAAAAAAAATACCCCACTATACATTATGTATAGTGTGGGTTTTTTTTGTGGAGCGATTGTTGGGGGGTTTTGACGTTTTTTTTCATATTGTACACATGATAAATAAGTGTAATAAATATAATTTTTGAAAAAAATGACCAATTAGCCCCGGAGTTGAATATAAGGGGGGGGGGGGGGGGGGTTCCTGTCCACAAGTACCTGTGCAACACAGCTGAATTTTATGGGGAAAAACAAAACGATTAAAAATCAGAAAAAATCACATAGGTTGATTTCTACCATTTAGCATTTACTTAATTTGTATATAAATATAAAAAAAATGAAATTTAGATATAAATCATTAAATAATTCACCTTTGAAATATAAAATAGATGTTTTTTTTTTATTCCAAAAGGTTTCTGTAAGATGAACAACATCAGAAAGCCATACATCAGTAGTTGGCATACACTATCAGTCAATGATTCAAGTCCACTTCCTGTTTCTCATACTCTTAATGAATTACCAGCTAAAGTAGACGTCCAAGTCAAAATAATCCAAAGCGGTAAGGAGTACATATTTCCAGGACTTGGATCGGTTCCAAAAGATGACGACATACCGACTGAGTATGGTGGTGTGGCGTATGCATACAACTCCTCCCATGTACTGTTATTTGTTCCTGTCATTAAATCATTCAATGGTGGAGGCATTGGGCGTGTTTTAACTACAGGTGAATACATTTATTTAAGGAATGAAGCTTATGTTAACTTTTGTTATACGATATAACATAACTTGGGGCAGTTTATGCTTCATAAACCGCGAAGCTGTTTATAAAAAAAAGCGTAAAATGCCCCAGGTTATGTTAATTCGTATAACATAAGATTAAATAAACTTCATTCCTTAAAATTTAACTTCAAAATAGACAATGAGACAATTTGTCCATTCTTTTCTTTCGGAAAAAGGCTTCAAATATTGCATATTTTAAAAGTTAACGGTAAGCGGAGTAATACGTTTTTGACGTAACTCATTGTGTCGTAGGCAAGTTATGTTATACAAAATGGATAAAACCGTTTAACCAATCAAACGACGTGTTTCAATTAAAATTGAATTATATATAGTTAAGATACAAGTTCAATTCTTCTTATCTCCCTTTGTCTTCACTTTAGTTCTCAATAAAAAGAATTTTTGATGAAGTGCACTCTTGAAGTTTCAGTTTATATGTCCTTTGTTTTTAAATTGTTTTCAGTTTTCCCGTAAAAAATTATTTTATTGTTTTTTTTAATTTGCTTATCGTTTTTTAATCAGCTTTTCGATGTTTTTTTCATCCCCCCTTTTTCTTTTGAAGAGGGATGATTAAACTACATGCACTAAGTACAATATTTTGAAAATGTGATAACGTATTCAATGAGGCGAAAGGTTCCGACAATTTCCAGATACTATTTTCTCGAGTTTTGATCCCTATACTGTCCACGCCGCTTACATGTATAAGTTGCACATTGTATTAAAAAATAAGCGATTGTTAAACGTGTTGTTCGGTTAAATCTTTATATTTATAATTGTGCATTAATGTCATTACATTTGTTTCCGAGAAATGACCTTCCTTCACTTAGATTGAATGATTGTATCTTGTTTAACGTCCCTCTAGAGAATTTTTCACTCATATAGAGACGTCACGGTATGCTGGTGAAGGGCTTCAAATTTAGACCTACACACGGCACTCAGGGTCATTTAGCAATGAGGGTTCTTGATAGTGGCAACGCTTCTAATTTCCTTCTAAAACCATTTTCTAGACTCGCAGAGTGAGTTATTCAACTTGAGCAGTAAGGGTTCTACCTTTTTTTAAGGGCATATCCGAAAGACCCGTGACTTTCATTTCTGGTGCCGAGCGCTTGTCAAAGGAACGGTCACTACCTATTTTTTACGTTTTATGTTTGACGCGGCACTGAATCGAACCCGTACTACACGTAGTCTAGAGATCTTTTCCTTAATATCATAGCAATATTTTGTAGAATTTTATTACAAAATTTACCATTGTACGAATATTAAAAACTTTGTGACATTGGACCTCCAAACTTTGTGACACACGATCTTGTACAATATTCTTCTAAATCATTGGCTTAATATCAGAAACCCAACATACATATCGATACAAAATATCAGTCTAATTTAAAATATAGTTCCTCACACTCAAAAAGGACCATTGAGATGCAATTTCAAAATTGATTTTGCCCATGAAATTATTTTATAATTTACCAAATGGCGTTATGACCTTATTACGTTCAACGTATAAAATGTAGTTTAAAGCGTCAAAATATGTTTTTTTCTCCCAAAACCAACTCCTATTCCTGATTAACCTGATATGGATAAACGAAAAATTTACCAAAAATGATTAATGTTACAATTACCCACCGACTGATATATAGTTTTCATATAGTGAATTGTTTTAAAATTATTGAAATAGTGCAAATACCGATGCAATAGTATTTTTTTACTTTTTGACACCAACACTGTGCTCGCCGTCACATATTTTATTCACCAAACATAAAATTAAATCCCTTAATTTAATACCCTTTCTTCAAATCTCGAGCCTCGTGGGGTGGGAATCCGGGTTAAATTAGGTCCTCAGTACCCCTGGCTTGTCGTAAAGGGCGACTAAATTGTTGCGGTCCTTTGGATGAGACCGTATAAACAGGGGCCCCGTGTCACAGCACGATGAAGATCCCTCCCTGTTCATAGGCCTTACGTGCCGAGCATAGGCCTGAATTTGCAGCCCTTCACCGCCAATGGTGAGGTCTCAATATCAGTGAAATATTCTGGAAAGGGACTTAAACAGTATACTAACAATCAATCAATCAAATCTCGAAAATAAGCAAATCTCGAAAATAAGCATCCAAGAAAAGATATCACGTCTCAGTTACATGCTTTAAGCGAAGTGCAAGGGACGTATAATTCTGAGTCATTATGAATGTAATTAGTTATATCTGTGTTTTGTTTAATGTCCCATTCAAAATCGTTCACTCATATAGAGACGTCACCGTAAGCCGATTAATGGTTTCAAATCTAAACCTATACTCGGCATTTAGCGCCATTGAACAGAAGGGGTTCTTTATCATGCCAACGACTACCGTGACACGGGGCCAGATTTGTAAAGTTATTTCCGAGAAACCCCATGACTTTCACTTCTAGTGTCGAGCGTGTGGCGAAGAAACAGTCAATACATATGTCTACGTCTTTGACCACTAGGCTACCGTGACTGGTCAATAGGTTCTAATAAATACAAGAATTGTTAATTACTTTGCATTAAGCTTGAATTCAACAAAAGCGTCTTCGGTAAAAGAGCGTTTTACTGTACATGTATTTCTATTGTAAATGAATTTTATCATATAATTGAATTATTTTTGTGATAAAAAGATGTTGTTTTTAAGCTTCATAAAATTTTAAAGTATATAAGATATATGAAATATTGTAGGTAATACCTCATACAATGGCCCCTTTGTTGGATCCGCTAGCACCTGTAAGGTTCGCATAAGGGCTTGGAGGCTGTCCGACTGGCCAAAACCTGATTTTAGTATTACTGCTGGACTGACGATTTCTAAAGGTAGGTAGGTAGGAAGACAATGTGTGAGCATGATGATTAAAACTTAAAAGAAAGGCTAAAATTTGGATTTCTTTGGTTTTATTATTTTTTAATTAGACATATCACACTCCCTGCACCTTACACACCTCTAGAAAGAAAAAAATCGTGCGTTTTTTCTTTCGGACATAACATAATTAAGATTAATGATAAACATCAATAGGTTCAAAAGCTAAGTTATATAAAGAATATCACACATTTTAATATAATGTTTAAAACTGGTCATTTCATTCTTAAAGATTAAATTAAGTCTAAGACAAATTTGGCAAGAAATACATTTGTTTGAAAAGTTCAGCTCTTCTATGAGATTGACTTTACAGAAAAGCACATCTGCCGAATACAAAATACATCCAAAACGCGGAAAATCATTAATGTGTGCCAAACATTATCTCATTTTCTTTTTAGATAACAGAACTTATACGTCTTTGTTAAATGTCTTTACGAGTATTGAATCATAACGTATATTTTTTTAGCACGCCCATACAAAAATATACAGCATTGCTTGGGGGCGTATCCAGACTTCGTAACAGTCCAGCTCTTAATGCCAGGGGGACTGGTTTCAGAGGGTCTAAGTAGGTTTCATAATTGATTTATTTAAAACATTTTTAAACAATATCAATTGATGTGATATTTAGGGCGAAAAATCTATTCTTTCGTTTACTATGTGTTGCAAAAAAAATATCAATTTTCTGTTATAAGATAGATAAAGAGAGTAAATAATCCCCGAAAAGAATGATGTTCAAATCAATGTTTTAATGTTTTAAATAAAACATATGGAGATAACGAACAGTATTCAAGATCAAAAGTCCAGAAAACAATACAAAATAGGAGCAGAGCAAACACGGACGTCCAAATATCGGGGGTGGATCATGGAGGAATGAGCCTCATCTGATCACACTCGTCGCCGTGTGTTCCTTGTCATGATTGTGAAATGATGGAAAAATCCGTCATCAATCCAGTGTAACAAGTGGACTACAATATTAATTAGTATGAAAAACGTCAGTCAACATTTGTCTCAATTATAAATTGTATTTGCTGACGAGGTCATTGTATCGACCATAGAACTTACGAATTGATGACGAGACTGCTGAAATTTTTGTTTCATCAACTTGATAATTTACCTCTTTTTAGAAATTGTTCATGCGTAAAGCAGATTCGTATCAAATCAAATGAGATATATAAACTCGATATGCAGGCGATGAAGGTATTTGGCTGTATAAGTAAGTGAAGTTGACGATAGAAAAGTTAAAATCATCACATGTATCATAGAGCGTAGATATTAAATGACCATTAACGTCTTTTTCAAGTAAAATATCCAATATGAAACAGATGTTCTATATGAAACAGGTCTTCTATAAACGGAGTGCAATTGGTACAGGGTACCCATGGGAATCGTAATAGATTGTTGGAAGACCTGGTCTCCACAACCACAAATATTTTCATTCAGAAACTCAAGTATCTTTATCATAATCACTTAGTTTTAACGTTTTAACTGTTCAATTATAACAAGCAGTACTCGATCACGCTACATTAGCGGAGACAAAGGAAAAACATGAAAGGGAATATACTATAAGTACTATGATAACTGAGTGCACAATATGATAACCCCGCCTTTCATACAATTACAAGATAGTCCCGAAGCGGTTAATGAAGCGTAAACTGTCCGAACCCAAGTTATACTAGTAAATTATGAGTAGCTACATGTATTGAATTTATTCCTTAAATAATGACTTTTATGATTTGTTACTTTTTGAGTTCAAATGCAATTCAAAATTCTCATCTTCACTAGATTGATATTTCGGTTATTTATGTTAAGACGTGAAGCAATTTGATTCCTTATCATTATTAACATTTTTAATTACATGTACGACACCAATCACTGTCGATTATGCTGATGTTACAAGTGTATGCGGGACGGTATTTGGAATAGACGATACAGCAATTACTTTGTGGGCAGCAAGCAAAAACCGTACGTTATAGTGGTAGAAGAATAAAATATTTTTAAATTCATAAAATTCATGTAATGAACTGAAATAGAACATGGAGTTACTGGTATTATAATAAAGCGTAAGGGCTATTTAAGAATAGGGTTGAGATGAAATTTTTGTATTCTAACAATTATTATGATTTAACATAATCTTGATTAAAATAGTTCGTTCCGTGCCCTCTTCATAGACTGATTAACTACGAAACTATCCATGTTGTCAGTCAAAAATGGCAGAAAAACATACGAAAAAAATCTCAACAGTTTATACTTTGATTTAAATGCTGGTGTCACAAATACATGTAAGTAATCATAAAATATTAGATACCATTATACTTATAAAAAGCAGAAGCAAAAAAAAACACTTGACTGTATTTTCTTTTTAGTTGACTATGTATCATGCTACAGAGACGGGTGGGGGAACTTTCCTGAAATTGTTGCAGACACTGCTGACGTCACAATCAGAGCTTGGATACTCTCGTCACCAGATATTGTAAACACAAATAACTTTGCGTATGTCAAAGGTGACGATATGCCTGGAGCAGGAGTGATATCTATGACAAACGCAATGGACCTTGACTTTTACATAGTCAATGTTGAGGTAAAAGATTATATTGCTGCTTCTTTGGGCTGATTTTACACATGATTAAGGAAAGATGATAGAAAATATTGCAAATGATGCAAATGATATTTTTCTAAAATATAAAAAAAATTGTAAACCTTATCTGATACTCAACGTTCTACCTTACTGCACACATCCTTATTTTTCTGTACAAAGAAAATTCCTCTACAAATCCAATTATTGTGAAACTTTGAAAAAAATATGAAAAACTAACGTGACTCTAATCGTTTTCTTTTTTTTAAATTTCTTTGACAAAGTATTTTTGTATCTGTCTTAAGAAAAACACCCAATACATTAAATTGAAACAATGGAATATTAATTAGTCGCTTCAACCTCTATAAATGATTTTATAAACACTAGCACACAGAATCTAACAGAATTGTCTGATATAATTGATTAGATACCTAATAAAAACATTAATGGACAATATACAGGTCAGAGACAAGACAGTCAGGAAAGGGAAATTATTTTACGGAGCTGGATCTGCCAATATAGGATACTCAGGAGAGCCTTATGGGGGTGTCATTTTTGGTTACACACAATCAGATGTTCTTTTATGGACACCCAGCACTAGTGTGACTGGGGGGAATCTTATCTACATTGGTGGCTTGTGGGGAAATGGAACAGAGACTATGCAGATCAACAAAGTTCAGATAACAGTCAGAGTTATAAAGGCTGGGTTTACAGGTCAGCAGTTTTATTTGAAAATAAATTATATTTTCAATTAAATGTCATTATTAATGATTGCCATATACCTTTCATGACAAAAAATTTAATTTATTGAAAAATTTACATTCATAAGCATATCAAGGGCAAACAACAGTAATAAACAATTTTCAATAACTTAAATGGCTAAATAAGAATTTTACAAGTTTGAAGAAATATATATTTCAAACAAAATCTTCTTATTCTTTCAGAATGCCCAATGCCTCAAGATATTCCGAATACAATCAAAATGAATAATGGACTAATGGCTGGAAATAAGACTTTATATGCTTGTATACCTGGATACACCAGTAATGGAGATTCAGTTGAGAGTTTGTGCAATGGAACATCATGGTCCAAAACCAGTTTATCCTGTTTGGGTGTGTAGTCACGCAATTTTTTGAAACACCATATATATATATATATATATATATATATATATATATATATATATATATATATATATCTATATATATATATATATATATATATATATATATATATATATATATATATATATATATATTAATGTAGGACTGATTCTGAATGCACCCCTTGCTTTTGATGATATGGAATCATAAATGCATAAAGAAATCAATATGATTAATAGACAATGTCAAATAAAGATTTTTAAATTGGTTGCTATTCCTGTGGTAAAAAAACTTGAGAATTTAACAATAAAAATGGTTATATTATATATACTCTGAATGAGACCTCAAAACAAAGGCCCTATGTTTTGGATCATTAAAGATCTCGGATTCTGGAGTTAAACAATATACAACTAATCTGACATACAAGTTCTCTGTGGATATTCATTAAATTGCGAAATATTTTCTCTAAAAATCTTGAAAGTTTTCTTTTCAGAATCCAAGGTTTATTTGAGTTGAGTCTTAAGTGAAAAAATCTTTTGCTGTATCTTTTTAGCTCACCTGAGTGAACTCAGGATTTTAGGGCCCCAGGGTCAGGGGTTCTGGTGTTTGGGCGGGGCTCTAGCTATTGGTTATATAGTGAAAATCTTCATCTTTTCTTCTGGCTATTGATTTAAGTAACTAAGTAAATATTTATTATGAGTAAGATTGCCTCTTTTAAAATTGTGAATATCATGTCCATCGGGTCAGGGGTTCTACATGTAGTGTTAGGTTGGAGCTCTATTGATTATATAGTAAAAAATTCATTAATTCTTTGAAAATCTTTTTCTGTGCTCCTAGGTATTAAATAAACTGACTAAGTAATAGTAATGATGAGCAAGAATACCTCTACCTAAATTGTTAATTTCATGGCACCAGGATCAGGGATCCTGGTGTTAGGGGGGGGGGGGTAATAAGCAGATGAATTACTATACATATATAGTTATGATGTGAAAGGGTTCTTCTTCCGGAATTGCGAAATTCAGGGCCCCTGGGTCAGTGAATTAACTGCTAATAAAGCAAATATATATGCTTTTCAAAAGCAATTTCACAATGAAGATAAGAAAAAAGATATTTTCATTAAGTTTAAACTAAATGGTAATATTCTAACTTGATTAGAAAAATTAAATGGACAACTGTCATTTTAACAAATTGAAGACTTTTCTTACTGTTTTAAATGAAAGAATACATTTCAGTGTTATATAAATGTGTATTTATATTAACTTTGTGCATTCTGCTTTCCCAGCAACTTCAACTTCAGCAGCAACAGAGTGCACATGTGCCATGTCTTCAGCTGCGCAATCACGATCAACCGAAACACCAGTGCCGAAAAGTATCAAGAAATTCGATACCATCATATCAGAACTCAAAGTGTCCAAAGCTAACACAAGCTCTTTTAAAAGAAGGTTAACCTGTGCGTATGATCCACGTGAGAGTTCTAGGGCTATAGGTAGCTCTGGCATCTCTATAATATGTATTGTATTTGGTCTCATTATTATTTCAGATTGCTGCACTTTTTTAAGGAATAAAAAGGGATAATGCAAAGATATTCTTGATTGTCTATTACTGAAGCTGTTGAAGAAATTTATACCTGTGCTGGATATTTGAGTTGTTTTTCTTCATATTATTGATTGTATACTGTTTAACGTCCCTCTCCAGAATATTTTACTAATATGGAGACGTAACCATTGCCGGTGAAGGGCTGCAAATTTAGGCCTATGCTCGGCACTTACGGCCTCTGAGCAGAGAGATATCTTTATCATGCCACACCTGTTGTGACACGGGGCCTCGGTTTATACGGTCTTATCCGAAGGACCGCCCCATTTAGTCGCCTTTTACGACAAGCAAAGGGGTACTGAGGACCTAATCTAACCCGGATCCTCACGGGGTTTTTCAAATTATGTGTCGACAATGCCATCAAGTAAACTTTTGCTTAATTAAGTGCTTTTTATATTTGGTAAGAAATCTTTTAAGTTTTCAGTTCTGGGGATATTTGAAAAGTGTTTATGGGATGCGTTATGTCAACGTGGAATGTTAACATCTTAAGGACACCCGGAGAAACCTCTAGAACTTCACATTAACTGATAGTCTTTCTATCTACTTAACTTCTCGGCTTATCCTAATGAGGCATAGATGATCTTCAGCGGTTTACAGATTTCGCTTTCTAACCAATGGAGCCGCACCCTTACACAATAGCCCGTGACCTAGAATCTTGAGTTGCATAATTTTTTCAAGAGTATGTTGATTCAAATCATTGATCTAAATTATCTTTCTGCTAAGTTACACAGCTACAGAGAGCATTTTCAAAGATGCACTTTTGCTTATAATAATGAAGCCCATTTCATAATTTAAGATGAGGAATTCTTTTAAATCATTAATATGCATTTAATTTCCTCCTTTTTAATTCAAGTGAAAAGGAAAACCTTTTTTTTTCTCTCTCAGATTGACTGCTTAATGTCCACGAGTAAAAAAAATAGCATGAATATTTAGTCTGAATTCTTGGCTTTATCCCTTTCTTGGGACCCTAGAGGAATAGAGACCATTCAACCTACATTTATTTTTTTGTTGCTTTTTTACAATGCAAACCATAAGCTCAATTTGGATGAAATTGGTTTTGCGTTTACACAGTACAAATCTAAAATGTCCAAATGCTCTCATTTTAACTTTTTATTGAGATGTTTTACATGCAATCATTAACACATGTATATATATAGTATTCTTTAAAGTGAAGTATTTAACAGACAATAGAGAGATTTCTTCCTATTTCATAAATAAAAACAAACATTTTTTTTACTCGGAGCCCAGAGTGTAATTGAGTTCGGAGTTACCGCAAACACGACCCCCCCCCCCCCGACAGGATTCCAATCATAACCATAAGCTGTCACAGGGGTCACACCTGAAATCAGATCATATTGAAATCATAATTCTTTAATGTATATAGGTCGAACAATGACAATATGTAAATAAAGGCACATTTCTCAAACAAAGTTAAATTTGATTTTCAACATAAACTATAAGGTATTACACATGAGTTTAAACTTTATAAAGCTGATAATGCTGAAGACTTTGTATTGAAGATGTAAATTATAATAACATAACTGCAATCCTTAAATCCTTTATTGGATATTTGTTTGTGGTAGGTTTGCTATTGAAGCAAGCATATCAAATGAACACTAAGGACAAGAATAATTGAAACATTCATATCATGAAAATTCATTTGATTTTATATTGCCAAATTATATAAATACAACGCACCTGTTTCTTCTGCGACGTAGCCGTCATCAAGCATCAACTGGACGGTTACCAAATCAGGGTAAGATCCAATACAAGGAGTAACCTACTTATAAGGGTTGACTCTATATAAATATAATCTTAAACTAATGTACTGTAGAATTTCTTTTTGAATATAACGGAAGAAATGTGGATACAGAAATGTATTGAAAGTAAAGAAGAAACGCAGGCAAAAATGAAAGCAGATCTAGTTTGAAGGATTTCTTCATACTTGCGCATCCATATTGCTGTGCTAAATCTGTGAAATTTATGACCTCACTTACGGATAAGGGAGCATTGTAAAAAGCTAATGGCAAACACACAAGACTACATTAACAATGACAGATTTGTGACCACATCTTTTACTAAAACTTGATGCACTTGGGTTATACTGCTGTTATGCCAATATGAACTTCGTGTAATCATGGTATAACTGACGGAAGTTCAGGGAGGTCTTTCTTTTGAAATGCCTATGTAAAGAAAAATGCAATGAATGGCAAATTTTTCTAAAGATTTTTTCTACCTTAAACGTCGTATCCGTTGTCTTGGGTGAACTGGAAACGTATCTTACCTACCCTGTTAACACGTCAACTTAAGACAATATAGTAGGCAATCGTTATATACAATTAGAGAAACCAATGTACTATTCAGGTCCGTGAGGTTGTCAACACTATATTGGAATGTATCTTTTTTTTCTCAAAGGCTAGTGCTGCATGATGGATTCTCTACTTTTATTAATCCCTAGTCCAGTCTAGACAGAGTTTGTCCAGACATTTTGTTTTAATAATCGTAAAATTATTTCACACGACTCGCATCCTTTCAATCCATTTTTTTTCTCAAGAAAAACATCTATATGACTTAGGTAAAAGTTTTGTGAGATGGATTTGAAGTCACTAGAACGACATCAAAGCTTCTCTCGCCCTACTATTGGCATTTTTCCCTTGAAAGGGTTGAATTATATCGATACAAGAGGGATAATTCATTTTATTTACTATTCATATTACATGAGTCTATAGTCACCTTTTGTTATAATTCGTCCAAAATTACGAGTATGCAGTCTTGCGACAGGGACACTTTCGCGTGTTGTGAATTATAAAAAATGTCACACATTATATAAAAGAATCTTTACTTATATGTTCTTCAATATTTCATATAAGAATGTTGTTAATTGATATCAATTTTGACTGATTTATCAGGACATGTCATTTAGTCATAGAGCAGCAAAATCTTTGACGTCACAGGCGTTCTAAAAATAATATGAAATTTCATTTTATAATTAAACACTTTCAAAAGAGTTCCTGTACAGTTTGGGTTACCTTATCTACTCAACATCCATACACCATTTTTTGGTAAGCTGAAACTCTATAAAAAATAAAGCATATTTCTATTTTGTTTTAAACTTAAAATGGCAGGTATTTATGAAATATAGTGTGACAATGGTCACGCTTTATCACGTTCTTAACAGTTCTTAACATTCCGGATGAGGTTTCCGTCGATAATTTTCTTCCTGGCCTCCCGTATAACCTTTTTACACAGGTCTAACGGTCTAAAATTTTAATTTGCTAATTGTAGATAAAAGTTACGAATACCGTCGTTTACCACATGTTATATTATGCATATTTTGGATATTTGTTTGCGATATCTTAAGCATTACACCTAATTTAACAAAAATATGATGCTCCATCAATTAAGGAGAAGTCATTTTCAAAGTCGTTTTCAATGGAATATCATCGGAGAAAAATCAATATATATCTGTTAGTGCTTCAAATATCACGTCAGAAATCTAAATATATAATTAAAAACAATATTAAGATACAAATTGAGAAAATTGTCGAAATATATCTCAAATAATAGAAAATTAATCAATTAATTTTTAGATTCCGCATGCTTTTGCATTAAATATTTAAATAAATTATTGAAAAATGGAGGAGCTTTATAGCTGCCTTATAGACATAATTAATATTCAAAAATAAATATTAGATTTTATATAGTCAGTCCGTACCTGTATGTTATTGAATGAATTTATTAGAGTCCTTGATCATGCTGACCGGTGAAACCTTGAGGGCTATAGGTCTTTTCTTTCATTTTATTTCAAGTAAATTTGCTTGGTGTGGTATTTTTATTCCATAACACCTTCCAAACGCTAACATGATTAAAAATATTCATTTACCATGTTTACACAGTAAAAAAAAATCCTTACAGTATACATTAGACCCTAATAATCTAAACAATGAAGTGATGCAGAAGACCACATGAAAGTGACATTTCATTTGTATTCATTGTTGTGGCTTTGTTGTTCTATTTATAAGAAATTAATTAAACCATTAAAATTCAATTGTTTGCAGTTTGTATGTAGTCATCTGTCCATCTGTCAGTTGAATTGTTAAATCATGATCACAAGGGGTATTGTGGGGCCACAATATCAGTGAAAACATAGAGGGGAAAAAGTTAAGAAATGTTTTTAAACCACAGTAATCAAAGAAATGTCATAGCATCATCAATTTGTTTATTCAAGTTTCAAACCATGCCCCCTAAGTGGTATAGATCGGGGCGGAATTTTTCAATACTGAATTCCTACCCAAAGTGCTCCGGTGAGCGATGTGGCCCATAGGCTTTTTTTTTATTGCTTTAAAAGTTAATAAATACATGGGGTATATCAAAATATTATCACAATTTTAAAATCTGTACTTTGTCATGATTATTGTAATGATCATTCGAACACATCATCAGGTAATAACATCAGGTAATAATTGGTCCTATTTGCATGTTATATGCGATAAAACACCTTTATAGTTTTTTCAAAGGAATTAATAAATTTAAATCATAAAAAAAGAGATGAAAGAAGGCGAACTGGTTTTTTTAATCACTTTAAAGAAAGCATTTTTCTGGTTTAGGATTGAGAACCTACTACATTTACAGATTATTTAGAATGGAATATAATGGGATTTATTCCCAAATCAGGGTATAAACATCTATAAGTATGATATACTTAACTTTTGTCAGAAAAGCGGAAAAACAAATTCCGGATAAATTTTACAGTTTAGTCTTTGAATTTTACGCTTTTTGTCAGAGTCACCCATATGTTATTTAGAGTACGACTTATACATAGGGAAATAAAAAGATGTGGGTGACAATGGTGCAAAAATGAGGAATTGTCAAGTAAAGAAGTATCACAAGTTATGATTTGATTTGGTTTCTTTCAATCAATTTCAAAAACATTCTTTGAAAAATAGAGAAGTTTTTGTCTTTGTTTGAATCAAGTCCATTATGCTACAAACAGCAGAGCTCAAACTAAACTACATGTAAGTAGAACAACTATCATTACTATGTGATTCACGATCAACAGTGTTCAATAACAGGTCACAGGACTGAGGAGTCGGCAGTTTTATTAGTAAAATAGTGAAAACAATAACCTGCGAGCTACGCTAGCGTAAACAAAGTCACATTATTTTTTACATTGTTTTTCTGATAAAATTTCCTGTACCGCCTCCAATGTTTTTTTTTTTATTCATTTCTTTCCCCACTTGGAATATTAGATTAACTTTCAAACTTTTAATCCGTATTTGTTAACCTTTTCACTTACGGGTCAGTCAAAAAATATATAATTTAATTCCCTTCTTATCATGCTTATGCCATGTCTAATTTACATATGCAGTGATAAAATGTATTATACTACATCAATGAATTTGAAAAAAAATTTAATTAATTAAATTGTTACAAAGTTGATAAAAAATGTACATGTATTTTACTTAATTTATGTTGCAACTCCAAACAATATTTATTTTAAAAGTATTACTTGATAATTACAAGCATTAAGAGAAATAATGTGTTTTTTTTACCCCACATAAAAAATTATGGGATAATAAACCCCACATTTTATTTTTAGTGATACGTCGGTTAAAAAAACCCACGAAAAATAATATGGGTTATTTCACCCCATGGGGTGAAAAATAAACCCCATGGGGTTTTGTGGGTTTTTTATGGGGTATTTTTAAGTTTTTATTTTTTTTTTTTGAACTCAAATATCTCAAAAACTAGCAGAAAATGTTGAATTTTTTTTTCATAAATCAATTTGATTATAAAAACCCCACCATTTTAAAAAAAAACCCTAAGATGATAGCTTTAAAGGAAAAGGGTGTGCAAGTTCGGAAAAATGTCCATTCCGAAATTGTTCGTCCCACCGTTATTTCATTTTTTATCGTGCTCCGTGCCTCTCTATCAGCTTTATCAACATTGCGATAATTTTAGGATATTTTTTAATGCAGAGATTTTGCTCAAGATGTATTCGAATCTTTGAGATTGTTTTTTTTTTTTGTTTATTTATTTTTGTTTTCTTTTTTTTTTTTTGTTTTATTTTCTTTCTGAGTGTCCATGGTTATTTTACGTTTCTAAATATGAATTTACTTTATGACATTTGTTTAAAAGCATAGTAAGGAATCAAATCATGAATTTTAATAAGGAAATAAAAATCAATTCTCTACCTATTTTCTTTAGAATTATATAATTTCTTACCTTTAACGACAAAACTAACATGGATTAACAAACTGCAATAAGTAATGTTCCTTTTGTTCCTTTTGTTCTCTTTCCAATGCTTTAAAGTAAATTCGTTGATTTTATACAATGCATGAAGTCTGATCAATGCAATTTCTAAACTTGTTTGATCTGTCACAATTTAACGTTTATTCATATTGTCTTCTTTATCCAAAGTTATTTCTGCTTAAATAAAAAAAGGATAAATATTAGTTCGATGTATGTAACAAATGTTTGCCAAAGAAAAAGACTTTATACACTCTACATACAATGTCGTCATTTTGATTTCATACAATGCACGAAGACTGATCAATGCAATTTCAAAACGTATTTGATCTGTCGAAATTAAAATTTAATTCATATATATTGTTTTCTTCACCTAGAATTTATTTATATTCAATAAAACAAGAAAATGTTAAAAATCGGTCTGCTGTATGTAACAAATGTTTGCCAAAGAAAAATACTTTTAATGAAAAAATGCCATCTATAACAATGTAGCCATTTTTTTCTTATTAATGCACAGCTCTTTTTAAAATGCTCTGGTTTTTGACATCTTTGTTATCGGTCCAGCCATTTGCACAATTTGCACAATTATAATTTTTTTTTATGTCTGACCCTATTCTGTTAACAAATTAAATGACATCAGGAGATTAATAAGGACAAAAGTACGAGTAAAACTGGTATTTACAATTACAGAATAGAAAGCACCGTTAATGTCAACAATAGACGTTTACATTAAGTGAAATTGCTACATAAAGATACAAAATGATAATAAAAAACGATCGTTTTCTAAGAAAAGAAATGGATTTTTGGCTCAATTTTTTAACTTAGATTGGAAGCTTTTAAAAGTTAAAATAGCTCCAGTTTGATTGCAAAATAATGTTTATTAGATGTATTTTGAAACTTAATGCCTTATTATTAATTTAACTTACATGTGAAATTTTTCTAAAGTTTTGATTATGTAGAAAATTTAAGTAAATCCATTTGTTCTATAACAATTTTGAGAGGCAGAAAAGAAGATATTTTCATACTCAACCAATCCGCCAAAAATAGTCCCTGCTAGTTTTCAAATTTTCAAATTCATTTTACCATTTCTATTTTAAGTTGTACAATTTTGATGAGGAAAGAAAAATATGGTCTTTTAAGTCTCTTACACATTCATATATAAGACATTTATGCAAATATACTTTGAACATTTCATCTAGTTAGAAACCAGAAAAGAATCCTACCTTAAATCTCTTACACATAAATATATAAGACGTATAAGCAAACATACTTTCAAGATTTCATCTAGGCAGAAACCAAAGAAGAACCCTACAGTATCTTAATGAGAATACTTCCTTAATATCTTTATCTGATTCGGCTAAAACACTCCAAAAAGTTTAACCTAGTATTAATAACGATATATATATATATATATATATATATATATATATATATATATATATATATATATATATATATATATATATATATATATATATATATATATATATATATATATTTATATATATATATATATATATATATATATATATATATATATATATATATATATATATATATATATATATATTGTGATATTTAATGATGGACTAATTAACATCTACAAACTTTCAGCACCAGATAAAGTTTTTGACTTCTTAAGCTTTAGATCTTTTATGCTGCTGGGACCAAGGCCAAGGTTCATGAAACATCGTAAGCTTAAGGCAAATTCTACATGTTTTACTTTAAGTTGAAGTGAAGCAGACAAAAATTAGAATATGTTTGATTATTGATTCACAAAAGTGTTGTTATTTGCAAAATATGATTCTAATTCAGTAATGCATCAATATTTCTACACATAATAAAAGTATTGACCTAAGCCTTAGTCTGTTTAATGATCCTTTGCCCAAGTTCACAACTGTGAGCCATGTTTTGTATTTTTTAAATAAAGAGTAAATGTGTCGAACCTTAATTGCCCTCCAAAAATCTAAAACTATACAAAAATGAAAATTTGGAAGTTCAAAAGGTTGCCCCAGGTGTCTTCAAGGATTCAAACATCCAAAGTTGACAGATCTCAACCCCACCTCTACCCCATATCTACCCCCATAAACCCCATTTCAATATCCCGAAACTGAAAACCTAAACGATTTTTTTCTAAATATCAATAAGAATAAATTTAAAAAAAGTTTCTTTGATGACAATGTAACACAAAATTTAATATGTATAAGTACAAGTATAAGTATATGTATAAGTACAAGTATTTTTTTTATTTTCAACAGCTGAAATACATGTAATAGACAATCAAGAATATCTTTGATTTATTCTTTTTTGTTTCTTAAACAAGTGCAGCAATCTGCAACAAAAATGAGTCCAACCACAATGCAGATAACAGAGACTCCAGAGGTTCCTATAGCCAAAGAACTCTCACGTGGATCATATGCACAAGTTAAACTTCTTCTAAAAGCGCTGGTGTTAACTTTGGGTACTTTGAGTTCAGCTATGATGGTATCGAATTCCTTGATACTAATCGTATCATGTGTTTCGGTTGATAATTTAGTATCTGATGTTACAGTCGATAATTTCGTACTTGGTGTTACGGTTGATTGCGATTGAGCAGTTGAAGATATGACACTTGCGCAGTCTGTTGCTGCTGAAGTTATAGTTGCTGGGAAAGGAGAATGTACAATGTTAATTTATACACGTATATGCATGAATGTTGAAATTAGATATCTGTTTAAAATAATAATCATAAAAGTCTTTATTTCTTGATTGACCGTTGTCAATTTTATTGTTCCGTTCAAGTTAGATTACAATTTGAAAACATATATCTATTTCCTTGTCTTCATTTTTTGGACCTTGAAAAAAAAGTACAGAAAAAGTGAAATGATTGATTTGCTTAAGAAGTTTGACGTTATATTTAGATCCCGTAGGAAACTAAGGCTTAAACCAGGTAAATTAAAGTAAATGCATGGATTTAATAGACATTAAAAGGCATAAGAAGGTGAGATTTTTTTTATATTGTACCAAAAAATAAATGATTTATATAATTTATAAAGAATTAGTATTGTGATTATATATAACAGGTACAGCATACGATTTTCATAACAGAAAAACTCAAGCCAGGTAAATCTTGAATTCTAAAAAAAAAAAACAAGAGGCCAATGGGCCACAACGCTCAGCACTTTGACTAGGAAAAAGTAATAATTGGTTTATTATTGAAAAGTTTAAATGCAAAAGTAGTCCCTTGATCAATCATGAATTTGCTATTGTTGAGAAGATGATTTTTAATGAATTTTCCTAAATAATTCTAGGTTAAAATTTAGTCGGTCATTGTAACCCAACTTTACCCCCAGGGGTCCTGATTTGAACAAACTTGACTCTACACTACCTGACGATGCTTCAATATAAATATGATGAATTATGGCTTTGTCATTCTTGAGAAGAAGATTTTTAAAGAATTTTCCTACATATACAGTACCGACCAGACCCAACCTGACACCAAAGCAGTCCCAGAAAGCAGTCCCTGGGACTGCTTTGGGACCGCTCTGGGACTGCTGTGGGACTGCTCTGGGACCGCTATGGGACTGCTCTGGGACTGCTATGAATAGCAGTCCCAGCAGTCCCAGCTGCCCCTGGGACTGCTTTGTTCACTCATGTGTGACAAAGGTTCTGAGTGACATGATAGCTCTGCCCCCTTCTGTATTCTGAATTTGCAGGCTCCCTGTTGTTTTGTTTACTTGCAGCAGAGAGGAGTTTAAACTTTTTAATAAGCAAGGATTTGTCATAATCTTTTAATAACTTGAGATTACATGTATTATAGTTAATTTACATATATAGTTTTAGGGACTGCATATTTACACATATGTAATATAGAATATTTTTAAAAATAAAGTTGTTAAATAAGGAAGTCAGAAGGAGATTTTTATTTCTAAAATATATAAGACTACAGGCTCACGAGAAAAAATATCTACATGTAGATTTATTTTATTATTAAATCTAAAATTAAATACTCAAAATTTTCATTTGGCACTATTTTAAAAATCCTTACATTTAGATATAAGATATTTTAATTGAAAAAGGCTACACGTTTTACAAGCACCACGCTAAAAGAGAATTACATGCAACCCTCAAATAAAATCTAACAATTTATTTTATGACATGAAATAAAATCATGCCACCATTCTTCCGTAACATAAGCAATGTGAATAATTATACGGGAATCAACAGATGAATTAGTTTTTAATTTATAAATAAGTTATTAAAAGAGTACTTTTAAAAAAATAAATGAACAGTTGGAAATACCGGGAATTGTGATTTATTTATTTTTTGTTTTGCTTTTGTTTACCTGGCGATAATGTGTATAAATAAAATGGTAAAAATACCTGCAGTTTCAATCGCCTTTGGGCAGAAAATCAATCATGCATGTTATTTGGGTACACTTATCAGTGTTACACATCATTGAACATATGCTGCTTAATTAACAATGACCCTAATTTCAATCTATGTAAAAAATGTAATGCAAAAAAAAAAGATAAATGAAATGTGTATAAATTTCTTTCAAGATTAATTAATGTTGAACATAATCTTAGGATTCTATACTGGTCACTAATACAATTTACAAATAGAACAATAATTTTTAAATTAACATGTCCGTAAAGAATAATCAATGCTGAAAAATATTACTTGGCAACATTAGCAACGAATTTTTTAAAAGCCCTAATACTTTTAAAAAAATGTCTTTAGCGTATCCTGATAGTGTGGAAATCGGCCATGATCTATAATGATTAGATCTATTGAAAACTAATTCTGGTGAAATATTATTAATTCAATTTTAATTTTCTGTATAGAAAATAAATATGGGAGCCAGTATCAATCACAAAAAAACCCCCAAAATTATTGTGATTAAATATTCATGTTCAGTGTAATTCATTTATGTAGGTGTGTAAGCTTTTTTTCTTCAATAAATATTATTTCAAATTGTTTCAAATCTCTGCGGGTACTGCTCATACATGTAAATAACCTTTGCATTGAAAGGATTCCTGGCATACTGCTCAGAAAAAAAATCAGCTGCCTTTTATAGTTCCATTGTTTATTGGAGATCTCATTTCTGAGTAAGCCCCGCCCATGAAATTGATAAACCCCGCCTACTGGGACTGCTTTTTGGGACTGCTGGGACTGCTTTCTGGGACCGCTGGGACTGCTGGGACCGCTCTGGGACTGCTGTGGGACTGCTCTGGGACCGCTGCGGGACTGCTTTAGCAGTTCCAGAAAGCAGTCCCCGGGACTGCTCTAGGACTGCTTTGTGTCAGGTTGGGTCTGGTCGGTACTGTATCTATGTAAAACTTTGGTCGGCCATCTTGGCCCTGCCCGACCCCCGGGGGTCATGATTTGAACAAACTTGACTCTACACTACCTTGGGATGCTTCCATATCAATATGATGAATTATGACCTTGTCATTCGTGAGAAGAAGATTTTTAAAGAATTATCCTTTACACAGCTGTATTTCCGTGTAAAACTTTGGTCGGCCATATTGGCCCTGCCCGACCCCCGGGGGTCATGATAAGAAAAAATTGAATTTACACTACCTGGGGATGCTTCCATATCAATATGATGAATTATGGCTTTGTCACTCGTGAGAAAAAGATTTTTAAAGAATTTTCCTATATATTTATATGTAAATCTTTGGTCGGCCAGCTTGGCCCTGCCCGACCCCCGGGGGTCATCATTTGAAAAAAATTGAATCTACACTACCTGAGGATGCTTCCATATAAATATGATGAATTATGGCCTTGATATTCTTGGAGAGAAGATTTTTAAAGAATTTTCCTTTATAGTTCAATGTAAAACTTTGGTCGGCCATCTAGGCCTCGCACTACCCCCGGGAGTCATGATTTGAACAAATTTGAATCTACACTACCTGAGGATTTTTTCCATATAAATATGATTAATTATGACCTTGTCATTCGTGAGTAGAAGATTTTTAAAGAATTTTCCAATATATTTCTATGTAAATCTTTGGTGGGCCATTTTGCTCCTGCCCGACTCCCGGGGGACATGATTTGAAAAAAATTGAATCTACACTACCTGAGGAAGCTTCCATATAAATATGATGAATTATGGATTTGTCATTCTTGAGGAGAAGATTTTTTAAGAATTTTCCGATATATTTCTATGTAAAATTTTGGTCGGCAATTTTGGCCCCGCCCTACCCCAAGGGGTCATGATTTGAACAAACATGAATCTACTCTACCTGAGGATGCATTCATATAAATATTATACATTTATTGCATGAAAGTGAGGGAAATATGAAAACTTTTTTAGCCAAGTAAAATCATATATAATATGATATTTCTTGGCTGAATAAGTCTTCATGTTTACCGAACATTCATGCAATGAATTGTTTATTATACCGAAACAAGCAAAACCTTTGAAATAAACATAAACTTTCAAATTCGGCACCGCTCTCTATAATTTACACCATTGTTAACGCATAGTTACTATAAAACCCTTTGGTCAACACATTGTCATCAGTTTTGTGACGTAAACCAGGCTATTGTGACGTCTACTACTCTCGATAGTTTTCGTTCAACGAACGAGAACTAAATTGCGGGAAAATTCACTAGGTGTTCTGAAGAGGTTGAATATGATGAAAAGCGTGCCGACGACGGGAAATATGAAGTTTTACGGCCCGATCACGTGATAACCTAGAACCAATCAGATAACGCGTTGTGTAGAATATTAATAATGAGGTATAATAAGATGAATTTTGGCCTTGTCATTCGTGAGAAGAAGATTTTTAAAGAATTTTCCTATATATTTCTTTGTTAATCTTTGGTCGGCCCTCTTGGCCCTGCCCGACCCCTAAAGGTCATGATTTGAAAAAAAAATTGAATCTAAACTACCCGAGGATGCTTCCGTATTAATATGATGAATAAGACTTGAACAAACTTGACGTTACACTACCTGAGGATGCTTCCATATAAATATGATGAATTATGGATTTTTCATTCTTGAGAAGAAGATTTCTAAAGAATATTCCTTTATATTTCTATGTTAATTTTGGTCTGCCATTTTGGCCCCGCCCTACCCCGGGGGTCAAGATGTGAACAAACTTGACTCCACCCTACCTGAGGATTTTTCCCTATTAGTTTCATCTTTCCTGGCACAGTTGTTCTTGAGAAGAAGATTTTTAAAACATGTCACCAAATTTTCATTAATTCCCAATTTTCGATTGAATAAGGGCCTTTGGCTCAGGTGAGCTAAAAAGGTTAAGACAAGTTCAAATTTATAAAATATCTCGTAATTTTTAATTGTTCGTGACTGTTTATCACCTTTAATTGATGAAACGTTAATGACCAAACTACACATATCAGGACAAGCCTTCGTTTCAGACTGTATTTGGAATCTGTCCTACACTATTAACAATCTGTATTTCATAATTTTAGTTTATTAACCTTACTTACTTATATCAAATGTTTCCTTAACCCTTATGAATTCCCAACGAAATGTATTTGTTAAGTAAAATATAATAATTATACAATCATGCACCATAGTTTGCTGGATAAAATTGAACAGAAAGACACTTCAAATGAAAAATTTATGAAGATAAAATAGAAATTAATGTCATTAAAAGTTAATAATTTCTCCTATCAGAGTATATTTAAGGAATCACTGTCTAGTTAGTATAGTATGCCAGGGCATCAACAATAGTGGGAAACATGGGATAATTTGCATAACGGGCGAAGCCCGTTATGCATAAATTATCCCATGTTTCCCACTATTGTTGATGTCCCTGGCATACTATACTAACTAGACAGTGATTCCTTATATTTCCATTTCATTGTGAAATAAAATTGTAGATTGCAGACATAGATTTAAATTACACGAGGATTCCCATCCCAATTTTAATAGGCCTCGCCGAACACAACGGCAGCAGCACGAAATTTTCATGCATATTTGGCCTCCTTAGCGTCAGACTCAGAGACAGATGCGCACAAGATTTGCATGCATACTAGGCCTCCTTAGCCTGACCTATCGACCTGCCTAATTTACATTCCGGCAGAATTATCAGGAAATCAACTCCGCTTACTTTCAAAGGGTTATCATAGAGAAAAAATTTAGAAATGGAAATATTAAGATAAATCTTTCTCCTAACAATGTTTAGATAAAGTTTAAAATATTTGTAACTTCTCATGATCAGAGAAGTTGTTACTACAAACCTGAACAGGCTAAAGTGGTATCAGACCATGATATTCCATTGCACCAACTCTCAACAGAACCTCCATTACTGGAAAATCCTGGTGTACAAGCATATAACGTCTTACTTCCGGCTATCACTCCATTATAAACTTTAATTGTATTTGGAATATTTTGAGGCAATGGGCATTCTGTAAGGAAAGGATAATTTTATTTTAAATATATATTTTTTCAAAAGAATGTTTTATTGGGGATTTTAAGATATGAGACTTTGTTAATATTTGTTATTTGCCTTAAAATGTTTATAAGTATAACTTTCGAAATAAATGAAATATAAAGTCATTGGACGTATATGGCAATCATTAATAATGACATTTTATTGAAGATATAGTTTAATTCTAAATAAAAGTGCTGACCTGTAAATCCAGCCTTAATAACTTTCACTGTTATCTGAACATTGTTGCTCTGCAAATTCTCTGTACCATCTCCCCACAAGCCACCAATGTAGATAAGATTTCCCCCAGTCACACTAGTGCTGGGTGTCCATAAAAGAACATCTGATTGTGTGTAACCAAAAACCACGCCCCCATAGGACTCCCCTGAGTTTCCCATATTGGCAGATCCGGCTCCGTAAAAAACTTTCCCTTTGCTAACTGTTGTGTCTCTGATCTGAAACGGTTTGTGAAGTCTTTATTATTAAATTCATTCAAAAAAGGTAAGCTGACTGATTTATGCTACAGGTCAGCCATACGAGATAATTAACAAACTTGTGTGAATCATAAGCCAAATAAACGATAACATTATATTTTACCTCAACATTGACTATGTTCAAGTCTAGGTCAATTGCGTTCGTCATAGATATTGCTCCTGCTGCGGATATGACGTCACCTTTGGCGTAAACAAATGTGTTTATGTCGACTATATCTGAAGACGAAAGTGTCCAGGCTCGGATGATGACGTCAACAGTGGAGGGAATGATATCAGTAAAGGTCCCCCATCCGTCTCTATAACACGTCACGTAGTCAACTACAGATTAAAGAATCGGAAAAAAAACTGTAGGATGATACTCTCCAAGCTAAATAAGTTGTTGCGATATCGCTACTGACCGAATTTTATCAAAATGAAGTGAGATATGCATTATGTGATCAATTGAATCCATGCCTCAGAATGAAATCTTACAAGAAGAAAAATCAAAGCACAAAATTTATTTTGAAAGTAGAAGAAAGGCAGACTCAGTTCACAGAACATTACATACAGGCTCAACGTCTGAGCCAGTTGCTCCTTTACAGCGTACTATAATGTATTCATCGGGGTGGAGATGTATAAAATTAAATATCTTTTAAAACTGAATTTATTTCTGTGAACTATTTTATTATCAAATATATAGAGATTGAGAATAGTTTTTAGGGTCTAAAGTCCATTTAAACAATAAATATGAGGAGCAGAACAAAGACGGGACTCTTAAATAGGGACTCTTAATCAAGAGGGGTGGGAATCGGGCAATGAAGGGGTTTACTTCTTATATGGAATTCTTATAATTCGTGCCTTCTAGATAGCTTCTAGATTCCATTTAAAGTTTAAGCAAATCAGATCACAGCGCACATGCATGTGCATGTTATTATGACAATTGTTATATATCGTACTATAGGACATCCTAATGCATGACTATGTGTAAAATATCAAAGCATTTCGTCAAAGACTAGAAAAGATATTGAGATTTTTGTGTCAGCCAATCAGAGCGAAGCCCACGTGCATACGCGTGAGTTCTTGCTAAATTGACAGTGTCATATTATCACCACATTTAATATATCCTCATATAATGAGTTTCAAAGCATTTCATCAAAAATGTGAAAATGCATATACCTTAAGTCTATTGCATTTTTCTCTGGAAGGTTATAAAAAAATAGTCTTGCATGTTGATTTACATCCCGTTTGAGATTTTTTTTTACTTATATCAATACGTCACTACATGTGTATAGCATTGAAGGGCTTTTAATTTCCAAAAACTTTTATTCGGCTCAGAGTCATGTAACATTTCGGGTTCTTTATCATACGAACGTGTGACGTAAAACAGAACGTACGATATTTCAATAGATTCTCAACCGAAACACATGCATCTTTAAAGTTTAAGCAAATCAAAGTTTTCGGATCTTAGCAAAATAACAATTGATTCTCTTTTTATCGAATTTTGTCAGTTATACAGAGGTTTGAAGCCATGATCTTTCGATAACAACCGAGCGATCTAGAGATGATATGCCATTTGTTTATGTGACTAAATTCATGTCATATCCCAATGAAAATCTTAGTACTACTGATATATATTATTTCACAAAAAATGTCCGTTTTACAAAAATTGAAAATTTAAAGACATAACGTACACAATATCACTTTTACTCATGCTTTTACTCACAGTATTTGCTTGCTCCCCACAATGTGATTGCTGTGTCGTCTATTCCAAATACTGTTCCGCATACACTGATCTTAGCTGAGTGGTCAACCGTAATTGGTGTTGTACATGTTGAACAGAAAAAAACAACAAAATAAATAACAATCTGCATGATTTTTGATATATGTTCAAAAGTGTTTAATTTCATATGCAGTTAATCTTAAGTATGAATAAATCAAAGCAAAAACTTGTAATGAAAGAAATATAAAACATTTATAACAGCTCTCCTTGTCTTTTTTATCTGAATACATACTAAGACCCTCTGAAACTAATCCTCCAGGAATAACGAGCTGGACTGTCACGAAGTCTGGGTATGTTCCCAAACAATGAGATACCTTTTTGTATGGACTTGCTGTAAAAGAAATACAGAAAAATCACTTTATAAATTCAAAGTCAAACTAAAATTTGACTGTTTAATAGAGAGTCCCGACAAAGACTACCGATTTGCACTACTCTGGTTACCCTCTTAAAATAAATTATTAGTGTTGGCAACGAGTACCCGGTTAACCGGTTAACCGTCGAACGATGCGAGTATCGGTTAGTGAAATTGCTATTCGGTTACTCGGATAAAATGCATCTTATATGGTAAATAGCTAAAAAAGGAAATGTTAATTTGTTTATAAGCGTACAAATAAACATTTCTCTAATTTTCTTTACCGTTAGACTTAATGATTATTGTTTCACTGATACGATTGATTGGTTTTCACACTTAATTGATAGCTTTGATTGCCAGCAGGTTATACGTCAAGTTTTGAAGACCCAAGTTATAATTACCTCATTAAATAATTTAAGATTCCGCCAAAGACATGGACATGTATAGCTTTGAAGTATTTTAAAAGAACATCAGTGTCCATACTTATAAAATGTAAAGAATATGAAATGGAGTTATTGCGACTTCAAATTTCTAGATAATTGTTCTCCTTGATCGTGACATATATATACGAAAAGTAAAGCTGATGAACGCCATTGTAAAATAGCGTGAAACATTTAAGATATTTATTTTTCTTCTGATTTAATTAATTTTTTGATTATAATTATACATGTATATAAAATTCAAGATATCGCGTGCGTGTCTTTTTAAGTTTATAAATAAAGTTAATTCACAATAACTTTGTGTTTTATTAGATCTGCTGAGTAAAAGATGAGATAAATGATACATATGAATAAATCATCCAAGTAACCGGGTACTCGATCGGAAGATTGAGCGAGTAAACGGTTACTCAAAATCGTCCGATTTGCCAACACTATAAATTATTATTATTATTATTATTATTATCATCATCATCATCTGAAAAAGGAGAGAAAATGAACAAAACTATATTAAGAATATTATTATATGTGTGTGTGTGTTGGGGGGGCTGACCAAACATATTTGAAGTTCTGCAGTAAGGGGGGGGGGGTTGTTTTCATGGCAAATTTTGTTGCTGTAATTCTATTTTAAAACATAAAAAAAATTAGTTGAAAGGAAAAAGAAGTGACTAATAATGTGTTATAGCCTATATCCATTTTTTTTTTGAAATTCTTGTAAGATGCATATTATTTTTGGTTCTTAAAGACATAATTATTGCACGAGTCTTTCTCCAGTTGGGCAAGTTAATAAGATGAGATATACACCTTTCAATATGAAAACACACTCCAGCAGGCCAACATTTGCAAAACTTTTATTTTTAATCGCTGTGAGATGTTTACTACACACCCGTTGAAATTGTCAATCCAGACGTAATACTGAAATCAGGTTTTGGCCAATCAGACAGTTTCCAGGCTCTTATACGAACTTGACATGCTGTTGAAGATCCTATAAAGGGTCCGGAGTATGAAGATCCACCTAGAAAAATTGGATTAATTTTCAACATAATCAGAATTATATTACTATTGAAGTAAGCGCGAGGACCCATTTCCAAGGATATATTTTACGGAATGGCGTTTATATGACGTTATTAAGAGGCTCTAACTTGTCGTGCGTACTATGTTTTGTTTATCGTTGAACACCGGCCCCTATCAAAAAACTTTCACCCCATAAAGACGCCACCACTTGCCCGTGAAGGGCTGCAATATATATTTTTTACCTATACTTGGTACTGAGAGGCATTGAACAGGAAGACATACACCTTGTGTCCTACTGTAGCATGAAACCTCAGCTTATACGATCTCATCAGAATGACTTGTCTCCACGTCCCGCGGTGAAAACGAAGCTAGCGCTTCATGAAAAATATGCCTAAATGCACGTCTGTGTGATTCACACACCAATAATTCACACTTAACTTTAAAACAGTCCTTATAATTAGATTTTACATGTTTGGAAGCACAAAATATATACTCAATATTTGAATTTCTCGCTGCCCTATATCGTTATACTCCTACCAAAGTCGTTGTACATGTTGTCTTATTGTGACGTCACGTTAACACACGTTTCTCAGTGTATATTTCTACGCAAGAGCATACACGAAAATGGTATTCAAATCAATTTCACAGTTGGCTTAGTAGATTGATTGATTGATTGTATATTGTTTAACGTCCCTCTCCAGAATATTTCACTGATATGGAGACGTCACCATTGCCGGTGAAGGGCTGCAAATTTAGGCCTTTGTTCGGCACTTACGGCCTTTGAGCAGGGAGGAATCTTTATCGTGCCACACCTGCTGTGACACGGGGCCTCGGTTTATACGGTCTCATCCGAAGGACCGCCCCATTTAATCGCCTTTTACGACAAGCAAGGGGGTACTGAGGACCTATTCTAACCCGGATCCCTACTGGGTGGCTTAGTAGAAAAACACAGTAGAAAAACACAGTGAAGTTAAATATCATCTAATGAACATATGACATCTTTTACATTACCTTAAATCATAACTACAAGTTACTCACCTGTAGTTAGTACTCGCCCAGTGCCTCCACCCCCACTAGATTTAATGACAGGAATAAATAACAGGACGTGAGAGGAGTTGTAAGCATACACCACTCCGCCATACTCATTAGATATATCGTCATCTTTTGGAACCGATCCAAGTCCTGGAAATATGTATTCCTTTCCGCTTTGGATAATTTTGACTTGGACGTCTACTTTTGCTGGTAGTTCATTCAGAGTATGAGGAACGGCTTGTGGACTTGCATCATTGACTGATAATGTATGCCAATCACTGATAAAAGGCCTTCTGATGTTGTTCATCTTACAGAAACCTTTGGAAATAAAAAAAACAACAGTTTATTTTAAACCTTAGTAAGTTAATTTAGTTTTATACATATATCTATTTTTTAGATACATAAGTATCTCCAGTCATGTACTGAGTATAATTAATATTTTTGTGGGATTAAGTGTTTCGAAGTTCAATGCTGCATCGCTACAGATTGATACCCACCCATCCCTCCCTGCATCGCTATTTGGTGCATGTTTTTGTTCGTGTTTATGCTTTAACTTTAAATGAGTCTTTTTCTTTTGTAGAATAATAGAGTGTAGATTGATAGAGATAAAAAGTCGATCTTTTTTTCATAAATAATTGATGTTCAGTTGAAATTGTGAATTTAAAATTTAGAACTTAAAATGCTTTTTTGTTTTTATAAAGCAAATATTGTTGTAAGCAGTACGCGTCCGTCCAAATCAATTTATGTTTAAAATGTATTCCGTAAAATACCTGCTTAAAACCATACATATGTATTATTAAAATATTAGGGTCATTCGAAAATTTCGTACACTTTTGTCTTAACTATTTTATTCAACGTCATATTATGTCCAAATTTGGTACACACATTTTAACAACCAATTCGAATAATATGAGTAAAAATATTGGAATATGTCTTCATATTTTTTTTTAAATTAACGAAGATTTGGAACAGCAAAAATGGGGTCACGGAGCAACGTCAAAATTGAGTACTTTACTTATTTTCACTTTATGGTATCTATAGTCATACCTCTAATAAATGAAGCTGAAATGAAATAAAATTTACATGTTTAAATTAAGCCTTGTTGTATTCAGGTAATGTAATATATCAATTCGAATAAAAGAAATAAATTTCGAACTATATATGAACTTGGTTTTAAAAGGGGGAAACATTACGTTGGAGTATGTCACGGAGCAGCGAGTAGCAATAAAATTGTGCTTTGTTTTCGGGAAGCTTCTTTAACAAACTTTAATTTGTTTAAACCAGGAAGTATGTGAAAAAAAGCTGTGTAATTGTATAAAATGGAAAATACGATTTTTGAATGGTAGCGAGTTTGAATCGGACGATGGGTGGTCTGCAAAGAAACAGAATATAGTTGAAAAAGTCAAAAAAGAACGTCATTAAAAGTGAGGTGTGCATCACTTTTTTATTATGTAGAAGACGCTGCAAACCGTGTATGGAACTAAAAAGCAAAGTAATATTAAGAAACTATCTCGACGTTGATTTGACGTTACAATGTTGGTTAACTGTGCTTTTCATTCTTTGAATAATCCTCGTATATGTGCCGTAATAATCGATATACATAGTAATTTATGTAATATCTGTTTTATTGTTTGACCTCGTCTGAAGCTAAACTATAAAAAAAGAGAAAGAAATGTGAAATAACTGTTGGTTTACACTATTTCACTTCAAATCATATTGAAAGCAAACTTTACTTACTTAAAAAAGCTAGTAATCCAATAACCCGAATCTGCACAATCATCTCTCTTCTTTGTCTTCTATTTCCCTTTTGTAAAAAAAAAATGAGGATACTAAAGACTGTAATGAATAAAAGTGAGAAATATTGGCCTTTCTTGTTCCTTGGTAGACTGTTTAACCACGTAGTTCTATCAATTAAATTCATGACAAATAAATATATTCTATTGATTCAATGGATCTTCAGAAAAGTAGGCCTTTGAATGTCTTTGTCTTACACACATTCTTTTAAGTACAACAATATATTTTCAAGGATAGTGTTTTAAACTAGCTTTTTAATTGAAGCTGACTCGCTTATATCTGTCTGTACTTATATGTAAATTCACTTAGTTTTTAGAAGGTCCATGTTTCGATTTTCAGCATAGAATTTTCTTTTGTTCAGTGAAACCTCTACATTTAAATAGTACTGACCTTAATACAAATAAAGTATTTGACGATTTGAGAAGAATACATTTCATTGCTGTTTATGGTGATCATAAAGTTTATCAACGGGTAGGATCTTAAGATTGTTCTTTCCATCTATTCCTTTTTTCACCTAAAGATTTCTAACAATTTTTAAAAATTATATAACTGCAAGTTCATGTATAATGAAAACTCCAGAGTCCCGTTTTATCATAGAAAGCTTGCAAGAGTTAGACGCACGCAAACACGGCATTTAAATGTGCGTTTGTAAATAAGACTAAAATTGATACAATGTTAAGTTCTTACTAAATAGCAGGTAATAAGCTGTTTACATTGAGATCATCGTTAAGAATTCTTTGAAACGTTCTGTATTGTGTGTACAATTATTTAGGCAAATTGTTTGAACAGTCAAATTCATCATTTAGATGTTTATGCCAATTGCAAGAAGAGAATATATCCGGCGCGAAATTGGGATGAAGCATTAAAATGAATTTCAATACTCGGATATACCCCACAGATTTTGTCCAGACCTGGTCCACTTTTTTTTAAATTCTTTGCAAAGTCGTTGGTGTTTTACTTTTTCACCTTTAAGATATTTATAGTTCATAATGGCACATATTTAAGAATTAACATAAAAGTCCAGATCTAGATGTATACATATTTCTGAAATATGAGAATTTATTCCATCTAATTCTTTACAAATATATCTCGATTAGATAAAATGTGTCATGGCTCCATTATGCCCAATATGTAAACTTAATGACAAAACATACACATATATTTTAAACTTTCATTTAAAGTTATAAAAGAGGAAAGTCTTGTATAGATATTAGACTTTTTTCAATTCCAGAAAAAGGACATGTATCTGAATCGACTATACTCTCTCAGAAAACAGTTTTTTTTTTATATTTTCTTCAAGATTAAATTAGCATGAACATAGAAAGCGAACTTACTTTGTTATAGTTTTTGCCTTGAATACCATGAAAATGCTTAAATTCTATTACTGAAGTAAAGTACAAGAAAAATTAAGTTAAAATCGGTTAATTTTGAGTCAATATGAAGCCAATACTAAAATACTCTAAACTCAATAAATAGATCTTGATCTTATGAACACATACTATTGTTAGATTTAATATTTAGCATAAGTATATCAAAATGATAACACTTATTTAATAACATTTATTGAAATTTAACCAATATACGCACTGTTAATTTCCCTTTGAATTGTCTTGGGAGACTTTCTCCATTTAGAGACGGTTCAAACACAGAATATTTACTCAAAACTCGTTTTATAGAAACTGTGACTGCATTCTTTCAATGTTGCATTCCAAAGTTTTTTTTAATTCGCCTGTTCCAGCGAGATAACAGTTTTATCCTTAAACATAAAGAAATAAAAGACTTGTATACAAAATCAATAAATACTAACTTGTGTTAATCGATTTTTTAAATCTACTAACCATTCAGTTTTACCCACTCTATTTTCTTCATTCCTAATGATTGAAATTAATCGTTTACATTTGTGTAATTGGCCTTTGAAGAGAAAAGCAAATTATTTGAACTTCTGTCGACCAAATGTTTGCCTGTTTATTTATCATGTTTTAAGTGCTGAAGTTGTACAACAGTTAAATTTCTAAAAAAAAAAAAAAAAACAGCTGTAGGCAAATTGACTTTGTAAAGTACATTCTCTGTTGCTTTAATTTAAAGTCTTTGTTTCTTTTTAAATAATAAAAACAACGTTGATATTTATAAGTCACGATGACAATATATGAAAAAAAATTTTTAGTTGAAATCCATGCTGAATATTTTTTTCCTCATTAAGGTAAAAGTGCTGATTGCGTATACTTTTTCCCAAGACACAGGGGTTCAATATTGTATATGCTACAGTTACAGAAACAAAAATATTTGTTCAATTTAATAGCTCAAAATAATATTTTCCTTTTTCTTCTTTTTATCCCTCCTGCTTGAAAAGCAGGGGGGGGGGTATATAGTAATCGGTATGTCCATCCGTCTGTTAATCTTTGGGGTACCCATCTCTTATCCGTAACCTCTCTCATATCACTGAATGCATTTGATGAAACTTTCACAGAATCTTTTCTACAAATTGCCATTGTGTACCTCGTATTTTACTTTTTGATCCGACACATATTTTGGGTATCCCACATCAAAATATGGACAAAGTCATGCATTATATTCATATGAGAGGTGAGGGGAATCATTTAGTGAGCTCATTGCTCACAGTACCTCTAGTTTGTTCCCGATTTCGTAAGCACAGAAGATCTTCAGCTTCGTGATATTGTTCTCCTTTTATTTTTCATTTGAATATTGATAAAAAGCGTTTACACGTCGTACTCTTGTCAAAAAATGAATCAAGAGTAAAGCCTTAATGTGCAATGTACCAAATTACATAACTTCTACTAAAAATTCATCAGTAAAAACTCAAATAAAAACTAAAGGTACTGTGAGCAATGAGCTCACTAAATGATACCCTCGCCTCCCATATGGTTTTATTGGCAAAGTCTATGTTTTGCTGTGGCTTGGAAACCCAAAATATGTGTCAGATTAAAAGTAACATAGGAGGTCACAATGACAATATGTAATAAAGATTCTGTGAAAGTTTCATTAAATTTCACTCAGTGGTATAAGAGAAGTTGCGGATAAGAGATGGGTATCCCAAAGTGTAACAGACAGACGGACGAACAGACGGATATAACGATTACAGTTTACGAGCTGGGGTATAAAAATATCGAACCTCTTGCTCAGACATAAAGCTTTTTTTTATTAACAATAGATTACCATCAAACGTTCAAAAGCAAAAACATTTACTCTTGGAATTTTTGACGTGTTTTAAGAGTGTGAGAAGAAACAAGAACAAAAATTTTCCACTAGGAGAACTTTATTAACATGTTTTAGGATTGTGAGAGGAAATACCGTATTCCGTATAACTGGCAACCCTTAAAGATCGATTTCCATCTTCCTATAAGATATGTAAGATCTTAAACATTTTAGTATCAATTAGTTGAATGGAACATCAAATACATAAAGATAAGGAAGAAACATTCCTTTTTCTCAATTTTTTTCTGCACTTCAGTTGCAATGACAAAATACGATTAGCGTATAAACTATATCTCTGTGTGCTTGTACGAAAATTTTAAATCAAAAACATACATACCAGTTTTATCAACATCTTTAATATTCAATTGTCGCGCACATGCATGCAGAGCAGTGGTTGGAGCGTCTCCTCTCCTCTGCACAGTTTTAAAAAAATTCTTAAATTCGCCAGTTTTATAATTTTTGTAAGAATTATGCATAAAAACTCTCGACTCCAGCCTGCATTTTTCATTTATTTATTTTGATATCCTGTATAATCGCATATCTTCATATTGTCAAAAGTTTTATTCCTTAAATTTGATCTCAAGGACGAAAAATTGTTGAGTAACTTCGCATGGCATTGTATCATACGTGGAAAGCATTAATCTGCGGGGCTCATCACGGTTTGAAAATGAACATTTACGAAAATTAGTGCTATCACTGTAAATGGAATTTTGGCCAATAAACAATTTTTTTCAACTAGTAATGGATTAATTATTACGATAGTCGTACCAAAAAAATAATTGCCCTTATTTACAACTCCTTTCATGATTTTGGCAGCAACTGTGTCAAAAGGAATAAGACATATTTTGGGTGTGAAAATAAAGACATGAATCAGCCAAACTTGCCCATGAAATTTATTAGGACCTACACTCTAAATCGCATTTTGTGACATTCTTTTCTGTTGGAAATATAAGCATTCGTAAATATTAATGTATATAGAAATATAGTAAAGAGTGTTTCGGCAGTTTTTGTACAGGTGTAACTGGTACTTGCCCTAAGGTCTGCTTCGTCAGGGGTCCACCTTAGCAGTTTGACCTTGTAAACGTGATCTAATAATTATATCGCCTATGCTTTTGTCTTTGCTATAAGCTATTATTGGTTCCGATGTATTATTTCTTTGCATCTTGTGTCGGTTTTCATTTCGATTCAGTATTTTAAGATGCGCTTTTTAATCCTTTGATTCGTGGATTATATTTTGTAACCATAACCAATTTATTGTGGAGTTTCAATTGGCTGTTACTTTTATTTAGGATCTCATTTCTGTCTGTTCCAATTATGCCTGTGATAATAGGATCAATTTCTGTATCAGAGTAGCCTCTCTTTGACAAGTGTTTCTTAAAGTCTTGTAGTATAATATTGAGAACTTCAGTGTCATTGGTATTTCTCATATGTCTTTTACATTCACCTTTAATAAAACCTTTGAATACCGCCAGGTTGTAAGAACTTTCTCGGTGTAGATATTGAAAGTTGTTTGTTGGTTATATGTAAGATTTGATATCAAGTTTGTTTGATTCTTGAAATTTACTTCCTTAATATACTGTTGTGTCTAAAAAGTTCACTATATCAACAGAGATTTCAAAGATGAATTTTAAGTGCAGATGACACTGATTGCCAAGTTCAAAGAAATCGAGAATCTCAGTCTCAGAACCATTGAAAATAATGAAACCATCATCTATAAATCTGCCATGAAACAAGACTTTTTTAACAAATTGAAACTTTGCCATGATTGATTGGGTTATTTGAAACATTCTAACATCAGAGACCTCTGGGGAAACAGTTGAACCCATTGCACACCCGATGATTTGTTTGTTATGTTTTCCATTAAATTCAAAATAGTTATTTTAATGAATAATATATGATATATTATAAATATCATCTATATGCAGGTGTAGTTGGTATGTGTAGTGAGCAAATGGCAGTTGTATACTCAAAATCACCATTTGAAAAAAATTTTAAATGCATTCTTTGTTAGAAATACTAGAATGAAATAAAACACTTTCTGTTAGGAAAAAAACAAAATTATTTATGGTATCTTATTAAGCATCACACTCGTATATTTCAATTTTCTTCTATTGTTTTTGTTTTATAACTATGAACATGCATGCGAAACTATTTCTGAAAAACACAGGATATTATAATTGAACGGCAATTCATTGTAGATAAATTCATTTAATCAAAATTTTATACCATATATGTCAAAAAGAATACTGATACATCAAAATATTTTTCTACATTTTCTTTAAATTTACCAGTAGACGTACTTCTAAGTACACTTCTTATTATCGCTAATTATAACAAAATATACAAAAAATCCAAAACGAAAAGACATAGAGAAAGAACAAAATGCATCAGTTTGCTGTTAAAAATAAAATATCCGAAAAGAAATACATTTATGCAGTGTATAAATAATACTTTCTCATATTAAATTAATCAATAATGCATGAAATGCGTCATTTTTGTATGAGGAAACTGATAATCAGCATATCTACAAATTCAATAAATTAAGTGTTATCAAACATTAATTCTTTGTGTGCTTTGCTTCATTAATACGCTGGAGAACAGTGTGACAATCAGCGATGAACAGTAGTGCAGCAACCAGACATAAGATGGCGACACCAACACTTCCGATTGTCAGTGAACTGGGGCGCGGATCATAGGCACATCTCAAGCTTCTGTCGTAAGAGCTTGTGTTTCTTTTTGGAATTTTCAAATTGCGAATAATTTCTTCTTTTGATATTACACTGGTGTTTGAATTCCCGCCTGATATTTTCGACGCTGAAAAAGACATTCTTCTTATTTAATTAATTACATGTACCTTATTATTTTTTGGCATTAAAAAATTTGGACAGATAAAGCGGGCAGCTACAGATCCAAGCATTGTAAAAACCTTCAATTTACATGTTTGTCTTCTGATAAAAAAAATCTGTCCATATTTCTTAAGTCGGACAATTACGTAAACAATTATTCATAGTCAATAAATCTTACGTGTATTTAGTTCCTGAAATATCCATTAATAATTATTTTAAATCGTTTATAAACATGATAAATGAAAGCCTTATTTCGTTTTGAAAAAAATGTTCCTTAATATTTTAAACAACTTTTCGTGAAGAATCGTGCGTTTGCGTTAGCAATCGTGTAAGATCGTGTAACGTGTAGAATCTTGAGCGTGAGGGATCGTTTGAGTAACAGGTTTCATCAAACACGCGTGCGTTGATTATGAGGAATCCTTCGTGTGACGTGATCGTTCGTGTAAGTTGTTAACAATAACCTTGCAGCCACTGTATATTCAATACCAGTAACAAGACCTTTTCACGTATACTAGAATTTTTACCCCCCCCCCCTCTCCTTGATTTTGAAGTTTGCCCTATTTTTCAAAATTATTTTCATTACTTATAGAACTTTCGAAAGAGAAAAGATAGGACTTTTCAAAAATATTATATTTCTCTATAACTTTTGGTTGAGAAGTGATTGGACTTTCATATTTGACATGTACATCACCTTTAACAAGATGTGTCTGAACATATATACCATGATTTTTTACCTCTTGACCTCCATGTTTGACCTATTTTTCATAGCAATTTAAATTTACTTTTGAATTACATATGATCATGTGTCCAAATTTGACACCTTATAACATAAATAATGGTGTGACGCCAATCTACTATGACATAAAAAGGGGACGACCACAATTCATTGAATTTTTGATTGAAAGAGTCCTTTAATTCTTTCATTTCGAAGTTCTATGGTCGGTACAATGACCTTGTCAGCAAATACAATTTATCATTGAGTCAAATACTGACTGACGTTTTTCATACCAATCGTTAGTCCATTATTTACACATCGAATTGGCAACAGTTTTTTTTCGTTATATCCCGATCAGGACAATGAGCAGAAGGCGGGTGTGACAAGTCAGCAGGGAATACTCACTCCTCCATGGCACGTAATCCCACCTTTGGAGGTCCGTGTTTGCTCTGCTCCTGTTTTGTATATATTGTTTTATGGACTTTCATCTTGAATACTGTTTGTTATCTCCATATGTTTCATTAAGAGACTTTCATTTTCTTCATCTTAAATTTTAATTGTGTTTTAGAAACTTAAGCTCTTGCCATTTGGGAGAATCTGTGTTTCACAAACACATTCTGATTTTTTTTTGGGGGGGGGGGGGTGTTTTGGTTTCTTTTCCCTGTGAATATTTGGGTGTAAGGTAATTTTGTACTTACGTACATACATGTACATTTGTAATGTGAAATATCAGTACTATTGCTGAACATTTAAAGTAATTAATGATATTTAATTAATTCGCCATATAAAGTTAATCAAATTCAAGAGTACAAATCAAAAGCATCAAGAGTACACATAACTGTACTATCTGGGTGTTTATATATGTGAACTGTTGTCAATAATCAAATTGAAAATGTGAAACTGAAAATAATATGGTGTTGGTGTTTGGTTATGCTAGATAGGTCGTTCTTAATTTCCTTTGTTTATTTATCCTTTTGAAACATGTGTTTTTATTATTGAGGAAAATCATAAGTTCATTAAAAAAATTAAGAATCATGTTGAATATCGTTGATTATTTCTTTGCATAAATTAAGCATCTAAAGTTTTATATTTTGGGGGCGGTGCGGTGTGGTGTCGGGGCGCTCGTTCGCATATTTTAATTTTTAAAATTAGGAATCACCTTGTTTGCATTCCAGGTTAGTTGAGGTCCAACCAGCTGCACCATTATATAGAATAATGTTTTCTCCCATGTCTGCATAAAATCCTGTTCGACATGCATACTGAGCAATGTTACCACTCACCAGAATATCTGCATTAGCAATTGTCGGAGGGTCTGGTACTGCAGCTGGAAAAGATGATGTTGTTAAACCAGTGTGGTTGTAGATATTGGGATATTTTTTTTATCAAAACTGTAAAACAAAATCGGAATAATCATTTCTCCACTTCATAAACATTGCTTCAAATGTAGCTGCAGAACTGTATCATAATATTCATAAAAATACGAAACAGAAGAAAAAATATTGTTTAAAACATCAAAGAACCATATTTTTTTGAAAATTGAAACGGATTTACGGTAACTTTGAAAAAAATGATTGACATACTGTTAAAGGTTTTCAAATCTCTTCCTCTGAATGAAAATTGTATTTTCTAATTTATATTAGTGCTGAATAAATGTTTTTATTTTTTATTTCAGATGAAGTTTTATGGAATTAACTTACTGGAAATAGAACATGTCATATTAGTTTCCAGCCAGTGTGTTCCGTTACATGACGTGACGCTAAGTCCACCATTACTCACGAATCCCTCCAAACAAGAGTATGACGTCAGACTTCCTCTGCGTAACCCATTATACACCTTTACAGTGTTAGTAATGTCTGATGGCGGTGCACATTCTAGAATATTTCAAAAGTATGTTCATCTAGATCTGACACTGATCATTTCAATTATTGCAGCAATTAAAGTACTAGTGATAGTTAAAGAATTAGAATTAAGTGCATAATAGTTAAGTTGATAAATATCTAATTTCATGTTTCTTTGTTTTCAATTTGAAAGAGTCTAAATGTATCCGATTTGTGTTTTTATGTACTCAATACATGTACGTGTATGTGGTTTATCATGAAACAAAATTTATCACTTAAAATAGATTGAAAGACATCAGTTATGGACAACTAAGAACCAAACTGTACGACAAACCAAAAAACCTCAGCTCTTTCCTTGTCAACACCAGGGTTTCTTATATTGTGTTATTTCATTAGCATCATATGTCTTCCACCTGATTCGAAACGCGTAACTTTGTTCTGAATAAGATGAATTCTTAAACTCAGGCAAGCTTCTGACAAATAATATGATATTACAAGGCTTTCCAAAACCTTCTTTAAGGTCACATTTCTGCAAATTCTATGGTCTATTTGATGACCTTGTTCGCAATAAACATATAGCTTGCTCGTATTACGTCTGATAATCCATACCAAGTGGATCACAGAGAAGGGCACAATTTCAGAAGGGTGTTAATTGTGTGGGTGTGGACGCAGTACCCCTCCATTTGAGCGATACCTGAAATATCAGCATTGATGATCTTAATTGTTATTTGCACGCTGTCTTCCTGTAGATTATCACTTCCATCTCCCCAAACGCCATCAATGTAGATTAAGTGACTATTTGTACTAGTTGGTGTCCATAATAGTATTTCAGACTCTGTGTATCCGTATACAATTCCCCCGAGGCTTTCTGAAGAATTGCCAACACTTGCAGACCCAGCTCCGTAAAACATCCTACCATTAGTGACAGACAAACTTTTAACCTGTTATGGAAATTTCAATATCAATTAAAGTAACTTAGTTTTTTTGATTAAATAATATTTCAAGTATTTCGATTTACTTTGCATACATGTATTTATCTCTTAAATACCTTTTGAGGATATCGATGGTGGAAAGAAGTATCAAGTTTCAAACAAGGTTTGTAACAATTATCAACCCCTAATTTGTGGTCCAAAGCATACATAATAAATCGCATTTTAATAAATATGATATTTTCACTTCAGTCCATTTTTAAAAAAATTGTATGCCCTCACAGGACTTACAATGCAAATTTGGGTTGGTATGTCGGAGACATTTTTCTTAAGAAAAAGAGGTCGGGATGCTCATGGTGCACTTAATCTTTGACCAGGTGGATCTTGATTGGAAGTTTTCTCAAAAAAGTTTTTACACCAATATCCTACCACTCAGAAATATTTTCCTCCGCTTTCACTGAAGGTTACTGCTATTTTTGGGTCTGCATGTCCGTCCGCCCTCCAGTCTGTCTTTCTGTATGTTTGTAACACTTTCCCTTACACTTGATATCTCAAGAGGCCTTTGAGCTTTTACAATTAAATACATATCAACTTCCTATGGCCTATGGAAGGCACCTTTTTTTATTTTGAGGTCATTAAGTCAAAGCCCGTGGGCTTGCTCGATGAAATTTTATATTACAATTTTCTATGACCAAAAAAGGCTTCGGGTCAAAATGTCAAAGGTCAAAGTATAAGTTTTAAATAAAATAATTTTGTTTGCGAGTAAAAGTTTTTGTTTTCTAGCGAATCCTTCGAGCGAAGCTTTTAAGCCTTTGCAATGAACTTTTATACCATGACGTTCGATGACGTCAGTTCCCTTTCAAGTGTCACCCTCTTCCTTCATACGTGCGCATGCTCTTTTTTCATTAAGCTTGGGACACAGATTATCTTAGTTAGCTTGTTATTCTTATTGTGGCCATTATAATTCCAGAAGGTAATTATTTGAAATCTAAATTAAATTGGTAATCCACAATCAAAATGTTCCTCCCCTATCCCTAGCATATTCAAATTACAGTTTGAATTTTTAAAATACAATTGAACTAAGTCAGAATTGTTCAGTCACTCGATTTTCAAAATTTTTCATATATACCTCGACACTGACAAAATGATAATCCAAATCAATTGGATATGGTGCTGGGAAAATTCCAGAGAGATATTCTGCCCAATTATAAGGAAACGAATCTACTTCGTAAACTTCTGAAAAACTCCATGCGCGGACGATTATGGCGGCTGATGAATAACGTAAATTTTCACTGCCCCATCCATCATAGTAACAGGCTACCCAGTCATCTGAAAAGTAAGATGTAAATGTTTTACTTCAAACAGGAAATATACGAATATATTTGCATATCCACTGCTCTCTCCCACTATGAACATGTAGTCAGCAATTGCGTCCCTAGGACTACAGATGCAATTGCTTCTACTATGAATGCAATTGCTCTTTCACACTCGTGTAGTGTAAGCTCTCCTACATTTATGTAGTGTGTTGAAAAGTATATATATGAAATGTTTAATGAAAGGTATAAATATCAGTTTTTAATAATATTTTTGGGAAAAAAGAAATTCAGAACAATTTTAAATTCCTGATTTATATCTTTAAACATTTAATATTGGTCAATGTAATAAATTGTTTAATAAAACTTTTTAAAAATTGAAGAGAACTGTCATATTTTTATTTTTTCTTATCGTATTTTTGCATATTTGTACAAAGAACGATAACTCTTCACACTTGGGTGATTAAACATTCTTAAAAAGCAAAATTCAAGAACGATTTCAACTTTTAAATATAAATACTGTATACAGGGAAATTTTCGCCCCCGTTTTATTTTCGCCCCTTTCGCCCTCTTCTTGATTGGGCGAATTTAAAACTGTGCGAATTCAAATTACATAGCATAATTTCTTAAACAGAACTATGAATGGGCGAATTTAAAACGGGCAAAAATGTTTGCAAGTGCAAAAGGGCGAAAATAACACGGGGGCGAAAATAACCCTGCATACAGTAGAAAAAATTAAAAAATCATATAGAAAAGCATTCTGGGGTCATAATGATTAACAAAGCATTCTCTTTTTCATCATAAGGTTAAATTATTGATTTTTGTCAGAGGGTTTCAATAACGTCGATCGATGACGTCACATCTGCATCAAAACAAAAATTAAGAGAATGTGACGAAGGCCCAGCTTGTATCTGATAACTGTGTTTTAAAAGAGGCTAATACTTTATATTTACATTTGCAAATGTTTTCCCTTATATAACACTACTAAAAGGAATGCGTATCTACAACTGTATAAATACAGGTATGGGGTCAAGAGGTCATAGATGTGCGTATGGATAATCGTTTGACGTAATTTCTCAGTGACGTCATAAAGGGCTGACGCGCGTTCAGTGAATTACATACATGCCGTTGGGTTTGAAAACTAATGCATTTCACATGTTAAAAGTCACAATCAGGCAAATGTAAAGTATGAATTAGTCACAAATGTAAATATAAGTAATAAGGTATCATTTTAAAACATCTATCGGGCTATAAATACGGGTCGGTACGAGATTAAATTCAACATAAAGCCCTTCGGGCTTTATGGAATTTAATCTCGTGACCGACCCGTATTTATACCCCGATAGATGTTTAAAAATGATACCTTATTTCTTAAATAAATTGTTTGTGATTTATTAGGGAAAAGGTGCAATGATCAGGTATATTAATTTTAAAGCCGTGTGTTTTTCTTTACTGAAGACAACAAGCCACATCCTTATGTAAGCCAGGATTTCCTCTGATATTCTTGACACCATCAAGGAATGCAAATATAAGTAATAAACAACTATTATTTAATGAATATGGCATTATGAATAGCAATAGCTCTGCTGGCATATTTTCTATGATGCGCTAGCGCGCATCATGGAATATGCCAGCAGAGCAATTGCTATTCATAACGCCATGTTCACTAAATAACGTTGTTTATTTCTTAAATAAAGTTTCCGCGTGCAAAGTTTTATTGACATTCAAGCCTTTTGTTCAATAACGTACAACAAAATATCGAGGTAAAATCTCCGCAGAAGCCCTCTGGTAATACCTCATCTGGAGTGCCAGGAGCTCCGTGGATAGGTTTCATTTTTTACCATCATTTGATCACAGATATATCCAATACAAAAAGAAGGGGGGATATTTTGTATCATTATTGACGTTTCATTTTCAGACATATACATCAATATATCATTTAAAAACATTTTTGCACCATTTTTATACATATCAAAGTACTAGTTTTACACAAATATAAGCATGATCCCTGTTGCAGTGGGAATTATGTATAAAAAAAAAAGTCAATCCCACTATAACTAGAATTGAGAGCCAGGTCATCCTCCAATGCCCGTCTTTTTATGTTTTAGGGCTTTAAACAAGATCAATATTTAGAGTATTTTGATAATACAAGAAGAAATCAATATAATCACAGAACAGAATGAATGAATTTCCTAAATACATGAATAAGATCTTCTCACATAAATACTTTGTATCTAGTATTACATTTCCATTCGATAATCTTTTTACTTCAACATTCATCTTAAACTAGAGAAATACTAACCAGTGTTGTTAGTGTGTCTCTTAAAAATTATAAATATACAGTTTATCAAAACAGAATATATTGACAATAACAATAAAACGAGTATTCAAATCACAAGTGATTTTGAAACAGATTTATTTTCTCCATAAAATTTGTCAAATCATGTGACTGTAATAGTAAATTAGATTTCGTTTCATTTTTGAATACATTTTTAATAATAATTATTTTCCATTTTTAATACTGGAGTCAGTTATTTTTTAGAAATTCTCATATCTAATTTTATTTCTTGTTTTCCATATGACCCATTTATAAATATATATCATAGTGTAAACAAAAGTTATTTTGTTTGCAAGTTTTAAGCACAGGTATTCTTTGGCTACCATTACATATCTTTAATGCAACATTGTCAGTAAATAAATTTTGAGGACCAAAATTCCTTCTTACATATTTCAAGTGACTAACAATCGCTTCTTCTCTTACAAAAAAAAAAAATAAATAAAGTGCCTTTGCTAAAAAAAAAAAAAGGCATTTTTAATCAATGTTAAAAAATTAATATAATATGAAGTTTGAGAATTGTTTGATGATGTAGTCTAAACAGACTATGGCAGACATTTCCTTTGATGTCATTTAATATTATAAATTTTAAAGTGTATTTAAATGTATTTTGAAGAAGATCACTATAGTGTTGTCAGAGGTTAATATTGTATGCTGAAAAAAGTGCCATTGCTCTCCAATAAACAATCTTTCAAACATAATTATATAATGGATGTAGGAATAAAATTTCAATTTGATATCATTAAGTACATAAGAAATATCTCATTCATTAGCAACATTTTAAAGCAAGTATTTATCGTAGAAAAGCAAAGAGATATCGACAATAGTTTAAATTAGATTCATAAAATGTACACACACCATTTTTACTTGGAGCCCAGAGCGTGATGGAGTCTTGATTGACACCAAAGATGACTCCACAGATATGATTTGTGTGAGTATCATCGGCTGTCACAGGAGTCACACCTACAATGACAGTGAAAGAAATTAGTATTTATCTCCAAACTTTGAAACAAATTTTAAGACCTTTGTCCATTTTTAAAATTTCAAATATGTTTTTTTTTTAATGCAACACTGTTTAAATTCTTTGAACAGGTCAATTACAACATGTATGCAGAGTTATACTATTGTTCAAAAAGTGGAATCAACAAACTAAAATATTGACCAGATTTTTTTTTTCAATTTTTGGACTAAAAAAGAAGATTTGGAAATTTTGTTTGAAAAGAGAAGGGAATTTTCAAAGACGTTTACTATGGGTGTCTCATAGGGTTATCTAAAGCGACTTTATATCGATTAAAAATAGATATATATTTGTTCGATTATGTTAATAGCACCATGTACTATCTTATTTTAACGTACCTGTTCCCTCTGTAACGTATCCGTCATTAAACACTAACTGGACTATAACTAAATCAGGGTTAGCTCCAAAACAAGCTGTCACTTGTTGATAAGGAGAACCTGTGAGAGAGATAAAATTAATATATGTATACATATTTTTATTAAAGTAAATAATATTCCCGCCAAGGAAGCATCGTATTCAGTTAAATTTACTTATTTTTTTTTTTATAATTGACATACCTGTGGATATTGATAATCCTGATGTAATTGAAAAAATGGGAGTGGGCAATTCAGATAATTTCCAAACCCTGATTCTGACTTTACCAGTAACAAACGTGCCATGAAATGGACCACTGTATGACCCACCACCTATTAAAACGGTAAAAGCTGCTAAACATATTTTATATATCAAACTTATTGTCAGGTAATAATAGTATAATGATAAAGATTTTTTCTGGGGTTAAGGGGCCTTTAATTCCTGTGTATTTTGCCTATTATTTATTTTCTTTCGGGTTCTCTGTAATTTACTCAGTGATTAATCCTCAACAACCAATTTAAACTTTATACAAGGTACAAAAACAGAGGGAATACAAGGAGAGCAATGTGACCGTTTAATAAATAAAAACATGGGCTGTGAACTGGTCGAACTAGTCGGTTAAATCCAACTTTAAAAGCATAGAATCTCTTCATGATATTTTGCAATTGAGACAAAATGAGTCAACTCGAAAAAAAATCCTAAGAAACAGGAGGACAATCTTTAAAAACTTATTTCTTATTTCTGTATGAACAAAATATCTGAAAAGTCGAAATATTATCTGATCATGACAAATCGACATATTTATCTGAAAGATTGACATAATGTTCTGACAATTCGACTTGTCAGATAATAGTGTCAATTTGTCTGATCAATATCTTAAAGAGTCTGGGTGGTCGTGGCCATTTTTAGATATTATGATCTTCTTTAGAAGGAGAGCTCCATATAAAGATATAATAAAATGATCAAATTTTAAATCTAAAATTTATGAAATTTTTCTTTGCCAAATGATAGTTGACAGCTTAAGATATCATATCCCAAAATTTAAGTTATATCTGGTGGTTAATAAAAAAAATAAATTTGTTGACCCCCTAGCCTCCTTAACTTGTATATTTATTCGACTTCTCGATCAGATCCTATTCTCAACTTATCAGAAAAAATATAGGTCACAATAGTACTAACTTACTGAGAGTCCAAAAAAGAAAAGTAATATCCTAATCATTTAGGCTAAAAATGTAATCTTTCCTTGATTCATAGAAATCAATTGTCTATAAGTCTTAAACTCCCTCTAGAAATATTATTTAATTGATTCCAACTATAGTTATTTTTTCCAAATCTTTAAGCACTATAGAATCAATGTTAATATCCCCATTCAATAAATTTACTAATTTATTGATTTTTTTTAAATTAAAAGAGACATGAACTATAAACCAAAAGCCTTTCCTTACCTGTCGTAATGATTCGTCCAAAACCATTGGTGAACTTTTTTGCAACCGGAACAAACAGCTTGACATGCTGTGAATCATATAAGGAAGCCACGCCCCCATATTCCGATGCTATGTCATCATCCCGCTGTGTTGACCCAATACCAGGAAATATATATGATTGACCTCCATGTACAACCTTAACCTGTACGTCAACCTTTGCTGGCATTTCGTTTAAATAGTGATTTATCTGAAAAGGGCTTGTTCCATTTACAGTAACATCAAACCAGTCGCTTATATAAAGTGTTTCAATTCTCCACGCTACAACCATCAAATAAACATAAGAAAATAACAATGAAATTTCTCAAACAATTTTAAATTTTCGGAACTGGAATCCTTTTTTGAAATGCAAGTGATAAAAATTTCGATGCAATTCTTTTTTTTTATTAAACTCATAAAGAAATGTTCCTTTATATTTTAATATGATTATTTACCCTTCCGTACAGATATATAGCCAATCAAGTATTGATACATTTCCCAGTTCTCACCATGCAAAATTTATATCGTTGCTATCTGACATTAAATGCATGTCAGTAGCGGGGATTTTGAAATCAAATCAAAAGAACGTGAGTGAAAATCGGTATTAATTTTCTCCAAATGCTTCACGATATCTGTTTAACAATGTATAAGACAATGTTCCTATTACAGATAGCATAAGTATGTAAAATGTGAGATGAACAAACAGTGATTTTTTTCAAAAGTATAGTAAAGAAAACTAATTGAAAACAGAGCAAGATACGGACAACTGAGAACCCGAGAAATAAAAACACGTGTGTAGGAAAAGATTCAAAAGAAGCGTCCTTCGTCGACCAAAACACATCCGCCATGAACCTCTGTTTTGATAAGGTGCACAGAGGAGTTATCCGCAGTCAAAATGGTATAAAAACAATGTTTAATTAAATATTTCAAGTTTTACAATAATTTTAACAAGAATTACAATGTAGTGTATGGAGTTAGAGGACGTCACGGAGCAGCGCGTAGCGATAAAATTTTGCATTGCATTTGGGAAATGGCACATTTTAAAATTTGCAAGGGAACTTTGAAAAATGATCGTTATTTAATTGTTAATTGTTGGTCCATCCAAGATTTTATTTGAACTAAATTTTGATAAATGACTTTAAAAATGAAAAAAAACATGATTAACAAAGCATCAATAAAAAAATTATAAAAATGAAAAATTATCACATTAGGACCTATACCTATATTTTTGAAAAAGGGGAGGGGGTTATACCGACCGTACTCAGGTAAAAACTAGAGATATCAACAAGTTTTCTAATATTCATTCGAATTAATATTGAAATATTAGTTAATGATTTGGATATTGTTGTTGTTTTTTTTAGTTCAGTGTTTTAATGCATGCATTTTAGAAAGAAGAATATCTTGCAAGGTATATTAAAACTTTTATCAATTGTAATTATTTACATTTGATTAGAATTATATGTTTCAGAAGAAAAGTAATTTACTCAAAATCAAAGGTTTGGTAATATTTGAAATTAAATCGTAACACGAATTCAGTAACGTACAATTGGTATTAAGTTCACGGTCGTCTTGGGATCAGATGGGGGCAGTATACCTCTTATTGAACAAAACCATAATAAACTTGACCTATCTGCACTGAAATTGTATTTCTTGGGTATTCATTTTAATCTTAATTATATTTAGAGGATGAAATCAAAGCAATAGATACATGTATGTTTTATATTTCGTAATGTAGTGAATCCATGAACAAATCATACAAATTAATGCTCATAAATTATTTTGTGACCTTGCATAATCTTTGGTGTAAAAAATCCAAGCGATTATTTTTTTTTCAATGGGTATTAATTTTTTTTATGTTTCAAACCTTTTCTGACCTTTGCGCTGATTGGTTGGACGTATCATATAGATTGAAGTAATCAGAAAAGAATTTTGCAATATTCGTCAAAATGTGAGATTTTCAGGCATAAAACAATGTAACTTTTACCTCTGTACCTCTTTAGTAAATCTTCATTTCTTCTTAAAGTATTTTATTTTAATGTGTCGAAATTGTTTTGAAATATCATTGAAAACTTTTTCATATACTTGTAGCATATAAAGACAGAGGATACTCTAAAATATGAGAGGCTAGTTTTTTTTTCCACTGCATGTATATTAGTCTCCCTTAAAGCTTGTTTCTCTATTAATTTGTGATTTTAAATCGAGTGTTATATACGTCGGAATGTTAAATGAAGCATTCAAATAATTTTTCGGAAAATTAAGACTTTGTAAAGAAAATTAAGTCTGATAATTTATCAACGCCGCTGATGAAACGTTAACAATTCGTATTATTAAATATTGCATAAAGACAAAATAATGTATGAGGCAAAAAAAAACACACCATGCCATCACTTGACTTGTAATAATAGCGAATTGAAATTTAATTTTAAAACAGCTAACAAAAGGACAGTAACCTGGAGTTTAATGATTTTTTAGTAAATAATATTGTTAAGAAAACATCTATTATATCTTTTAAAATTACTGCTAGAATCCCAATGTCCTATCGGTAAAATAATTATTTGTCACATTACCTTAAAGCTTGAAATTGATTGTTATACAGATAATCCGAAATATTTCTTCAAACTGTGCTTACTTCGGGATTCTAGCACCACTTTCCAAGTGTTTAGAAGACAAGCTTTTGATCGGTACAAATTGTATGTTTTAAAGTTGTTCTTTTGTATTATTGTTGGCACGAATGACAGACAAAAGGCCTGTATCGGGAAACGTAAACAGTCGACTGTCTTCAATAGAGAATACAATCAATGAAAAAAAATATACCGGTTTAATTTACTTTCACTTCATTTGAAACATAAAATTCGCTATATTTGTACATGTTGTCTAAGCCTAATTCTCTTTACACATCATGATCAATTTCCAAGTTTCTTGTTATACATTTTTGACATCGTCGGTCGGAGATTTTACTTCCTGTGGCAGATGAAGCAACTAAAAGTATTTATTTTTTGTTAATACTTTCGTTTTTCTATTCATTTTCCGGAGTTAAATAACATCTATAAATACCAGTATTATGAAAACTTTTTTTTCGAAAATTGAAGTTATCTCTCCTACTGCAACGTCATAATGTATCACTGATTTAGTCAAGTTAGAATATTCTGAACGTTTCTTTAACACACCTGCGTAATTTGTAATGATTAATTTAAAATTGTTAAAAAAAGATGAACTGTAAAAATGGTGTTAAGTTTGCGGTTTTAACTGATCTTTATTAAAAGTTCAGACTGAGTAATAATATCCTAACAAATATGTATTACATGTATGTAAATTAAGTAAAGAGTGAATAGGCCATATACTGTTAATAACTTTTAATTTGCGCCAACTCTTTCTCGCGTAATTACCTGGGACAGTATTCTCGTGAAAATTTCATTTTCGTTTATAATAGTATTCTCTATGATTATATAGAACAATAATAACAATATTTTGTCTTGTTATTAAAGAGTCAATGACTATGTTGCGAAAACAAGGTGTTGCAAAAATTTAGTAATCTACAGTAATAGCATATTTGATGGTATTGATAATTTTTATATATGTCTGATGTCATATTTCAATTTTTCCCTGAAAGAGAAAAGACGATTTTGCCGTAGGTTATAAACTATATTTAACAGTATACTGCCTCTCTCCATAGAAACTGTTTCATGTTTGGATTTTGTACTAGGAAATACGTTAATCGTATCATAACAAATTGATATCAGACAAAAATGATTATTTAACCTTTAATTTCTATCAGCAACTTCTCCTCTTCATGTAGCAATATATATTTTAAACCTGAATCTGGGATTTTAGTCTCCTAGATGATTTGATAATTATACTTACATGTAAGACTATGTTTTCAATACAATTTTAAAAAAAAAACAATTTGATTTTGAGGTCAAACGGTCGGATGCCAATCTCTTCAATGATTCATTCTGTGCGTATGGTGTAAAACATACATTTCCGGTCGCTATCTCACGAAGCTTTTGATCAGAAGCTGATTAAGATGTTTGCTAATTTTTTAATTATAAAAAGCTTAACACTATTTCTAAAGTATTTTAAAAAAAAATTATTCATATCAAATTTTAGATGTGTCTTAGTATATTTCACAGGATTTTTCTGTTTCTTTCTTTATATAATGGTAATTTAATGTATGCTTTTTATTCGAGAATTGATCATGAGTTTTCCGATTTTATTCTGGAATTCCAAGCAAGATGAACGTATATACTAATAAATTCTTATGCTAATTATTTAAGTAAAATTAACTTACCTTTCCAAAAATACATCATGCAGAATAGCCAAATAAAACCATACTTATTGTTTCTCATTTTGACAGAAATTTAAAAGCACCACTTTGGACCAGACCACAAGATCACCAGTAGCGGATATATGAAATTATTGACAAAGTCATATTTTATATCTGTTTTAAAAATATCTTGACCCCCCCAAAATAAAGGATTGGCTTGATTGTTTGATTGGATTGTTTGGCAACAGGGAAATTATCAATATTTTTTTTCTCTTTCGAATGCTTAAATCGGCAAACTTTTTCTTCTGTTTCAATATGGAAGCAGCAGGTGCTCTCAGTTGATAAAGTTGTTTTGTATATTCTTTAAATTATTAACTAGTCCGTAACAAACTAATTATAGAAGTTACTTTATGAAGTCAGTTTTCCTGTCATTCATACATTGCGGGTAAAAACAATTAGGGTTATTTATTTATCATTATCAAATGCAAGTGTAAAAAATATATAGAAAGCATGTTTACTTTTAACTATAACCATAACGCAAATAAAAATAAAGGCTTATTTTCGGGTTATCCTAAAATCTCAGTAATGAAAAAAATAATTATTTTATCAATTAAAAGAAACAAGTTATTTTATCTAACCATTTAATGGCATTTATTAAATAAACACCGGCGATAACTCGAACTCAGAGCATTAACTAAAGAGTTCCAAATATCACCATGGCGTGTAAATTCTAGGTGAGAAAAAAACGTTGAGAAAATTTGTTGAATCTTCGATTTCATTTGGATTATATTTTTAGGCTATAAGGCATACACAACCTCGAAACGGTTTGTTATGATTAATTTGGAAGTTATTTTCAGTGCAAATCCTTTTAAATTTTCGAAATTGTTTTGGAGCAGATGTGCAATTTTTTCCAAGGTTGAGGGTAAATTGGTGGTATATTCTAACTGTGCCAATGGATGTAAAACACAAACTGATACAAAAATCTTACGTGCTTTTTATTTTTAAAGCCAATGACAGTTCGCAAAAGATTTATCAACAGGTTTTTGACCTAAATTCGCAAAAAAAAAAATCGACTTAAACATTTCCAGATTTACGGTAGAGAAACAGTCTTTCTGCTTTTTATTTTATTTATCTTCGTGGTTGGTATTTAACAAATGATTGGAAAAAATAATCAACTGGTAATTTTTCTGAAAATGCGTTAAATTATTGTGTTACTCAAACTTGGTGTTTCGAACATTCTTAAAATTAAAGCATTAAGAACAAATTTAGACGAGAAAAGGTACATGTAATATCAAAAAACCAAATAAACAACTTCATATGGACAGTATTGTACAAATATTAGTGTTTGCAAGAGTAATCTCGCTATGAATACCCACACTTTACTGGAATATTTTCATAACATCGGTCTTCTCTTTTAGGCCGACATACGTTTAATTGATATTTATTTCACTTTTAAGTCACTAATTCTTTTTATTCAAATATGACCCAATATATAGTACACAATTGTAACTCCTATTTAACCTACAGGTTTAGATATCTGACCCATATTGGCCATATAAAGGGTGTTAAAAAACTTCGTTCCACATTTATTCTTTTATTTTCAAAAAGAAATCCGATGAGAAGATATTTACAATTTGTGATATTTCATGTTAACAGAGTGCATTCTTGCTACTGAAAAGATTTTATTTGTCTTTTGTTGAATCAATAAGGAGAGGGCAGGTATTAAAACAGATGATGTTTGTTCAGAAAATTAGGGATGACGCATATTTATGACATAAATTAAGCAGACAGGTCAAAACTTCTTTATAAATATTATGCAAAAATTATCAAATCTGTGGAGAATTTCAAAATAACAAACCTATTCTATTGAAAAGTGATCTATCGTTCTTATACCTACATCCGTCAGCTTTTTTGATGCAAGATAAGCTATGAAGAAACAACAGTAAATTATCCTTTATTTTCACTCAAAATGACCAGCATTTCTATCATGCGGGTGCTTTAAAGATGTTATATGTATTTTTATATGGAATTAAGAAAAATCCTAAAAGTTCCCGATAGAAATGAATTGCTATAAATCTAAAGCACACTCTTGTGATTTTTTTCAGACTTAAAAATTCATCTCTTTAGTTAAGCCTGTCTTTGAAATTTTTGAAAATATTTCTTCCTGGAACGAATTTTCTTAACACCACCTTAGATTCAATGAAAATGAACGCATAACAGAAATGGTTCAATACTTACTACGTATACATGTATTTAAGGAATAACTGTCTTATTTTTTTCGATTTCATGATGTGATCGTTTATGCAAACAATCACGCAACCCAATCGATTGATCATCGTCAGGAAATTGAAAAATCTGACAGTTATTCCTTATATTTACATGCTTTGATTCCGCCAATCCACGTGCCCCAAGCCCTGCTTCTGTCTAGCTGTTTGTTTTGCCCTGCACGTGTTTTTTTTTTTTTTGTTTTTTTTTTTTTTTTTTTGTTTTGTTTTTTTTTAACCTCGCCAATACATTGCATTGATGGGGAAATTTAAAATTTGTCATTTTATCTCGGACACAGATATTGGATTGTAAATTCTAAGAAATAAATCCTCATTTTTTATTATCATCATATAAGAGTGGGACATGTTCTTTTATTACCTTTTCCTGTTTATGAAGAATTATTCCTCTGTGATTTTACTCAATAAAATTGAATTCTCATAAAATCTGATAGAAAATAGTCATCTCAGGTAAATTTTCTAATGATTAAATGCATCTTTCTACCACTTCATTGATATTCGGTTTTTTTTTTCAAAATCTTATTTCTTTCCGTGGACTTCAAAAGGTCGGAGAGAATACTCGAAATCATGTATTATCCGTGAAATCGCGTATAATACCCGATATTAGGGTATCGTTGAATCCGCAAAATCGGGTATTCCGTGCAACTTTTTTATAAAAACTAAAGAATAAAGCAACGGCGCATTATGCCAGTAACTGTTACTTGTACATCAGTATCTTGTGGATTTATTTTTATTAAACCCAATTCATACCGTTGTCAAATAAGTTTAAAATCACACGACAAACACTGCTGGGGTAACAAAGAGGACACAATGGCGTTATTATTTTTCAATATAATTTCTAAAAACAAATAACTACACTTCGTTTGTCTTTATTTCCCATAAAAGTATTCTATATACTTAATTTTCTAATTTGTGCACTGTTCACAAAACGGAAAATGTATGGCGTCCCTTTCACGTGAAATATAAATTATTCCTAACAATTAGAGAGTACAGTTTAAGCGAGTCATAATTGTATATCTCTGCCATAATTAATAGAATACCAACCTTATTATAAAGAAGAAAAGAAAATAAGATTAAACAAATACCCATGGGAAAACAGTTTGAAAAAAGCTAATTGAAGGTGAGTATCTTTTTTATATGTCAATTTAGCATGAAATTTTTATTCAAAGACACCGGAATTTTTTTTGTTGCATTTTTATCGATACAAGTTATGCTATTTTACCTTTATTTTATGCATTTATGTGAAAATTGAGAGCGAGAAGTCATATGAACAGGATTTTTTGGGGGGTTTTTTTATTTATTTTTTTTTGGGGGGGGGGGTGCTATAAATAAAAGACATATGTGTACATCTTTTCATGAGCTTATGATACATTGAATTTCTCAATATAGATCGAGGTACAGTCAAATTGAAATATGAATTACATAATCAAGTTTTCACATTTCTTAAAGTTATTACGTTTAAGAACATGTTAATGAACAAACTGAAATAATGGAGTGTTCAACTGCCTTGGAAACTCTTGTCTTACTTTTTGGAAAATAATTCCTCATCGGACATTAAAATTTCATAAAAGATTGTAGCCACTTACTTTCTTTATTATACTATTTGATAGACAGGGTACATTTTCCCTCTTTACTTTCTATATATTTTTTTATATCGCTATCTTATACCTCATTAAATTATGCTTATACAACGCACTATCTGATTGGTTCTAGACAATATGTCACAGTTTTCTTTTAGTTATTTTATGTATAATACGTATTACTCATGGCAATAATTTTTCCTAATACTCATCTGTAATGAAAAAATGTGTTTAAAAAATAAACATGAATTCTAGTTACTTGTAGTCTCATATTGTGTTAGAAAATAACACGTTGCTTTTTGATTACCTACAATGTAAATGATTTTTATTTGATGAATAAATCTTCCCTACAATTAAAAATATATGACCGAGTTTAACCGATCGTGACATTCAAAGAGAGGTCTCTTGGACACATGTAGAACACAGTCGAGGTTGTTTTGTCAGAGGTGGTCAAGAAGCCTTTAGCCCCCCTCCCCCCTTGAAGACGCCAAGAAATGGTAAAATATTGATGACTTAGCGAAATTAAACGATCAACAGTTATGTCCTCTCATAAGCTGTATTCCTGAAACTATCACTGTCTCTGCTAAAATATTGAAGACATATTCTGCAAATATGTATGATTGATAAATAAAAAAAAAATTCAAAGAAAAAAAGAAAGAGGGTTCTTTTAGCCGAAATTTTAGACATTTTTATCATTACATTATTTATACTTTCATCAATAAATTTGATTTTATGCACAAGATGAATGTGAAAGTAATTAATGACGCATAATTAGATACGATAGACAATCCCTTGCTTATACATGGCATCATATCTTGTGTGTGAAATGTGTTTCTGTATAATATGATTTATTTACAAATTGTTCATGTTTGTCGTGTTGATGTGGAATTATTATAAATTCCCGAATTCTGATACTTTAAAATTCTGTTGTGTTGAGAATAAACATTAGGAAGATGCATATACTTTTAACATAAGGAAAAATATAAAGCAAATCGAACGCCTTTTTGTGTGCAGATCATGAAATGTTCTGAGCTCCACGGGTATTTGTTGTCTCGAGCGCATTAATCTTGACGCCCAAATTCTTACTTGGCTTCTGATACCTTTAGAAAACATATGTATCTAGATGAAAGTTCACTCGGCAACATGCGCCATGCCATTGTTTAAGTTTTATAAGGTGATTACACCTCCTATACCCGATTTCGCGGATTCAACGATACCCTAATATCGAGTATTAAACGCGATTTCACGGATAATACCCGATCTCGAGTATTCTCTCCGACCTGTTCAATGCAATTTTAATGACTAATAACTGCCTAGGTTAAAATTTTTTTTGAAATTTTCTCTTGTTAAATCCTTTTCTATTCTAAATTGCTCTAAATTAATATCAGGATATGGAGATAATACAAAATAGGAGCAGAGCAAACACTGACCTCCAAAACATCAGAGGTGGGATCAGGTGCCATGGAGCATCCCCTGCTGACCGGTCACACCCGCCTTGTGTGTTTTATAAAGAAATGATATTTAAGGTTAGAAAATTTAGATTTAGTTCTTATATGGGCCGGATACCTGAAGACCTCATAGACATTATATATATACATGTATAATGTAATGTAATATATATATATATATATATATATATATATATATATATATATATATATATATATATATATATATATATATATATATATATATATATATATATATATATATATATATATATATATATATATATATATATTCAACCGTTTCTTTAACTAAGTTTTTATATGCAGAGTCACTTTTCCATCAGCAAAAGTCTTGTGAGTAAATTGACAATCTTTTATCATTCTTATCATACCTTTGCCAGATTAAGCTTCTTTTTTCATGATGGGTATTGAAAAAAATCTCGCCAGTCAATGATCTGGAACTTTACATAAATGTACTCTTTAAAAAACTTAATATTTGTTTAATACTAGGTCTGTCGCTGTTATGCAGTAGGATAAATTGCTGACAGAAAGGAGCCATGGGATTAGAACTTATGAGAATTGGGCCTGTTTTCTACTTTAAATTGTAATTTACTCTGCTTCTTGCCTAGTTAAAATTGTCGGGTGTCACTAATATTCACTTTGTACTTGAAAAGAAAAAAAATAAAATTCATGAATAATCGTTTTAAAAGGAGATCTTTAAAATTGAAATAAAATTCGAATGTATGATCTCAAATCAATCTGATTAAACCATTTTAATAGGTATATTAAAATAATTAAATTTCATGAAATGACATCCTTATTTAATTTGCTCTCTATGGAAGTAGAATTTATTGATTGATGACCTCATATCAAAGAAAAAAATTGGGTTAAAATATATTATTTTTTTTTATCTCAAACATTTTGTAGTTGAAATAATTAGTGAGAGAGACACAGTATCTATTGTTGACAAAGGAAAGTAATTAAGATGTAATTTGTTTCATTTCAAATTACTGAATTATTAATAAAAATCCATTTAGGATAGCGAATCTTCTGAAAAATATTCCATATGCTTACAAAAGTGGAACAATTATTAAACGACAGGGAAAACCGAGCTTGAAATATTATTTTAAATAAATTAATAAATTTTACATTTATGTGTTTGGGGTAGATGAAAATGCTTGAAAATGCATGCATTTCAATTACACAAAAGCACTTATTTACAAAAAAGGTAGATTAAAGAAGAATATTTCCACATTTAGATAATCAAAACAATGTGTTTAAAGTTATGTCTATCCCATTCTTTTATCTTGCTGCGACAAAACAATCCATGAAGGAGATTTTCTAGCATTATGGAAATTGAAAAAAAAAGGATGTTAAAAACCGTTAAAAGGTTCTGCAGTCACTATGGCGCCTCTTTCTTTGAAATTATAAAAATACACAGAATTATGTTGATTATTCTAAGGTTAGACGATACAAACAAAAATGAATGTCTGGATTGGTATATATTTTATGGTTTAATTTCTTTGAAAATGATGCAAATAATAAATTTCTAGAATGTAAAGAAATCGTAATATAAACCCTCTACGATTTTCATCTCTGAATCCATCCTTTTTAATCTGTACAAATATTTTTCACTTCAAATCCCATTTTTGTGAAATTTTTTAAGAATTCTAAATTACGCGGTGAAACCCAATTATTTTACTTATTAAAGCGGCAAGGACACAGTTTCAACTGATTTTTTTATTTTTACCAATTTTGATGTTAATAATTTCTAACTAAGGCAATTCTATTGATCAGCAACAATTTGAACACCATTTGTTGATTTACAAAGGAAATACAGGACTTGGAATTTTTCATAATGTAAACAAGGCCCGTGCCTTGTTTTTGTTTATATTTAGAAAATGTCAAGTTTATAACAAAACAAGATTCACCAAATCATTAGAAAATATCTAATTGTATTTAAAATTAACTTCTTTATTGAAAAAAATTGCTTTGAACAAACACATATCAGCATGTTTAACCTATGTAATCAAAAACATGGCACAGCCTTCTTCTCATAGCAAAGGTTGGGAGCTCTAAATCTGTCTTAATTCTATCTCGACAAATGAAATTCATTATATTTATGATCATTAGAAATACCTTAGTTAAGAATTTGTAAACATAAAGAAATGAAATGAAAAATTTTGGTTAAAACTGTGTCCAGGCCCCTTTAAACCATGACGCAATTCAGTTAACTGAATTGTGACTGAATTTCTACTGAAAAATAAAACAACAGATTTCTGCTATTCAGTCCCACTTCTAAAACATTCAACCACCAACTAGTGAATGGTGTATATTTTTACTATAAATGGACTTTTGAGCTGGACTGTTGCTCGCTATCGGCAAAGTCGACATAGGACTCGAAACAACAATTGTTCGATTCAATTCACTGTGTAAAATATATCTTAAAACTAAATAAACAACAAATTGTCATTATGAATAATAATGTTGAGCTGAAGTCAACAATAAAGGTTTTAATCCTAGATAAATGTTTTTAAATAGTTATTCTGCTTCATAAGAATATGAAATTAATTTTAAGGGGTCAAAATAATTTCTTATTCCTTTTTGTGTTTTGAAAGAATTCCCATTAAAATTGTGCTCCTAAGTACTTCCATAAAAAAATAAAGGACTTCTAAGCAATTCCATGATTTTGGGAAATAAATTCTAATAAATAAATTGTTCTGTTGGTGGTTAAGGGTTTTTAAAATTGAAATTGTTTCTTTCTTCAATTTATGTCAATAAAGCTTTTAATTATCTTAATTTTGGTTGTTAATTACAATCCATCAACGACGAAGAATAGTCAAAACGTTCAAAGACGTCTTACAATGAATTATTTTATTTTTCACGATATATTAACAAACGTTTGACAAGCAAGCAATGTTACATAAAAAAACTATTGAAAAAAATCAACTAAGTACACAAAATCAAAGGCATTAACCTGGAAACGATTGACATTTTATTAATACACAAATAATAATGCTTTATTTCAAAATGATTCTAGGACAGACATACATATATATACTTATGATTTCTCTGAAGATTTTGAAGAATTGAAATTTTTCATTGTTCAATCAATCCGAATGACGTCTCTATCAATTACTTTGCCAATACAATGTAGTTCAATTTCATTGTCAATATTTGCGTTTCGGAGAAAGACCAACATAAAATGGTTTGTGAGTGTGATTAAATTTCTATTTGTTTATTTACTATTCATTATTTACTATTTTTTGTCATTTACATCTGTGCATGTCATTTCCCTTTTTTTTTACAATCAGACCACGAAACGTGACTAGGAATTCTTGACAAAGGATAGCATAAGTTTATTTTATGTCTAAAGACGCAGAAATGAAAAGTTGTCAGATAAAAAAAAAATTGAGATATCTATATGATTGAAAGTGAAAATAATATTTAAATACGATTATAAGATTAATAATATCTGATCAAAAAGTAGACTATTGCGGTCATGGAGCGCCAAAACCGTCATTCTTTACAACATCCAAAATTGTATCTAATACTGTTTTTCAACAGATGATTACAAATAAATTTGAAAAGTAATAGGGGAAAATATTACAGAGTCTTAATTTAAAAAAAATGACTATTGGACGATTTATAATAATATATCATTAAACTTTTAATATCCTTGCAGCCATTTTTTGCAAGTAGCATTTGACAATATTGTTAGGACTTTCGTTTCAATACTTTTGTTTTTTATTAGATAACGTTTCGATTTCAATTTATTGTGATACCTTAATCAATTTCATTTAAATTTACTTGCTAAATATGTTATGAGTCATAGGTACCTTTTTACTTATCTTTAATTATTTTTTTTTCGCCGAAAAGCAAACTTTTTCATATAAATATTGTTTTTATCATGTTTTTCATAAAACTGCTGACGAAAAACACAATCTGTTTTTTTTTACAGAATCATAAAGAATTCTAGATTATAGAACCAAGAAGAATTATCCTAACAATATCTTCATCTTTTGGATTTTATAAATATTTATTTCAATTTCTGTCGTTTTTCAAACAAAACTTTCGAACTAAAAGATCACAGTCTGCTAAAATAATTAATCCGAGTACAAGACACAGCACAGTTATACCAACTGCTCCCATTGCCTTAGCGCTGGGGCGCGGATCATAGGCACTGGTGAGGCTTCGTACATGTGTACTTGTTGTTTTCTTAGAAACGGTTAGGTCTTGCACCAAATCGTCAATGTTGATTGCAGTGAAATTGTTCACTTTAAAATGGTATGCATGAAATGAAAAATATTAACATAAGAACGCATGTTATCAAAAATTCATTTTGCATTGATTGTTTTGACGTTGGAATTTAATAGTTACAAGTATTGATTTTTTTCTTGTATGTCATTTAGAACCAATTTAAATTCGGAGATGACAGACATTTTTGTATTTCATTAAACTTTATTGACGTGTTTTTAAATTAACGAACAGAAAGTTTTTTTTTCTTTTATCGTATTTACCATTAAAAGTTATTGTTTTGGCTTCATACTTTACTACAAGGGATCATTATTTTACATAATAAACTTCAAGAATATTCTTTGTCACAAAATGTGTAGATTTCTACATATTAAGGATTTACCTGAATTGCTAGTAGACACAATAGTCACAGATATTTGGACAGTATTAATTTCCATTGTTTCAGTACCATCTCCCCAAATTCCATCCACGTAGATAAGATGACCATTTGTAACAGATGGCGTCCACAATAGCACGTCGGTCTGGTTATAACCAAAGACAACGCCTCCAAATGGGTCATTTATATTTCCTAAACTTGCTGTACCGGCGGCATAAAACACTTTCCCATCACTTATCGTAGCATCTTTAATCTAAAGATATAACATAGAAACATAGAAATTGGAGGCAAAAGTTAAATTATGAGTATATGGCATACAAATATATATCCATGGACAGCAAAATTGTTATGTCACCAACGGATCTCTACACTGAAGGCAGTTGTCGGTCAAAGATATATGATATCCTCAAAAGGACAAGATAGGGTACTGATCAAATAAAATCTGGTCCCTCATTTGATGTAAAAATCAGAACAATGGTAAAATTGTGATAGTTTGTACATTGTACATGTAGTTAAGAACTTAAAATAATGCTAGCTTTAAAACCAGCACTAATTTGGATTCAAAACTTACATGAAAACCACTAGAGGGTTCACAAGTAGAACATTTTTCCAAATTTCTTCAATTTGAGAATGGTAGAATTTCAATACAATTAATTGAGATACTTTTCTCTTCGGAAAACATAGAGCACACGCTTGCCTATCTGAGTTTTTACACATGAGCTGCATCCGACATTAGTTTATAAAATATATATGTAGATAGGCAAGCTTGTCTTCTATGTTTTCCGAAACAAAATGTCTGTAAAATCGATGAAAATTTGCATAAAACTGAGAAAATTCGAAAAATGACTTATTTTCTGACCACGCCGTGACCTCTGTGCATTTCAAAACTTAGAACCAATACTCATTTTGTGGGGGTGACAACAGGTTTACTTTTATTTACTGTTGCCATTCTGAAAGACATTCAAACTCAGGGGCCAAAAAGGGGTCTTACCCTATCTAGCTTGTCCTTCGTCATTATATGTATTTTCAGGTTTTTGAGAGTAAATATTGAACATACAACAATGTAACTATACCTCAACAATGACCATGTGGCTATCGGGATCGAGGTTACACATTAATGGGATTGTTCCTTTAAAAACATCCCCACGTGAGTAAGGAAATGTTTCCCGTTGGACAACGTCAGCAGAAGATAGTACCCATGCTCTGATGACGACCAGTGCAGAATCATACATCCTTGCTATATCCCCCCATCCATCATTGTAGCATATTACATAGTCCCCTATTAAATTGAGTGAACTACTGATTATAATGCATAATATATATATATTGTGAATTCATCATTCAATCAAATGCTGACTGATTTTTAATGCTATATGTAAGGCTATTATTTATACACTGAATTTTTTTACGGATTATTTCGTTATTTCCCGACCATGACAAGGAGCACACTGTGGGTGTGACATGTCGGCACGTGGATGTTCAATCCTCCATGTCACCTGATCCAACCACTGGTGTTTTAGAGGTCCGTGTTTGCTCTTTATCCTGATTTGTTAAAATGGAATGGACTTTTTAGCTGGAATTCTGTTCGATTTTGCCATATGTATTATTCAATTGACGGAAAGAGCTTATCCTCAGGTCTCAGGTTCGAATCCACTTCGGGACGTGGAAACGGGTTATTCGGATAAAACCATATAAACAATGTAAACTAAGCTTTAGGTCCTGTGTCGCATATTAAGATGTTGGCTCGAAAATGATCTCTTAATGCTTAATGGACGTAAGTGCCGAGTATAGGTATAAATTTGCCAGTCTCCATCGGCAAGTGGTGGCGCTACCATGTGAGTGAAATATTTTCCATAGAGACGTAAAATAACAGACAAGACTAAATGACAGTCGTGTTAACTCAATCGAAGTCAATGAATAAGATGGCAATATATCTTTATCCAAGCACTCTGCATTTCGAAGTAAGCATTGTAGATTTTTAAAACTTTCATGCTTCGTTAGGCTTTGGGTAAATATCCAACAGTGCTTAATAGCCCTAAATACCGAGAAAAGTTGAAAATTCGAAGCCATTTATCAGTTTACGGTGAAGTTATATATCTGAGTAAAAAATTCTCAAATAGGCGATATAACAAAATATCTGTACACTATACAATTATGTTAATTAATAAGCAATTAATTAATTTAACAGATGTAGTACAATAATTTAATTTTAATAGTTACACCTCATTCGATTGCATAAAAGATTGTATCCATTTTATTTAACATAACTTGCCTACGTCACAATGAATTACGTCAGAAAACGTATTAATCCGCTTGGCGTTACTTTTAAAATTTAATCAATGCGAAGCCTTATTCTGGGTGGAAAATTGTCTAATTGTCTACACAGAAATTAAATTATAATGAACGAAGCGCGGTTTATAAAGCGTAAACTGCTCCAAGTTATCTTATATCATATAATATAAGTTGAAATAAGCTTCATTCCTTTAATAGCATGCACAACTTGTTTATAGCTATTATATGTTATCTGTACCATGTGTATTTGAAATTTTTTTCCAATGAAATGTTCACGTTTTCAACAACAAACCATATTTACTATTTTTACTCGGAACCCATAATGTAATTGAGGTTGTTGATATTCCAAACAAAACACCACAGACATGGTTAGTTCCAGAGTCATCCTCCGTGACGGTTGTGACACCTGTTGTACAAGGGAGTAAAATGTAAAAAAATATATATATATATATATTCCCTCATATGATTTTTAATTTATTTATCAAAAGAAGCAAGGATAGATGTTAAGAAGGTTTTTTGGTTGTGGCCATTTTTAGACTAAATTGATCTGCCTTGTGAGCAAATACAATTTATCATTGAGTCAAATGCTGACTGACGTTTTTCATAAACTGTCCTAATTGTTAGTCTATTTTTAATACACTGATTTGACGGCGGAATTTTCAGTTACTTTAATGTCATGACAAGGAGCACATGGTGGGTGTGACCGGTTGGCAGGGGCTGCTCACTACTCCATGGCACCTGATCCCGCCTCTGGAGGTCCATGTTTGCTCTGCTCCTAATTTGTAATTTTTATGGACTTTTGATCTTGAATACTGTTCGTTATCTCTATATGTTTCACTTTAGAAGAAGAGCTTTATATAAAGATAGACAAAAGTGATCAAATTTTAAAACTAAAATGTATGAATTTTTTCATAGCAAAATGTTAGTTGCAGCTTGAGATATCATATCTAAAAAAGAAATAAGTAATATCTGTCAAATAGTTTGTTGCCCCCAGCCTCCCTAACAAAGTAAGTGAAAATGTGTCATTGTCAAGAAAATGCTACAATGGCTAATTTGAATTGCAAATAATTCAGAAAGAGAGGGAGAGAGAGACAAAAAGACAGACAGACGGATTTCTACTTTCGAAATGTCTATAATGTATTCTCAAAGCAACATATACCTTGTCCTTCAGAAACAAAGCCATCATTCAACATCACCTGTACTGTTACAAAATCAGGCTGTCTTCTCAAAGAATGCGTCACCAGTTTATATGGTTCAGCTAAATGTATACAAAACAGATAGTTTATAGAATTATCATAGAGATTAAATTATGGTAGCTATTGAAAAGACAAGGCTTGACTCATTTTCTCTCTAAATTTCATTTCCTAAAGTTAATTCTTTTTAAAAATTAAATTTCCTCCAAATAAAACTTTTTTAAATACTTTTTTTCTTTATTTTAAAATATGTTTCCTGACAAAATTAGTAATTGATATATGCGAAGTATGTGTACTCATGCATACTCATGCATGCTTGTAGAATAAGATTTACCCATTTGACTTTGAAAGTTTATGCAAGTTTGTTATAAAAGATCATTAGTTCTTCAATTAAAGCAATTGCCAAGTCTTAAGAAATAAAACTGCACTAATTCAAGTTATTCTAAGATATCAACTTTTTCATAACGGGTTTTCAGTTAATAATGTATCAATTAACTAATTACCTGTCGATATGCTAAGGTTACAGTTATGTACAAAGTCTGGTTTTGGCCAGTCAAATAATCGCCAAACTCTGACACGAACTTTGGCCGAAATGAAAGACCCATCGAACACTCCGTTATAAGACAAACCACCTGTGGATGAAATTTGATCCCTGTCAAATAATATCTCGATATGGACATATATCTTGCGTTACAATCCTGTATTTTCCTAATGTATTCATGCAGCAATAAAAAATGTAAATTATTGGCGTTTTTTAAACTTATGAGAAAGAAGGTGTAAGATTTCTTAGTCTTATTCTCAAGAGCATTGCCAAAATATTACTACTCACACTTATATGGAAAGTTTTAAGCGAGATGAGTAGGCATGGAAAGTCATTTGAATTTTCAAACTTATTTATATATCTAAAATTTCAACACAGTCTAATTTTATGATGGAAAATTGTCCTTATATTGTACACGTAATCTATGATATAAGAAGTTAACATAGAAGCAAATTGAAAGGGGATTGGGGCTAATCCAACAAAAATTTAAACCACAATTTTCAATGCCTATATTATGTACATATTTGCCAAAAATGGAGGGGATGGTAAGCCCCCCCCCCCTCACCACCTAACCAAAAAACCCACAGTTCCGACGCCTATGAATAACATTCGTACAATCAAGAAAATCAAAACTGTTATTTTAAACATGTTACATGTATATGATTGTAACCCAATAATACATCCTCAAATTCAACTAAAATACGTCAATTGCATGTTTTAGAGAAATGACAGAACATTTTTATTTATGTATTATATTTATATATTTAGATTTTAAAAAAAATTCATTCAGTTTATCTTATGACCCAGTTGATAACATGGGAAGCAACTGTTCCTTCGCCATGCACTCGGCACTTTTAAGTGAAAGTTGCGGGTCCTTCGGATGAGACCATAAAAACCGAGGCCCCCTGTCAGCGGCAGGCGTTGGCACGATAAAGATCCCTCACTGCTCAATGGCCCTGAGTGCCGAGTAAAGGTCAAAATTTGAAGCCCTTCACCGGCATACGTTAACGTCTCCATATGAGTGAAAAATTCTCGAGAGGGATGTTAAACAATAAACAATCAATCAATCAATCGAAAATTCATTACCGCAACATATACTAACCACCGCTAGAAAAAAGATTTCATTACCATGACATTAAAAGTATACATTACCGCTACATTGACTGGTTTGTTAACCCGTGGTGTATACCGATTGATTAATAGTACATAATATATGTTAATTGTAAAAAGGCATAACTACTGGAAGGTGTGAAGATTACGCCCGCCCATGTATGTGACCCGTACCTGTATAAATTACTCTGCCGATATTTTTTCCTTTGGGAACAATTAAGAGAACACTGGTCTCGTTATACGTGTAAGCCACGCCCCCATACGGTGTGTTGATGTCGTTGTCTCTTTGTATTGAACCCAATCCCGGAAAAATATATTCCTTTCCATTTTCGGTGACCTTGACCTGAACATCCACTTTGGCGGGAATTTCGTTGAATGGATGTGACACTGTTATTGGACTTGTGCCAGAAATGGCTTTCATGTCTATCCATTCACTTATAAACGGCAGACGTATGCAATTCACTGAAATAAAATATACATTATTTACATGTAGAAAAAACAGCCTGTGCTTTTAAGACGATTTATTAGATCTGTTTCGAATGAATAAATCGTGCTTCTTTTGAAACTTTTCCGAAACTAAAGTTACATATTTCAGGTTGAACACTTACCTCATTGTAAAAAAAAATTACGCCAAATTAATCAAGTCTTAATCGTACAAACTTATCATTACAACGTATATAGAAATATGAGATAAGCTAGTCATAGGAAAAAGATTGTACAGTATAATGTGTTATTTCGCCCCATGTTCTTTCCACCCTTATATATACAAAATTTTCTCAAATTTCAAATACGCCCACCTGTGAGTAGGGCGGAAGTGTCTTTATTTAGCCAAAGTAGACAAAAGTCTACAAGTGAAATTGTGGGATAAGAATCTGCACCATAAGGATCAATTATTTATTCTGTTATATTAGTGCAAACCCACTAACCACTGCGCCATGCAGGCGATCATGATATTTGATTGTTGGTCTACTAATTCCCCCAACAATTCAAAATTCATTTGTCCGGCGAAAAAATAATGATTTCCGTTCGCTGAACTCGTGAATTTATTTAGAATATTTCAGTGACTATCCTAACAGCTTGTTTTATTCATTGACTGTATTAAAGTGCACTGTTAAAACTGAAGGTAATAATAAAGATGTAAGCTGTGCTATTGAATTGAATGAAAAAAAATCCATTTGCTTATTTAAAAAACAAGATATTTCATAGATCGATATTAACCCAGTATCTTATTTTGAATTAAAACCTGTCAGTTTTGATACTATACAGAATCCAAATAATGGCATCAAATTATAAGTGACATATTATTATCATTACTTATTCGAAATAAATATATCCTACCCCTATGCATATATGTTTTGCAATATTCCCAAAATTAACAATATTTTGATAAATCTGGCATTTTACCAATATCAAAATGAAACTCTGTTTTAATTAAAATCTTTTAACAAAATTTTAATTAATATTCAAAAATAGGTTAACGATTTTTATTTGTATATTAAACCGATTGCAATATTTATTTATTCAATTTAACTGAAAGCAATTATATTGATTTTATTCCACTCTAACCAATAACTGCTGTATATAATTAGGTCGCAATAATTTAGTTGTGAAAATAAGATAAAGGAAATAATAACATAAATGAGAGCTTGTTTTAAGGTGCCTATTTTAAAAATCTCAGATGTTCTTCTCCATATTTAAAAATCTAATATTTAAATTCGCTGTGTTTTTCTACTAAGCCAACTGTGAAATTGATTTGAATATCATTTTCGTGTATACTCACGCGTAGAAACTTGTGCTTACGTGACGTTACAATGAGGCTACAGCGACTTTAGTAAAAATGCAACGATATATATATATATATATATATATATATATATATATATATATATATATATATATATATATATATATATATATATATATATATATATATATATATATATATATATATATATATATATATATATATATATATATATATATATATATATATATATATATATCAGGCTTGGGGCGAATTACATTGAAAGTAATGCATTACCATTACCATTACTTCAACAATTTGGGCATTAAATTACCATTACCATTACTCTATTTTCTTAAAGTAATGCATTACATTACCATTACCTTAGTAAAGTAATGCATTACCATTACCATTACTTTTGGGGGGTATTAAAAAGAATTTTCAGAATACTTTGCAAGGTTTTTTTTTTTGTCATAAGTATGTATCCACCCCCTTCAAAACTAAACATGATAAATGATAACTCAAATTTGATTTCAAGTTTTTGTATATAAATACAATGTCACTAACTTACAATCAACGAAAGGTCAAAGTTCTGAATTGTCGGTTTTATAACACATGTTCAATATCCATTTTTTGTGTTATTATTGAAGTCATGAAGTAATATAACTTTTTGGGAACTTTAACCACTGTTAACCCCTGCCTTAAACATCTAATTTATAATAAAGCATATAGGCTATTTTGATTAGTACCTTATAAAAAAAATGCATTGACAAACTTTTTGAAAAGTAGACAGGGTGTACATTTTGATCTGTGAATCACAGTGAAGCAGGGAATACCTGCATGGCTTCTATTTTCTTTGGTACAATGAATTTTTCATGGCCAGTACAAGGTAAATCGATCAGCACAATTAATGCTTTTATAAACACAGTCAGGAGAAAAGGACTGGTAATTTGGAGCACTTCTCCAAACAATGCATTTTTTTAATTGTTACATAAACCAGAGTCCTAGTGTGTTTTGATGACACTCTAGCTTTTCAAAAGCCTTAAAGGAACCAATAATCAGTTTACGGTGTACATTAATTGGTGTATCTCATATGTGATCTTGTTAAAAAAAATCTTTTAAAACTATTCTATATAATTCTTATCTGAAATAAATTTAAAAACTTAATTGTAAGGTAGGTGTACTTTCAAAAGAATAAAAGGTGTATTTAAATAGATATACAAATGTTATCTAAATAGGTAACTTAACATTTTTATTCAATAGCATCATTTGCCAAAAAAAGAATAAAAAAATAAATAAATAACCTCAACAATAATTTCCATCATCCAATTCCATTTCAATTTCTTAAAAAGGGTACTTATTTTACAAAATAATGCTGTGTAATGCTATGTAATGCCAGGATTACACTGGATTTTATGAAGTAATGCATTACATTACCATTACATGTAATGCAAATTTTTGGGCATTACACATTACTAGCATTACTTTGAGATCATGTAATGCATTGCAATGCATTACCATTACAATTAGCATTACCCCAAGCCTGATATATATATATATATATATATATATATATATATATATATATATATATATATATATATATATATATATATATATATATATATATATATATATATATATATATATATATATATATATATATATATATATATATATATATATATATATATATATATATATATATATATATATATATATATATATATATATATCTTTCATGCATGAATAATGTAATTATAAGGAAAGTTTTGTGTGAGATATTGATGTGTAAATCACTCAGTCTAAAACATATACAAATTTTCATGAACTATGCCCTCGCGACAGCAAGCGCTTCATGAAGTACATTTAAGCCTACGCAACAAATCTGTATGATTTACACATCGATATTTACATTTCCAATAAATGTTTTTCCCTATAATTCTTTACAAAATAAACTGCAGTTCATTTTCTCATGAACTACCATGATTAAGCATAAATATCTCCATTGTTACGTCATAATACCGCACTTGACATCAAAAAATAAAGTGCAAACTGTTATGCATTGTAAATGACCGTTAAATGTTGTAAATTTATGACAACTTATCAAAAATACTGATAATTTAAGAACTTAATTTAATTTTTGAAGATTTATGAGGTATATGAACTACAACACTTCACGCCGGCATATTCATCATGAAGCGCTAAAGCGCTTCATTAAATCTGCCGGCGTGAAACGTCGTAGTTCATCTTCAAAAATGAAATTCATTTCTTAGATAACTCATTCAAAACTTTAAAATATTCTTCAGATAAATCGTTTCAACATCATGAAATATACTGACAGGTTTATAAATTCTTAAGCAAAGAACTTAACTCAGGTATGAAAATATGTTTACATCACGTTCTCTTGATTTAATGTACTTTGATTTTAAAAAAAAAATCCTTTGTAATTGAACATTCTTTATTTTTAAAATAAAACTTCTGCGGTGAAGCCAGTGGCGTTTCAGACCATTTTTCTGTTAACTCTGAGTGGTATTTACTGAAAATGTGGACTATCTCCCTTTACAAAATCGATTTCTTTTGAACTCATCTTTATATTTTGTGTCTGCTAAAAAATATATGTCATTGTAAATAATACTTTTGAGAATTTCAAACAAATTATAAAATGTCAGAAAGGTGGAAACACGCGACAATCAGTTTTATAAACTTTTTACTCAACGAAGGAGGAGGAAATAAGCTAGTTAATGGGTAACCAGGCGATAAAAATACTTATTGCATGAAAATAAAAATAATTATTGTATTTTTTTCGTGTTAGGTAAGACAGTTAATAGGCAACAAACTATTTAAGGGATGTTTGATAAAGTTGTGAAAGCGAAGACACATCTGATTGAATAGAAAAATATGGTATATACCCGGTAAAACAAATTTTAATAATGTTCTTTTTGATTTTACTAGAACAAAACTTATTTTTTAACCTAATAAATCATTATTTTTGGCATGCTTTTATGAATTTAAAAAGTAAGCTGATTAATAAGGAAGGAAAATGAATGGTTTTAATTCATTTTTTGGTATATTATTATTATAAAATAAACTTCAAATATCATTTTTTTATTGATGCAGTAATCTAGAAAAAGAACATTCAGAAAAACTGAAATAACAAAGAACATACCATATTTAAGAATAGCTCTATTGAAAATACAAAAAGAAAAAAATAACTTTTTAATTTTTTATTGCGTATTTAATTTTTTGTAAAATGTTTTATGTTAAGGAAGCTGGGGGTCAGAAAATCAATCACAAATTAACTAAAAGATTTAATTTTTTTTTAAATATGATATCTCAAGCTATCAATTATCATTTGGCAAAGAAAAAAATTCATACCTTGTAGTTTTAAAATTTGCATATCTTTATATAGAGCTCTTCTTCTAAACGGGGTAAAATAGTCAGAAAATCGCCACAACCCACAGTCCCTTTAATGGGGTATTTTGATTAAAATTTATTACCATTTTCATCCTAGAGTTTATAAAAAAAATTTAATAAGACTAAGAAATCTAAAACAAAAATTAAAATCCTCTTCAAAACTTAAATCAGTGATGGCTTGATTGTAGGACTGTGATTCCGTCAAAAATCAATGAAAGAAAAAAAAGCGAAGTTTAACTAGAGCTTATCATTGATAGATAGGCAGATCAAATAGCAGGCTAGACTTTTAATCGTCATATGGAGGAAAAATTATATTATATTATTCTCTCTCTCTCCTCTCCTCTCTCCTCTCTCTCTCTCTCTCTCTCTCTCTCTCACTCTCTCTCTCTAACCTTTTACACTAGTTTTGTTATTACCGATCTTTTATTGCTTTATTTTAAACTGTCTTCTACATTTACATATAGGTTTGTTTGTATTTGAGTTATTTGAGAGAAAGTACAAATAAGCTCCTTTTTTTAAATTATGTACTAGTTTCAAAATTTTTGTGGTGTTATCTTTATTTGTATTTTACTGTATGCAAAACCGTATCTTAATTTATCGCCAACATTTTTTCTCATTTTTTTAAATTAAATATTGCGGATGAAAATTAAACGAAAAGCATTTTTAAAACTTACCTGGTAAGTGAAAAATCATCAGTATAGCAAGGTACTTTTGCTTAGAAATAAACATGGTTATGAAATCCAGTGTTTTCCCAACCCGTGTCATGAATCTTCTGTTTATTTCAGTTAAACGGGTTCTAATTTCTGCTCATTGTTAATGTATAATTATTATTGATCTCTACCTTTTTCATCTGTGAGGATCTTTCTGAATCAATTACTACGATAAATTGAAAATCATTGCACTTTTTTGAATTTCTTTGGTTTTGTTTAATTTTTAAGCAGTTTTTTCATGCGTTTCTTATTAGAAATTGTCCACATTTTCATCCTGGAAAAAATACATGACCCCAAATATACATGTATTAGTTTCTTTGAATCTTTACTTTACTTCTGGGGGATTTCATATTTCATATTTATGTTATGAACATCAGTAAAGATATAGTAGTAAAGATTTGGTGAAATTGAACATAAATCCTTTTATCCGGATTAAGTTTTTTTAGCATTTTAAAGGACTTTGCGAGAGGAATCGGTTTTTTTTTTCATTTCTTTTGCCCAACATGATCATTTCATAATTGTGTGGAAAATAGTTTGAATTTTATTTTCGGGTGTGTAATTCATCAAGAGTGTTCAAATAAGTACATTAATATAAATCATCTAGAGATCATTAAGCATATGTAATTACGATCGTGATTGGAAGGCCTAGGTCCGATTCTCGTACTCTCCACAGTGTAAACGTAGGAAGATACTGTTCCTTGTCGAGCAACAGACATTATAGAAGTGAAAGCCACGGGTCCTTTTGGATGAAACCCTAACCACTAGTAGGCTTTGGCAAGAAAAGGATCCCTCACTGCTCAATGATTGATTGATTGATTGTATGTTATTTTACTTCCTATTCGAGAAATTTTCCAAAATAGAGACGTCCTCATATACGGGTGAGGGGCTTCGAATTATTCGTCACTTGGCGCTTACTCGGCACTTTGGGTCATCGAGCAGTGAGTGATCTTTACTGTGCCAACAACTGACGGAACCTTATAATTATTTTTAAGGTCTCATTCCAAGGACCCCCAACTTTCACTTCAAGTGCTGAGCGAATTTCAAAGGAGCAGTTCCTACCCATTTTTTATCGACTTACGTCAGTCGCGGCCAAGATTCGAGCTTACGAACTCCTGATCTAGGAGTCGTCCTTATACCAGCTGTGAACTGTCAAATTCGATCACCTTGCGTGTCGAGTAGGTTTAAATGTATCTCTTCATGAGTGAAAAATTCTCGAATAAGTCGTAAAACAATTAAGAATAATAATTACAGCAAGTTGATTTTCTAATTACTTACAATAAAATTTATACCCATATAATCTAAAGATAAAAAACAACTGAATAAAAAAAATCATTATCAAATCCTCATTTAGATATTCGAGACAATAAAAATTCCATTAATTTTTTATTTACACTAAGCCCCGTCAATGTCAATAAATCTAAAGCACAAATTTCCATTTCTGTCTATTCTGGCTTTGAAATAATGATGACACAAAACTCTTTTAGATTTCCAATTCTTTTTTTTTCAGTAGTATATAATATTTATGCGAATTACATTGAAAAAGTTTTACTCGTCGACCCTTGATTGTCTTCTTAATTAAGTATTGTAATCAATATGCCCTATGAAATAAGCAATAACTTATGCTTCGTCCTCAATAGCACCTGATCCTACCTCTGTTTTAAGTGGTCCGTGTATGTTCTGTCCCCATTGGGTTTTTTTTTTTGTCTTTTTTTTTGTTTTTTTTTTGTTTGTTTGTTTGTTTGTTTGTTTGTTGTTTTTTTTTTTTTTTTGGGGGGGGGGGGTAGGTTTTGTTTTGAGGGACTTTAGATCATGAATACGTTTTGTTGCCTACTCATTCAATTCACTACACTTTAAAGAAGTCACTGTAATCTTTGCCATTGAATAGACCCTGGATCTTAAAAGTGCAATTTATTCCCTTCCCCACAGTCACGCATTTTTACGCATATACCATTTCCTATTTATAACACAACATCACGCATATACCTTTCCCCCGCAATCACGCATATTTCACGAACTTTAAAAGCACATTTTGGAGACGGTACAAAGAAAAATCTGTTGAATTTAAACGGCACTATTCCATTACAGTACAGAGGTATCGATCAAAGATATTTCAACATTTTATTTTAATAAATCGAAATAGAACTACCAATATTTTTAGTAATATCTTTTAGTCTTGTCAATGTAATTTTGGAAAATATATTTTTCAAATTATGTGGATTTTCGCATTTCAATCGACTTCTTTTTATTAAGGATCCGTCTACGACATTCCTATTATCGTGTGGTTACTGGACACACATCCCTATAACCCACCAATGGTTTTTGTTAAGACAACCAGTGATATGTCTGTAAAGGTCAATAAAAATGTGAACTCAAACGGATAGGCTGATCTACTATGTCTAAGGGACTGGAGATACGTAAGTAATTATTACAGCTACATGGAGTTGGCTTCCCACATTAGATTGGGAAATCTACCCACGTTATGAGTTTAAAGGTTCATTGATACTCTAATAATAGATAATTTTTAATGACATTATGATTAATATTTCTTTATAGATTTGCCAAGCTCAAGTGTCTTTTTTGTCTAATTTGGTCCCGCAAGCTCTGCTATAATTCTTTTCATAATTTACTTATAAAATACATTTCCTTTGGAAAATCATCAGCGACATTTTATATGAGTGAGCAGAGGGTCTATAAACCTTTAATTGGAAATTTTATATTCAATACAACTTGCTCCTTCCAGTTAAAAATAAATATAAACGGATTCGTGTAAATTTTATCTACTTTTCAGGCCCAGTCGGACCTTCTTTTTTTTCTTTTTTTTATTTCAAAAAATGACATGTCAAGTTACATAATAAGATTTTTAATCACATTCACACACACATTCACACTTCCCCTCTGATTTTAAACAAAAATGGAATATTTAATAAACAGTACTCTTTTCAAAATATATTTTAAGTTGGTGCTTTTTAATAAATTTTTATAACTCGAAAATATTAATCCATGGTAACCATAGATTTTCAAAATTGTTCATTGTAAATTTTTGAATTGATATGCATTTTTCTACTTTGTACTTAAGAGTTAAATATTGTAGCAGCCCAGTAATCATAGGCATTTTGATCTACTTTAAACAAGAGAAAATATTTTGTTTTGTATATAAAATAATGAAATTTGTCACCTATTTTGATAGGAAAAAAGCGTTTCACCTAAGATAATATTGCATATGTTAAATCCAACTCTTTTAGAAGTTTTTGTAAATATGTGCATGCTAAGATTACTCCATAGTGAAGAAATTTTTGTATAATTTAGAAATATATGTTGTATTGTTTCTATGTCCTGTTTGCAAAAGGTACAATGATCATCAGATAAACTACTTATTTTCTTCAAATAATATTTCACTGGAAGGATTCTATGAAGGATTCTATACTGTAACCATTGAGCAGAAGTATCCATAGTTGTTCTAAAACAAACCTTTAAAACATCTTGAACACAAATATCAGATTCTAAAAACATTGATAGTTCCTGGTTCCATCTAAGTATTGATGTAGGAATGACATTGTTATTATTCAAATATCTATAAATTGTTTTAGTGCAGTTTTCATGTACAATTATATTTTCAAAATAAAAAGGAAGAAAAGGGGTACATTCCCTCTTAACAGATGATTTATCTATAGACATTGTTTTTAAAAACCTGGCTATAGCACAGATAATGCTGTTGTATTGCATATGGCAAACATTAGGCAAATGAAATCTATTTACAAAATCAGTGACATTTAAAAAATTTACTTTATTGTCTACGAAATCAAAAACATTTTTAACTCCATTTATATACCAAGTCTTTACAAAAATTGTCTTGTTTCCCATTTTATATTTTAGAATTGTACCACACAGGTAAGTTCAGATATTTGGTTTTCATATATGAATTGTTGTCAAGTGTTTTCATGAAATATAACCATGAATTAAACACATCTTTCCAAAAATTGTTGTTATTTTTTACAATATGGCAAGAAACAAACTCTTCACCAGAATCAAAAGCTTTATGCAATATGTCTTTACCATTAATTGCCAAAAAAACCTAACCATGGTTAATTGCTTTTTGTTAATCTTTTAATCCAGGAGCATTTAAGAGATGTAATAATATACAATTATTGCTGCTTTTTGAGGTCAATACAATGATTTAGCCATCTGAGGAGTACAATATTCACCGAGCCCGAAGGGCGAGGTGAATATTGTACTTCGAAGATGGCTAAATCATTGTATTGACCGAAAAAACAGCAATAATTGTTTTATTATATGATTCAATGATAAAATGATGCAGCTCATTACTTGTTAACTTGCAATTAATAAAGTCCTAGCCAAGTACAAGAGAGAAACAGACTTAAAATGTGAATAAACCTTACCAGTCGTATCAATTTGAATTTTTTTTTAAAAAATCAATTAAAGTTTCCATGAAAAAAATAATATAATGTCAGTGTTTTTATAGGATAGATTTTGAAAGGAAGGAGTATTTATTATCAGGGAAAACTGACTGCCAAAAAGTAAAAAAAAAAAAAAAAAAAAAAAACATGTTCAGTAAAAGTGTTGGACGGGGGTTCCTGCATCCCCTCTTACCATCTTCACCCTAAAATATATATTCGCTTTTGGTTTTTTTTTCACATAAAAAAATCAGAGTCGTTTAAATAGCTTTCCAAAACAATTTGTATCAATTTGGAATTTCCCAATCCATTTTTAGATCAATGTAGAGGAAATAAATCATTGTATTGACCTGGAACGTCACGTGCAGGTCAATACAACGTAGTATTCTTCTAACATAGTTGGATATCAGCCAATCAGAGAGATGGAAATTATTCAATCATATAATAAAGTTAATTATATCTAACATTTTTAATCCTCCTTGTAAAAAATCCTGAGTAACAATTTTCCTTTTCATTTATCACATTTTGATTTCCATATAAACTCAAAGATTTCTCTATTCAATAGTGATGAAGTTTCTTTACTTGGATTTGGTAAAGATATAAGAAGATGGTTAAGTTTTGGTAAAATTAATGTTTTCAGAACTGTAACTCTGCCGATAGGAGTAAGAACCCTTCTTTTCCATTGCTGAATTAATGCTTTGATCTTTGGTATTTGAACATTGTAGTTTATTTCAATAATTTTATCTAGTTCTACTGAAAAATTAATTCCAAGCAAATTGAAAGTTGTACAACCCCATTCAAGTTTCCAACGAGAATGATGGAAAACTTGATTAGAGAATTGTTTTGAACCTATCCAGACAATTTTAGTTTTTTAGCTGTTAATCTTAAATCCTGTAAACTTTGTGAAAAAATCAATAGTATCTAATGCTGCAAAAAAGTTATTTAGGTGAACCTTCAAGAGCAAGCCAGGTATCATCTGCATCTTGGGATATTTTATGTTCTGTTTTGTTAATAACAATTCCTTTAATGCTTTATTTTTGTTTGATCATAATTCCAAGAATTTCTGCACAAAGAAAAAACAGATATGGTGCTACGGAATCTCTCTGACGACATCCTCTATGGATATAAAACTGTTCTGATAAAAATCCACATTGAAGTACAGATGCACAAAATTTTGTATTTAGAATTTTTACCCATTCAATAATGTTTTTACCAAACCCAAAAAATTCTAATACTTTATACACAAAGGTCCAGGATATTGAATCAAAAGCCTTTTCAAATTTATAAGTACAAGCAAACCCGGTATATTTCTAGATTCAGTGTAATCCTTGTAATCCCAGTATATTTCTAGATTCAGTGTAATTCATAAGATCATAAAGGAATCTGGAATTTTCACCTATATATCTTCCTTTTAGAAATCCAAGTTGAGTATTTGATATGATATTGTCCAGGGTGGATCTTATTCTATAACTAATACAACCTGATAACAATTTATAAAACACATTTAAAAGTGTAATAAGCCGCCAATTTTTCAAAACTTCCCTCGGCTTATCACCTTTTGGTAAGCAGGTATTTAATCCTAATCTTTGAGAAATGGGAAGCTCTTTCCTCTGAAAAATATCATTTATGGCAAGTACGAGGGTTGATCCAAAAGTAATGTCACAACTTCGATAAATTTACTACTTGTCAACGTAAATTAACAAAATTATACATGTTGGTAGCTAAATATATTTCAAATCAGTCCTGAAAAATTCAAATTGAAATGATTTATACTTTTCAAAATATTGAATTATATACAAAGTGCAATTATGGTAGTCGCCGCACCTCAATAACGTCATATGACGATATGCGCCGTCACACAGTTTTAAAAACTCTTCCCCATCGTTTCATTAAAATAATTGATATTCAAAAACACATTCACATATTTTACTTTCTTTAAGAATTATTGTCACCAATTGTACACTCTATCAGTAATATAGTCCTTCATCAAAATTCTTTGAACAGTACAATAAGACAAACTTAAAAGTTTCTCATACAATGTATCACTCAAACCGCGTGACACGAATCTTTTTTTTTGACAACTTCGACGCCATTGAACCTTTCCACCCGACCTCGTATCTTTCGGTCTTTCTGACCTCAGCTGATCAGTAAATTACCCACAACCCGCCCAAACTGTATGAAACCATCTATGAACAAGTTTCGTTTTTACATTATTTCCACTGCGAGTCTGATTTACCATCGTAACTGATTCTACTGGCGATTTCCCGATTTTGTAGGGAAAACGCATTATACATAACTCAGTTCGGCGGTATATTCCATTTTGACATTTCCTTTCTTTAATACATCAGATATAAACAACAATGTTTATGATAAAAAAAAAACAAAACAATGTCGCCATTTTATCTTTAAATAAAGACTAAAAATTGTCGTCAATTTTGTCATTTTTAAAATATTGGGCGATTAGACGCTTTTTAAATGCTTTTTAAATGTGTTTTGTCTTTTTTATTTTAACAATTTACACTTTAAAACGTGACGTTTAGTTTTGACGCGGCGACACCCCCTATGTTTTATGTTTTAAACGTCTATAAAATGAGTTCAATTATATATTGTTAAATGAAATTTTCAATTTTGATTAAATTTCTTTTTCTGCATCTTTTGGTGCATTATATTTGATAAGGCGACGCCAAATATTAAAGATATGGACACAGTGACATTACTTTTGGATCAACCCTCGTATAATAAAATGTTTTAAATCTGACCGAAAAAATTTTAAAAATTCAGCTGTAAAGCCATCACTCCCTGGTGACTTATTAGATTTCATGTATTTTAACACCTCTAAGACTTCATTTTCCAAAATTTTTCCCTCAAGTGTTTTAGCAACATGATTTTCAGGTTTTGGAACCTCAGTAACTGTTATAATTTCTGCAAGATCTATGTCGAGAAGTTCTTGAGCCACAGAAGTGTAAAGAGATTTGTAAAACATCCTGATTTTATTTAAAATTTCTGACTGATTGTAAATAGTTTCATTTTCCTCTGTTTTAATCTTTTTGATAGTCTTATTCAAATAATTACGGGATTCTAATTTACAAAAATATTGAGATTGCTTTTTTCCATCTTCAACCCATCTGGATCGGGATCTTATAATATGACCTTGTAACTTTTCTTTCCTTAAATTCTCAAGATCTGTTTTTTCCTCCTCTATTAAATGTATATTTAATGTATTCTCTGCCTCTAATTTCTCTATTTGTACAATTAACAAGGCTTACTCTTTATTTTTTTCTTTCCTTCCATATGATGAATATGAGATAGTAATGCCTCTAATCTCCATAAGAAGGACTTCAAAAAATGTACTGTTATCCATATTTTCTATAAGCACATTATTCTTTTCGTATTTGTTTCTAAAAGATTTTATTGTTTCTTTCACTTTGATAACATATGTTTTGTCTGTAAGTAAAGAGTTATTGAATTTCCAGACACATTTTCCTTTCTTAAAGGTATTGAATTTTATATCAAGAACCACTGATGAATGATCCGATCTGTATCCTGGTTTAATTGCTAAGTTTTCAACTAAGTTACACATATTTTCAGAAATTAAAATAAAATCTAATCGTCCTTGTTTTGTTTGATTTTTCTTTCGCCATGTAAACCTTTGAAATTTGGATTCAAAACCCTAAAGTAATCTATTATTTGTTAATCATTCATAATTTCTAAAAGTTTTTCTCTTGCCTTTGGATTGTTAATGTTACAGTAATTTTCGGTATCTATTGAAGGGTCAAGCGCCAGATTAAAATCACCACATAAAATAAAATAATCATTATCAATTCTTAAAAAGGCCTCTCTTACTAATTCATAAAACTCTGGACTGTCAGAATTTGGTCCATGGATATTAATTAAAGTAACTTTATTATCCTCGATTGTCATATCGAGAGCTAATAAATTACCATTATCGTCCTGTTTCTCCCTGTGAGGAGAGATGAGGAGAGACAGTCGGACCTTCTTGGTTTGATACAAATCCCGGTAATAATGTTCGGGGAGGAACCACCGGTTTATTCTAGACCTTCAGCATCACTGCAGACACATCAAGTCCAGACAGAGCAAGATGACCGCCACGTTACTTAAGCTCTACACCATGGCCAAGTCACCAGAGGGAACAGTTGTCTGTGTGTAGAGACGGTATAGAAAAAGAAAAATTAGTTCTCATCTCCCGTTTTGCAATATTCTCACTTGAAATCTAGAGATGATTCAAGCCATTTCATTTTTTTTTTTTTTTACATAATACTAGAATCATAAATTACGATTACCCACTCTAATAAAATAGATAAAGTCGACAAAAAATACATTACTTATTTTCATATACATGTAAAAATATTGCTTTTCTTTCAGAAAATGAAAAACGTTTGGTGCGCTTCCTTAAGCTAGTGCGACTTTCCCGAGATGCCCTTCAAATATTTTTCTATGATGTTGGCTGACAAACAACACCTCATTGTGAATGGAGTAAAAAGAATACAAAAATACCATATACCTGTTCTTTATCAAGGTCAGGGTTAGGGTAATTAAAATAAGAGGCCCATAGGCCACAACGCTGACCTGAGTCATTTATAGCCCTTTTGTTTTTCACCACCTATTTTTAACCCAACATCCCCTTAACCCTCCACCATCATAAATTAAAAAAATCTAAATCTATGCCACCTGGGGATGTGCATTTATTGTTCCCAACCTATGCCTTCCCCCCTTCCCGCTGAAAATCATTATTTTAAAAAATGATATTGTTGATTTCCTTGATAGATAAATGCCTCATTTCTTGAGACATGCACATGTAATCCAAAATTTAACTGAACTGCACTACCATTCTCGTTGTAGAAGGAACAGAGCTGATTCTTGTGAGTTCGTAATCTCAACAATGTACACCTTGTTGAGAAATTATGCCGAAAATGTCGAACCTACAAGCAATGGATGGGGTAAAGAACCTAACATTGGCCAAAACGAAATGGAGACGATGTCGAAGGAATCAGATTTCACAGAAATTATCTGAGTCAGATGAAAGAGTTTAAACATGAGATGGATGATTTCAATTTAAAGTGGGAGGATCTTAAATAGGTGCAAATATATTTGGTTTTCTTCAAAATTTAAGGTTATATAAATTATATGTAATATAAATTAAACTTGAAGCAACCGTTAAGACAAGTCAAATGCTAGTATGAACCCTGGTGTATTCTTGAAAAAAATGTCAAAGAAGAAATTTAAGTGAAAATCGCCTTTAAAGGACGAGTGCACTTAAACAATGCTTAATTGGCCTTTTTATTGTGACATTTTACTTTAGAATATATTACAAAATGGCTTCTTTTTTTTTAAATAGGTAGATACTAGTGGATATTTCTAATTTAAAAGCACGACAAGCATCACCTAAATCAGCATGGATTTGAAACAATTGAATATTTTTAAATGCCTATGGACACCCTAAAAATCCTGGAAAGTCGTATCGAACCTTCTTTTTGTTTCGTTTATGTAACCTTGAACAATCTGATGGTGGATCATAGTCAGGCACGTTTGTTGAATGTAACTTTTTGTGCTATATCTGTTTTTAAAAAATTGAGAGAAGTTGTGTCGTGCCTGTAGCCATAATAATCAAACTAAGAAATTGGTACTCTTGCATTTGAAAAAATATACACAATAAAAGTTTCATTGAATTTGAAATCTAAAAGGAGTGTTTAATTGGCTTTTAATACATGTTTCATTGTCTTGCATAAATGTTAAAAATGTCTGACACTTTTATGAATGGCGCTAAACTCTCTTTACCCTACCGTTATCTTAGAAATAAATACATCGAAATGTTTCTAAGCGGCGCGACTTCGATTAAATGATAAAAAACCTGCACAGTTTTTTTTACAGTGAGCACCTTTGAGGAATGTTAACCTGGGTAGAACTCACGTGACTATAAGTATTTTAAATAATTTATTCCACAAGTGGGTTCAACATGGGTCATACAGTTAAATACCTCTCACTTACCATAGGAAAAGCATTGTACTTTTTGTACATTTTTAATATTTTAACTACCAGCCTAATCGTATACAAATTTGCTACTTTCACACAAGTTTTATAAATGTATTATGCGTCTTTTGTCATTCGCACAAGTTTGTACAAAGTTAGGCTCATAGTAAACAAAAGCTTTGAAATAAATACCCGTTCTCGATTAACTATAGAAAATCACATACGTCGGCTGACCCCTGTCGCTTTCTATGGTTTTGTTCTTTGTATATTCGTGAATTTCAGCGGTAAAATTTGTTGAATCTTACGGTTTAGATATCAATAAATTAATGATTTGGGATGAAAAATGTTGCTTAATTTGAATGTTTATTTTTTTCACATTTTACAGGGGCCCATAAGTGCACTCGTTCTTTATACTTTTAAAAGATATTTGAAATGAAAAAGATTTTTGTTGAGTATAAATAATCATTGGTGTCAAGTAATTTTGTACACATAATGATTAATACTGTTTAGTAATCAGACTTGGTATATTCTTTCAGGCCAGCATAAGTATGAGCAAAGGCTCACTCAGAGGGGAAGTAGCAGCACTGTCACCTTAACCCCACAAACAGAAATTGACATAATGACAAGTGACCAAAGACAAATCCTTCCTGCATAGCTGATTATGAGAAAACTTGCGTCTATAGATTTATTATGTTCCTTTCTTTAATCATTTTCAGATTTATTGAGGGGAAAAGCAAGACTTTTTAGATACTGTAATGATAAAGGGAAAATAAATTAAACAAGCATGTATCTGTAAATATATTCACATTCAACACTGATAATAGGAGTATATTGCGTATACACATAATACATGTAGATGCAAGTAGTTTGCGAGTTTATAACTTGAAATTTCTGCCAAGGCATTATTCTCTGCAAAATAAATGGAAAACTTTCTAGTGTTTCCTGAATAAACTACACATTTATGATTGAACTCTTGATAGAATAATGCAAATAAAATATCCCAATATAGATATATGAAATCAAAGACATTTAATGAAACACTCGACAAAACAGACGTTTGAAATAAATGGATGGTATGCACAGCAAATAAAATATGTCTGATATGTAAAATTGTACTTAGTGTAGGGAATGTGGCGGTATAATAACAATACTGTGTATTCAACATAATGAAGAAATAACACCTATTTATTGGCAATAGCGCCTTATCTCTGGGAATCTATTACAGATTCAGCACAATGTATATGTAAGAATGTGTTTAATACATATGTTATGATTTATTTTTAAGTACGCATTGAGGTTGCTAGCTTTATTAGGTAGTTGACAATGAAGTATATTCTCTTTTCTGCTACCATGGTTGAAATACTTACAGCTAAGTTGTTGTTTAGTTTTTAGTTTTGACTTAAAAATTGATAAAGAGGTGACAATTTGAGTTTTACATTGTACGAAACAATCCTTAATTATTTTTTTCAAGAACTCTTTTGATCGAAAAATTTTAGATTATAATATTCTCGGTAATATAGAAAGTTATTTAAAACGATAATATTCTTCAGGATCGAGGGCACAATTATGTAAAAGATATACATATGTATTATTTAAAAATTTATCCTCAAGGGAAAAGCAAAATCACCATTGGTCATATTAATTTCGAAGCAATTCCACGCTTTCAACTCAGTTCCTTACCTAAATGAACCACTTTTAAATAAATGTTTTAGTACTCATTTGATTTCTGCATTATTCTTGGGAAAGTGGCCATGTGAGAGTTCTGTACTACATGAACATTTGACCACGGAGTATTCAAAGTGCATTAAGCCCCTCCGTGGTGATAAAAAAAAATTAAAGTACACCGATACCCCTTAACTTTGGATTGTTTTTTGTCACATGGACTTTATTTATCTAATCAGAGGATATGTACCCCTAAAACAGATTAAGTCTATATAAATTTCAACTATTTCTTTTAAAGAAATATTTTTCTTTATGAATAAAAATGTTACGAAAACAGGAAAAATGAAATCATTATATCAAATATATTATTTATCACGAGACATATTTTTCCCATGACGCCTTTTCAAGAAACACGCTGTAACTTGTGAAATTTTACTATTTCTTTCACGCCATTATTAAACTCAGATATATCACTAGTGACGTACAGTATAGCATTAAGTCTAACATTTCATATCTTGGACTGCATGACAATCCTTTCAATGAAATTGTTTCACATGCAAAAACATTTACAAGTACTTTGCTATTTTTTCATATTGTAATAAGTCTATAGAAAGATAGTTATTAAGGTACAGTCTAAGAAAACACATTTTATCCCCTGGATCGAAAGATTCCGGGGATATATTGTTTTGCCCGTTTGTCTGAAATCTCTCAAATGCATGTCAAACTCCAAAGGTCAAAGTCAAAAGTGTTAGTATGCAAAGGAAGGTCTTGTTACAATGAATACACCTGTGAAATATAAAAAGCACTTGTTTAAACTGATCAAAAGTTATAACCAAGGTAAAAAAAAATTTTTTTTAATGATATATAACAGCCATGGCCCCAAACAATTAATAGTTATGGATAAGGTTAAAGTTGACAACCGACAAACAGAAAAACAGATAACAAACAGACTGACAGACATACAGGACAGAAAAAATATACTTCCGGGATCTATCTTTCGATCCGGGAGTATAATAACTCTAACTCCGAACGAAACATCAATTTGATTTGATAAAGATGTAGGATGGATGATACGATTGTGATTATTGTCAGAGTAAGCATCACTAGACATGCTTGTACACTGTCAGTGTCCCAGAAAGAGATTGTTCTCATCATACACACACACTGCGGGGATGGCGTATCCCTTGTTGTTTTGTCAGTAATAGAGACAAGAACTGACCGCCCCGATCAAGGAGGTGAACAGCGTTGTCGATACTATCACACACCAGGATGCGACCGAAGGCATCAGTACAAATTCCATAGGGAGCGAACTCTGACTTCTGACCTGTGTAGGAAAACCTGTATTGGCCTGATTTATTTACCACTACTACTGCCTTTTTTCCATAGTCTCATGTACAGATATCACCATTGATGTTTTCTATGATGTAGTGAGGCAATTTAAACAGTTCTTGCCCTTTGATATCCCTCTGTATGTCCTGTAGTTCTTTTCCTGTCTTGTTGTACCTGGTAACTTTACCCTCTTTATCCTTCACTTTTCCTACCAGTAAGTCCCCGTTGATGTTGGAGGAGTGTATGCTGAGTGGTTTCCATTCTCTAGTTTTAATGAATTCAGTTATATCATTATCCTGTGTTATCCTATTGATAACTTTTTTGTCTTTGTCTGTGAAGATGAGATCCCCATCTTGTGTAACTGTGTGGTAACCTTGATCCCTACCATTGGTTTTTATATTCTGTATCTCATTCCCCTGTAGATCTGTTTGCACAAGGATACACTCACTGTCACTGATCCAGAGTCTGCTTGACGGATCTTGTGCTACGTGGTGTACATTCCAAACACCTGGTAAATTGAACTCCCTGACCTTGGTGACAGAGGCAGATGAAGGCATTTCTAGTTTTTTGTCAGATTTCTTTCCATCTTCTTTCATTTGTGTATATGTATGTTTCATAGCTATATTGTAGACACTTTCAAAGGGCCTTATTTCTCTCTTCTCTGCTTTAGTTTTCGGGGCATGTATTTTAACAAGTAATTTGGTGACATCACTTTTAATATATTGCCCAGCAGTAAATCCTGGAGTGACTGCTTTTGTTGTCGCTGGTATGGATCGGATCTGTAATTTCTTCTCCGACATTAATTTCTGTGGTTCTGTAGAGGTCAGACATTTTTGGAGCTCTTTGATAAGGTTATTAAGATAAGTGATGTAATCATCCATTGTCTTGTCTTGGGTATTTAGATCTTCTAACAGTGAATTCTCTATCTGGTCTACCTGCTTCATCTTCTCATATATGACTGTGTCCACCAGACTTTTCAGGGCCTCACCTTCAGTCTTCATGGATGATCTTATATTGTCCATAATTTTCTTAATTTAAGTGGTATCTTGTTTTATGTCTTTCTTTAAATCCTGCGATATTGGAAGAAAATATCCTTGAATTTGGGAGAGTTCTTCCTTGTAAAACACCAACTTTTCAGCAAAGATTGTTTCTAGATCAACAAAGGTATGTCTTTGATGGTTCCCTGTTGTGGCACACTTGGAACACAATGGGGTTCGGCATTCTTTACAGAACATGTCCATATCTTTCATAGAGTGGATCTGGCATTTTTTACATGATGTTGTTTGATACGTTGCTGATAAAGGACTACTTCATGGTTCTTGCTTAATGGGCTTTTGAGATGCTCGTCTCTGCATTTTTTACACAACTTTATGTGACAAATGTTGCAACAGAACTCACAATTTCTTTCACAATCTTCAATGCCACACTCTAGAAAGTGCTGGGCTGTGCGTGGAATACCCAATTTAGATGAAGCCATCTGAAAACATATGAAGATTGCAAACATTTATCCGAGATCAAAAGTCCATAAAACAATGAAAAACAGGAGCATGCAAATGAAGTTTTTTGTATTGAAAATTTAAAGACTACAGGTACTGACGATAAAGTGAAAAAAACACATGGACGAACTTAAATATTACAAAACTTTCTATTGGTTTAAAGATGTATTCGAAATCAACAAATTATCTCGTATTTGTAAAGTATGAAAAACATACATGTACATATTAATAGTATAATGCTAAAAAAAATTAATATGGTGCCCTCTCCAGAATGTTGAAATGGAATGATTTCTAGGTTTTCATTATTTGATTCAGAACATATTTATTTCATTATTATGGAAAAAAGTCGCCCGCGTGGCGCAGTGGTCGGAGCATCTGCTCTAGAGTCGCGAAGTAGGGTGTCAATCCTAACGTCGCCAGTTAGAATCAAACTGTGGGACGTGGAGACCGATCCTTTGGATGAGACATATAAACCGAAGTTCCGTGACGCAGTAGGTGCTAGCACGAAAAAGATCCCTTACTGCTCAATGGCCATTTCGTGCTGAATATAGGAAAAAATTTGCAGCTCTCTATTTATTTATATAATAGTGTTGCATTATGCATGTACTATGCCTAAATAGTAGGCAGGGTTTGACACATGGTGCACGAGCCGGTGTAACGTTGAATATTGACCCGAGTTGAAAATTGACCCGGGGGTCATTTTTCAACGTTGAATATTGAACCGGGGTCATTTTTCAACGTTGAATATTGAGACTAAAAGTCGTTGAATTTATACCCGGGGTCATTTTTCAACAGCTTGATAATTTTTTTTCTTACACCTGATGACGTCAACAAGTTGAAAATTGACCCTGTTGAATATTGACCCCACCTCAAAGTTTGAACATTTTTTTTAGCTGGGAAGTTGTTTAACGGGATTTATTAGTATCACTTTATTAATACATTGTAATTCGTTTTCAATTTTTTCCCTTTTTAAGAATAATAGAAATAAACCTACAGTATCACCCCGTGTATATATGTACATTTTGATCAGTGTACGGTTTCAGTTATCTTTGCAGGGGCGTAGCAACGGGGGGGGGGGGGGGGGCAGGGGGGCTCCCCCCTTTTTTTCTCAACCTCACCTTTACTATAGCAAATGTTAACTGTAAACCTGGTTGGACCCCCAGTTCAAGTGATGTGTCGATAATGAAGTATTAAAATTGGTACTGAAAGTAGTTGACACTGAAAAAAGTTAGCCTCTACCCCCCCACCCACCCACCCACCCCCCTTCACCCACGAAATATAGGATTTTCGACTTTGGGCAACTTTCAATTCCCTTCCCCCTTTTTTTGCTTGTCAACTTTTCAGGTAAGTTAAAAAAAAATTTTCTCCGGCTGCCCCCCCCCCCACTTTCAAAGATGATGCTACGCCACTGCTTCAAGAATGACATCTTTATTTTTGAAAATACTTTCCAAAATCCATGGCATCTATAAAAAAACACTAAAAAACAACGAATAGGTACGAAGGCGTCTGCATGCCATTTTAACAATGTAGAATTTTTTTTAAAAATCGTTTGAACTATATAAGAAAACGTTTGTGCAATTTAATAAATCGTTTGTACAATTTGTTTGTTAAATCATACGATTTATCAAAATAGTTTGTACGTTTTTTTTATAAATCGTTTGAACAATTTAAAAAACCGTTTTTACGATTTAAGAAAACGTTTGTACGATTTATCAAAATAGTTTGTACGATTTAATAAATTGTACAAACTATTTAATAAATTGTACAAAGATTTAATAAACAAATTGTACAAAGATTTAAAAAACAAATTGTACAAACGATTTATTAAATTGTACAAACAATTTGTTAAATCGTACATTTTTTTAAAATCGTTCAAACGATTTTTTAAAAACTTTCTACATTGTTAAAATGGCACGAATACGCCGTCGAACGTTTCCTATTCGATGTCATTAATATTTAAAACAATCGGTTGCTAGTCGCTAATTTTGTCATTCCTATTCGATAATTTTTAGGTTTTTTTAATCGATGATTAATTGGTTTATATGCAATAAAGTTGTTGTTCGAAAACATACTACCATCATTTCTATTCGAAAAAAATACAATTCGTTAAACTTCTCACCTTATAACATAAATTTATCTCTATGATCTCCTATGCGATGTTTTTTAATTCTTTTTCAATAATTGCCATGATTGCATTCTGGGAAATATGACAAATTAAACTAGAATTAGTTGTAAACTCAATTAATTAGGAATGTAAAGTTTAACATTATTATCGAATATAAATCATATTATCACATAGATTGACAAAACAAAATTTTAAAATATTGGAAATAAGGCAGAAGTTTTCTCTCTTCAAGACTTAGAGACTAGAGATCAGCATAAATTAAGCTGTTGCTATTTAATATTAAATAAATGTGTTTCGTTTTATACATTGATGGAGTAAATATAGAGGATTTGGTTATTCAGAATACAAATTTATTTAAATGATTATGTCTTGTATCAATTTTTGACAAAGATATCAAATATGTCTTAATATAAAGTACATGTTGATCCTAATTCAGACTTAAAGTCATTGATACATCTCACCAATTACGGAACATTAAAAGATATTAATACAAAATGTAGTAATTTTTTTCAGAAATCAAGTCATTCTCTGTATTATCTTAATAATGTGATCAAGTTTGAGCCAATCAGAGAGCTTAGAATTAAAGGTGATATCACCTTTCCGTGCTAAATAGATGCTATCACCTATTTGTATAAGTGGTATCACCTATTCGAAAAGGTGATATTACCTATTTGAATTTCTTACAACAGTCATTAATGAATGCTCCCTATAATATATATTATACTACACTGGAACCAAGAAAATTCGGACTACCCAGTTTTCATACATTTTCTACGATTTTTTTTGTTGTATACATGATATATAAGTGAAATAAATTAATTTGTAAGCAAAAAAAAAAAAAAACTACAGCTGTTCGACGGGAAAAGGTGATATCACCCAATTGAATAAGTGATATCACCTTTTCGAATATTCAAATCAAATAAGTGATATCATCTATAGGAAGAGGTGGTATCACTTATTCAAATAGGGGATACTACTTTTGCAGTAAATACCAAAACGGGGCCTCATACCTATGAATTAAATCACAGTAGTGAAAACCCAATCATAAATATGTGTTTTTATGCTGTTGAATTTTGAACCGGTTTCATGATCAAAATTCAACGACCCGGTTCAGTTTTCAACGGATTAGGGTCTAAATTCAACACCTTCGGTATCAATATTCAACGTTGAAAAATGACCCCCGGGTCAATTTTCAACCCGGGTCAAAATTCAACGTTACACCGGAGGCGAGTGCACTATGTGTCAAACCCTGCCTACTATTTAGGCATAGTACATGCATAATGCAACACTATTGTTATTATTATGCTGACTGTTTTAATTATTTATGCGGCAATCCATTTGATTTTTTCCTGAAAATAATGGTGGTAACACAGCGCACTTGCAAAAACTCATTCAAAATCTTCCTGCTAAAATTAGTTGCATGCTTAGTTATTTTGGTTACTAGTATTTTCTCTAAATAAGTCAGAATTTTCTGTCCCAAAGATACTCATCTTTATTTTCTGTTTTGTTAGTAAGACCGATTTGTTTACAGACGTGGATTCTCATTGATAATTTTCTTTTACATCCTTCAATCAAGCGCTATATAAAAAAGCGTTTTAATGACCCCATGATATCAATTCATCTAACGATCTGTATGTAATTAGTTTGAAACTTTGTTGTACACATTTATCTAAGATTCCTTAGAATAAATATAACTGTTTTCAAATAATATTGGTTTATTTTCTCCTTCTTATGTCAATTGTATAAATTAAGTTTATGCATTTAATAAAATTCACCCAGACAGTGATCGTCTCTGTGGCGTAATCGATAAGGCATCGGACTGGCGACCTCGCGGTCGTGAGTTCGATTCCAGGCGTGTGCAGGGAAGAATTCTATTCAGAAAATAAGGCCGTGCACTATTTCGGCATAGTATGCTTACGCTATATAAATCCTTAGACCACTATGCGAGAATAGTAGGGTATGGGTTATAATTAGAGACAAACTGACAGGAAGCATAATAATATGCAATAAGTGATGGCGTCTCCATATGAGTGAGTAATTCTCGAGAGGGACGCTAAACAACATACAATCATATTTTTATGAAAAAGATTGAAATACAGTCGTTTGGCCAGTTCCAAATTTTGACCAGTCCGAATAATAAGTAATTTAAGAGCTCATTATTAATAAGTTCAAGGTACAAAAATAAAATGATACCTTTCAGTAAAAAGGCTTGTTTATAAGTGTTTGAATAATGAGAAGTTTTGATTTTCTGCCATCAGTTTGAGTTCGTTATCGTACTTGAAACAGTCGACATACTTTAGATTGCAACAAATCTGAATCACTTTGACGTATATATCTTCAGAAAACCCTCTGTATGGACGTCAATTGTTCAATTAAAACAAACATTCAGGTATCAAAAGTTCGTTTGATATGTACTCAATCAAATACCTATGCAAAGCTTATATAAAATGAATCATTAGAACACTGGAAGATATCGGAGTATTTTTGTGTTGTCATTATACTTGTTCCGAATACTTATTATAAATATTCGTTTTCCGTTCTTTTTCTCATTGTAGACGTGACTGAAAAGTAAAAAGGGGGTTTATAGTGATGGGTGTTTGTCAATCCATCCATCTGTACGTCCGTTCATCTGTCTGTACATCCGTTTGTCTGATACGCTTTGTGGTACCATTTTTATACGTAACTCCTCTTATAGCATGGAATGAAATTCAATTAGGCTATCACAAAATCTTTATTAATTAGTGCCATAGTGCACCGTATATTTTATTTTTTGATCTGAAACATAATTTGGGCTCCCCGAGAAAAACAAGGACACTGCCGTTCCTTCCAATTGTAAAGGATACCCATCTCTAATTCCCAACTTCTCCTATAATGTACCACTGAAGAAAATCTAATGATACTTTCGCAGATTTTTTTTATTACACATTGCCTTTGTTGACTTTTGTCTTACTTTTTTATCTAACACTTAGTGCGTGTCTCCCAGAGCAAAAAATCATGGACTTGTCAGAATAACATATATACTAGTTAAAATTTCTAAGTCCCAAGGCAAGTTTTTGTTTTACACGACTCTTTTATTGAATTATTTCAACAGTATAATTTAATAAGTATATAGGATAAAAAAGTAGCAATTCATTTTTTTCTTACTTATTTTATTTTATAAAGGTTTTAAGTAAAATAAAGTTATACAGTGAAGGGAAACAAAACTCTCGTAACTACGACCAGCTTGGGCCATTTCAACTTCATTTTTACATTTTTGTTTGGATATACAGCGCATTTTAATCAAACTTTTTTCTGTTTTTCGCTATCAATTAAAGATGGAGACCACATGGAAAACTTGAACTTCATGCTTTTTAACAAAAACGGTCAAGGTTAAGTAATTACACATTCGATTATAATTTTTTTTTGCTTTGGCAGTTAAGTATTGCATATGAAAGGCAAAATTGTAAGCAGCAAGTACATTGATGTTAAGGTTTTAAACTTTTTGAAAAAAATAAAAGTGGGAATTTAGAAATTTTGACAAGTATATAAGGATGGGTATCAGTGCTCACAGTACCTCTAATTTCTCTATATCCTTTGGAAATATCACTTACTTACTGGTAAGCAATTATTATAACTTTTCCAATCCATACCAATATATAATGCGTGGGACGTATATTTTTAATATAGGGTCGAATTGAATTAGAACAGCTAAGGTATTCGGTTTATTCGTGACTTGTTAAATGAGTACCTATCCTAACTTGCTCATTTTTTTAACAACTGTACAATAAAATAACAGCCTACAAATGTTAATTCCTCGAGAAATTACAAAAACCTTTTTAAGTATTATATAGAGCCTGTATCAAAAAATTTTTAATATGTAAAGTAAAATGATATAGATATGTAAGATATATTATTTCTGTATAATTGGATATTTTAATTAGATGCAAATTTAGCAATTAGCCTTGAAAATTAGTATATTTTAAGCAAGATATAATTTAAATTTTTTTCAATTCTTATTAAAGAATCGGAAACAATTTTAGCCTTATTGAATTTTAGCAATCTCCGTACCTCGCTAAAAATGCCAAATTTGATCCTCACTAAAATTCTCCTTATTCAATACAGTATTTTTTAACAAATAAAATAATGACTACCTGTAAGGGTCTCTATCCAACAGACTTTAATTAGAGTGTGGCTGTGAGATGTCAGAACATATGTAAATATTCTGTATGCTTATTCTGGCAAAAGGGACAATAATTTATATCCATCCGGGAACAAAATTCAGGTCTGACGATATGTGTCTTCTGAATGTTGGAAAACACATAACGAGATCTGAATTTTCTTCCCAGATGGTGATAAATTATTACCGTTTGTGCCAGAATAAGCAAACAGAATATTTACATATGTTTTCTACCCCCACTTCAACCCTTTTCCGTGTATGAGGCCACTCAAGCTGATATATGACATTTCAAATCAAACGGAATTAGGTATTTTAAAGCTTATCAATGCTACGTCAAGGTTAGGCCGTTTAATGTACTAAATTCTGATTAAGCTTATAGCTAATTTCGTGTATAAGCAAGATCATGATTAGAATGTTTTTATTAGCTAAACTGAGCTGAAAGCTCGTGTGATTTTTTGGTCCGTCAGTCTGTCTTTTCTCATTTTTGACTTTCTAGAAATACTGATAAACTTATTACAAAGTCTGTTCGGGTAAAGGAAGTTTAAATTTGTTTAAAGTATGGGTCATGCCATCTTCCGAATGGAGATAATTATAAAAATATGGATAGAATGTTCTATTGTTAAAATGATATTGTCCTTCGGACCCGGTTTAAAGATAGAATTCGTTCCGTGTATTCGTAATGTAGCAAAAGAAAGACGGGCGATAACTCGCATAGTGCATTTACTAGGAACAATCTAGAGAGTTCCGAATGTAAACATGGAGGTAATTTGAATCGAGAGAAAAACGTTGAGAAAATTAATTGGATTTTCGTATTTATATGGATTATTTTTTGGGATAAAAGGCATAAGCAATCTCAAAAAGGTTTGTTTTAATTATTTTGGTTGTTATTCCCAGTGCAAATCATTTTATATTCTTCAAATTCGTTTCGGAGCGGATCCGCTCCGGTTTGCTACATTGCAAGTATATGGGACGTATTCTAACTGTGGTGAGGGCTTGTACCGAGACACAGTTAGATTATTCTAACTAATAAAAATAGTGTAAAAATTATTATGTCATCTTTTAACATGTTTAACCCCTGGTTTTCTCTTTATTTTCTGAGATGTATTGATCACTTCTTTTATTTTCATAAAATATCAGAACCAATTGTAAGATATAATATCTTGTTAAAAAGTTTAAATAAACTCAAACTAATAACTGAATGCACTGGTAATCATAGCAATATGGCCCTAAATAAGGCCAAAAACTCAGTCTTGTTACCTGCTACGCGACCGACCCGACTGTTCTTTTTTTTTATCCAAACCTTTTTTTTATTTTAGTTTTTAAAACAAATGGGAATTTTCAGGTTCTCATGTTCCAATACTGACAAATATATATACGAGTATATAATTAAATTGTATTTATGAAAGTCTATATTTAAATAATACAATTTCATATATGTTAGTATTGGAATATGAGAATCTGAAATTCCCATTTGTTTTTAAAAACTAAAATAAAAAAGGGTTTGGATAAAAAACAGTCGGGTCAATCGGGTAGCAGGGAAAAAGACTATGATTTTTGGCCTTATTTGGGGTTATATTGCTATGATTACCCGTGCATTCACTTACTAGTTTGAGTTTATCTTAACTTTTTAAAAAGATATTATACCTTTGAATTGGTTGATATTTTATGAAAATAAAAGAAATGATTAATACATAATCAGAAAATCAGTGGTGCTTGAGGGGAAGAATTTGAAAAGATGACATAATGATTTCAACACTAGTTTCAAAATTATCTCCCCTCGGCAGATGACATGACATATACCTTTGAATAAATTTAAACCCCCTTCACCCAAGCATACTCTGTGATAAGTTTGGTTGATATTGGCCCAGTATTTCTAGAAAGTCAAAAATAACCTTAGACGAATTGTGAGAAAAACCCAGACCTAAAAATAGCATCGAAAATCTTCTAATGAAAACAACCGGTATTATAAAATGTCTTATTTCTTCAGAAGAGATTTTCTGATCCAATTCATCGATAACATGCTCCATTTTTTAATTGGTTTTTCCTTTACGACTGTATAAAATCTCCTTCTTGACATTTATAAGCTCTTTTAAGTTTTCTTTCGAATGTTTCAAAAATTGATAAAATCCATTTATTTTCATAAATTGATAAAATCAAATTATAAATTAATTATGTTTGTCTATTATCCGTTGATTCATATACATTAAAATATCTCAAGTCTTCTCATAGTCCAAATATCATGTATCTTTTTATAGAGATGGAATTGTTCAGTTAAATGAACGGAAACACGTACAGCTTGCCAACCAGTATGGGGAAAATTACGCTAAAAATAATTATTAAAAGAGCTATTGGCATGACGATCGATCTTCTGATTTTTTCATGCATATTAAAAGTTTAAAGTCATTTATAAAACATATATATGAATCGAAAATAGGAGATAGGTTAAACAATGCACTTATATATAGTTGCAAGAATAATTGGAAGATATAAATATATGTAGGTAAAGTACACGTTTTAGGTACGAGTCAGATGATAAAAATAAAACTTCATACACTGTCAAATTTCTATTTATGTATACTTTGTTAACGTAAATCGAAAATAAAAATTCCTGCTCGTACATAGTAGAGTCTTGACCAAAATCTAATGATCAGCACTGTCTTTTCCGACACATTTCATTTTATAAATTAAAACCGGTTAAGAACAGCAGGTAGAAAATGACTGAAACCTCTGTAGCTGGTGTAATAAAACTGGCCCTAAGTCAGGTAAAATATCAAACTTATTTCATATAAATTTCCGCCTTTAAAGTTAACTTTGTGTAAAATATAAAGCACGGGGGGGGGGGGGGTGAATTGATATTCGGCAGGAATATGTCCACACATACAACTATAGTGATGATGGTCTTATTGATTTGTTGCATGAAATATTAACATTCTTTTGATAAGCCAGTATCGAATTCCTGTGACATAGGACATTTTCCAGATACAGTGTATTGTTTTTACATTTGCTTTAAAACATGTTTTATGCGTAAATTTGTTTTGGACAAAAGGAAAATTAAAAAAAAAAAATTATCAAATAAAAAAAGTCTACGTAACAATTGTGGCCTGAAGAAAAAAACTTGCCAAATGTAAAATATTATGATTTTAATGGCTCAAAGTAGATTTATAAAAAACATTTCCTCTCGCTGAATAAAGTTTATTTTAACTCATAAATGCAAAAATATATATATACTATTAGATTTCCATATTAGTTTTAACGATGTTAGTGTCAAATAAACAGAAGATCTAAATATATGTTCTCAACCAATTATTATTTGCGACAGCATTTATTTGCGATTTTTCAGTTCGAAATCAATCCGCAACTATGATTTTTTTTTTTTGCAAAGCAGATTGCGAACTCGTGGAAACCGTATAGCGGGTTATTTTGGCAGGGTGCTAATTTTGGCTTATTTTTTGGCGTTTTGATGATAGCCCGCTTAAATTGTAATTGCTAAAATATTTAAGTACTCTTCTTTGTGTCCATCTGCAAAGAGCTGATACCCTGTTTCCGCTAAAAAAAAAAAATACGCCATAATTATTGGCATACCTTTGAGCAAGCAAAACGCCAAATTTTTACACCCGTTAAGAAAACCCGCTATATGGTATTTCTCATGAACAGAAGTTGATTCACAACATTAAATGAAAAACTAATAATTAAAAAGTTATATAATTTGTGTTACTTGATACATTGAACTATCCTTTACTAATTCTTTAGTACAAGTATGCAGATATCGCAAAGAGGGACGTCATGAACGCAATAAGTGTATATAAAGACCTAAGGCCTGAGCAAGAAAGATTCTGTAAGTTGCACACACCCTCATACACCCACACACACCCTCACTCATACAGAGAGAGAGAGAGAGAGAGAGAGAGAGAGAGAGAGAGAAACTAATCAAAAGTAGTATTTTATCAATTTGTTTTCTTATACATGACACTTGTCTTCTTCTGAAATGATTGCTAGACATGTATATTGAAATGGAAGCGTTTTTACTAATTCCAGATTTTGGAGACGGTACAAAGAAAAATCTGTTGAATTTAAACGGCACTATTCCAGTACAGTACAAAGGTATCTAACTACGACATTTCAAAATTTTATTTGAATTGAAATAGAACACGCGACTTTTTTGCTAAATTTGCAGTACTATCTTTTAATCTTGTCCATGTAATATCAAATATATCTATTTGTCGCATGTTCTGTGAGTTTTAGGTTTTTTTTTAAATCGATTTCTTTTTTAAGGATCCGTCTACAACATCCCTATCATCGTGTGGTTACTGGACACACATCCCTATAACCCACCAATGGTATTTGTTAAACCAACCAGTGATATGTCCTTAAAGGTCAATAAAAATGTGGATTCAAACGGACATGTTGATCTACCATGTCTGAGGGACTGGAGATACGTAAGCAATTATTACAACTACAGGGGTTCACTTCCCACAAAAGATTTGGAAACCTATCGATATTATGAGTTAAGGTTCATTGATACCTTGATAAGAGAAATAACTCTGAATGACATAAATATCTAAGATTCTTTTATAGATTTGCCAAGTTCAAGTGTCTTTTTGTCTTTTTGGCCCCGCAAGCTATGCTATAATTGTTTTGATTAACTTATAAAATACATTTCTTTTGAAAATTCATCATGGTTTAAGTAACATTTCATATGAGTGAGCAGAGGGTCTATGAACCTTAAATTAGAAATTTTTTTATTGAATACAACTTTGACCCTCCTATAAAAAATAAATATAAACGTGTAAATTTTATTTACCTTTCAGCCCTAGTCGGACCTTCTTGGTTTGATACAAATTCTGGTCATAGTGTTTGGGGAGGAACCACCGGTTTATTCCAGGTCTACAGCATCACAACAGACACATCAGGTTCAGACAGAGCAAAATGAACCGCCACGTTATTTAAGCTCTACACCATGGCCAAGTCTCCAGAGGGAACACTTGTCTGCGTGTAGGGAAGGTATAGAAAAGGAAACCCCATACAATCAGGGAGAAAATCAGTTGTCTTCCCTTTTCCAATATTCTCACTTGAAATCTAAATATGATTCAAAACATTTTATATTTTTTTTTACATAACACTACACTCATATATTACGGTTACCTACTCTGGACTAAATGAAATAGATAAAGTCAACAAAAGTACATTACATTTTATATACATATAAAATATTGCTTTTCTTTCAGAAAATGAAAAGCGTTTGATGCGCTTCCTTAAGCTAGTGCGACTTTCCCGAGATGCCCTTCAAAAATTTTTCGATGACGTCTATTCTGAACATGAACTGCAAAACATATTGGCCGACAAAAAACACCTCATTGTGAATGGAGAAAAAAGAATACACAAAGACCAGATACCTGTTCTTTATCCAGGTCAGGGTTAGGGTAATTAAAATACATGTAAGAGGAACTTAGGCCACGACGCTGACCTGAGTCATTTTTATTGCCCTTTTTTTCGACACCTAATTTGAACCAAATTTTCCAATAACCCTCTCCCATCATAAATTGAAAAAAAAATCTAAATGTACACTACCAGGGGATGTGCATTTATTGTCCCCCACCTACGTCCCCCCCTTCCCCCTAAAAATTATTGTTTCAAAATGAATAGATTCTGTTGATTAGCTACTGATATTTCCCTTGTTAATGAGATATAAATGCCTTATTTTTTGGCCATACACATGTAAACCAAAACCTTAACTGAACTGGACTATCACTCTCGTTGTAGAAGGAGGGGAACCTGCTGGTTCTTGTGAGTTCGGTATTTCAACAATGTACATCTTGTTGAGAAATTATGCCGAAAATGTCGAACCTCCAAGCAATGGATGGGGTAAAGAACCTAACATTGGCCAAAATCGAAATGGGGACGATGTAGAGAGAATCCGAATTCATAGAAATTACATGAGTCAGATGATAGAGTTTGAACATGAGATGGATGACTTTAACTTAAAGTGGGAGGACCTTAAACAGGTACAAATACATCTGTTTTCTTCAAATTTTAATGTTAAATAAATAATATCCAATGTCAATCAAACTTGAAGCAACTGCTAAAACAAGTCAAATGCTAGTATACTGGTAAACCCTGGTGTATTCTTGAAAAAAATGTCAAAGAGTAAATTTAAGTGAAAATTGCCTTTCAATTTATACTTTTAAAAGATATTTGAATTGAAAAAGATTTTTGTTGAGTATAAATTATCATTGGTGCCAAGTAATTTTTGTTAACATTGAGATCAATACTGTTTATTAATTAAGCTTCATATGTTCTTCAGGCCATCATAAGATTGAGCAAAGGCACCCTTAGAGGGGAAGTAGCAGCACTTTCAACTTAAACTCCACAAACAGAAAATAGCTACATACTGACATAGACTACTGACCAAAGACCAATCATTCAGCTGATTATGAGAAAGCTTGCCTCAATATATTCCTTATGTTCCATTCTGAGATACTGTAATGGTGAAGGGAAAATAATGAAACATGCATCTGTAAATATATTCATATTTAAAAGGGTTGTGTGGTTGTGACCATTTCTAGGTTATATTGATGTCTTTTAGAAAAAGAGCTTCTTACAAAGATACAGAGAAAGTGATGGTATTTTAAAACTAAACTGTAATGATTTTTTTCTTTGTCAAATGATGGTTGACACTTAAAAATTTCATATCTACAGAATTAAGTTAAATCTGACGGTGTCTCCTTAACACTGGTACTAAGAGACTATTGTATATATATATATATATATATATATATATATATATATATATATATATATATATATATATATATATATATATATATATATATTAGGGATGTCAACGAGTACCCGGTTAACCGGGTACTCGATCGAACGTCCGAGTATCGAATACTAAAATCGGTACTCGGTTACTCGGATGTATATTTTTTAATATTTATAAGCTTATTTATTAATGCATTAAAACATCGGTTTTAAAACGTAAAATTTTCAGTGCACTTGTACATACAGTAATTAGGGTTTCCTACTCCTCTAAATGACCGTTATCGCCTGTGGCAGTGTTTATACAGTAATTACCGAGACCAAGCACCTGCTACCTACCTGGCTTTTCTCACCTTCGACTGTCTTCTACCCTAATGTTTAGTTTGCTCTAATTATTTGTTTTCATTTAACATCGTTTAAGGTCTGTTATGTTTAAATAAATTAGATAATTTTGTCCTCCAGAAGCCGTAAATTCTTGAAGAAAAAGACAGACAATATTGCACGTGCGATTGTTGTTATGGATGCGTTTGGTTACGTGCCAATTAATGCAAATTGTTGAATGCAAAGATTTTAAAAATCTTATGTCCACCGTTGCACCAAACTACAACATACCGTCTCGTCTAGGATCGAAAAGTGTACGAAGATCGTAAATCCGCTCTGTTACAGGAGAACTTGATAATTAAAAGTTGATACTATACATTATCGTAGCTCTGACGACTTGTCACTTGGACGTTAAACGCACCAAAGAGTTACATTACAATAAGGTTTTTTTTTTTTAAACAAAACCACTGTGAACCATTTATGATTTTATTTCTCGTATTTATCTGGTGAATAAATTGAACTTAAAATTTTTTTTAGATTAAATTTCGTCGGGCACAAAGTGGTCATAATTGTTACAACACATTAGTAAACCTCCCATCAGACCATGTGGTTTTATTTCTACAAGAGTTTACAATGTTTTACAGTTATCGATTAACTTGTTCATTTTAATTTAGACTTTTACCGAGTACCCGGGTACTCGATCGGAAAAACGTCTGAGTAACCGAGTATTAAAAATTGACCGATTTGACATCCCTAATATATATAT